>NC_056725.1:1415857750-1416227750 GCF_019279795.1 Protopterus annectens
TTTTGATTGATATGTAAATGCCTTTGGTCTGCAGACCATTTGCCCTGAATACACTGTCCTGCCATGTGCGCTCCCCAGGCATAATCCGATGCATCTGTTGTTATAGTTTGCCTGGCTGTGGGTAAGGTAAAAGGCTGACCCTTGTTGAGGTGACATGCCTGAGTCCACCATAGAAACTCCTGTTGAAGGGCAGGGTATGAGTGGAATTATTGCTTCCAAGCTGTGGCTGTGTTGAGTCCATACTCTTTTCAGATACCATTGTAATTTCCTCATATGCAGTTTTGCAAATGGTATTAGTAGTATGCAAGATGCCATGAATCCCAAGGCCTGCAGAATTTTTCTTGCAGGGAGTTGGGTCTTTGTTGCCATCATTTTGAAGTATTGAGTCAGTTGTCTTTGCTTGTCTGGCGTGAGATTAGCCATCTGGGCCGTTGTACTTAAGCTGGCACCCAGAAATATTATGTCCTGTGAGGGCACTAGTTTTGACTTCTTTTTGTTTACTGTGTACCCTAGGCAACTTAGTAGATTTTTGACAAACGCCAGATGCTTTAATAGAATGTCCTTGCTTTCTGCTTGAATAAAGCAGTCGTCCAGGCATGGATATATTTGAATCCCTCTGTCTGCAGTATGCAATTACTGGTGCCAGGCATTTTGTGAAGACCCTGGGCGCAGTAGATAAACCAAAGGGCAGTACAGAGAATTGGTAATGGGTTGAACCTGCTATAAATTGGAGGTATCTTCTGCAATTTTGTCTGATAGGGACATGCAGGTATGCCTCCTTGAGGTCCCAACGTTACTAGCTAAGCCTTCTTGCCCAGCATGGAAGAAGTTGCTGTAGTGTTAGCATCTTGAATTTGGGTACTTCCAGGTATGTGTTTAGAATTGAGAGGTCCAGAATGGGTCTCCAGGCTTTGTCCTTTCAGGGAACTAGACACAGTCTTGAGTAAAATCCTTGTCCTTGCTCCTGTGTAGGAACCTGCTGAATGGCTCTCATGTCCATGAGAGCTGAAATTTGCTTTTGAGCCTCTGCCCATTGATTTGGTGGCAGGTTTGGCTTTCCTTTTATCCTTGGCAAAGTGTGAAAGTGGAATCTGTATCCTTGAGATACAATATTTAGGACCCATTTGTCTTTTGTGATGATGTGCCAATATTGTCTGCAAAAAATGCTAGTTTTACCCCCAAGGGAGCTGCCAAGAGGGTTTTGCTTGGAAGTCTGAGGGGAAAGTCATTGTGCTTGTCTTCTGGTAGTTTGAGACCTGTCTTCTCCTCCTTTTTGGGTTGTGGCACCACATTGTCGAGGCTGTTAAGAGCCTTGTGACTGGCTTCTGCCCCTTGGGCGTCTGTATCTGCCCCTCTGTGGTCTGGCAGAAGCTGGAAAGGACCAGTTTTTAGTTGGCCAATTTCTGCTGAAACGAGGGGGGTGAAACCTGTAAAAAAATCCTTGACCGTTTGCATAGATTTTACCTTATCCTCCATTTTCTTTAAAATTTCTTCTGCTTTTACACCAAACAAAACTTCCTGCTGTAAAGGTGCATCCAATAACTTTGCTTTAACATGATCAGGTAAAGTTTGTTCTTTTAACCAAGCATGCCTGTGTATGACAGACCCTGTCACTGCTGCTCTACAAGAAGCTTCCAATGAATGAAATCCACATTGCAAAGTATGTTTTCCCACTTGTTCAGCTGCATGCAACAAATCTTGCATTTCCTTGTAATCAGGCTGTTCTGTATGTGTGAACATTATTTGTTTTAATTGAGACATCAAATATTGTTGATATTTCAGCATGTGAAACTGACAATTTAAGGCCCTCATAGCTAGAGTAGTGGAGGTATATACTTTCTTTCCCAATCTGTCTAGTGCACTAGAATCCCTTTCAGAGGGCACAGGATTTTTAGCAATAGAGGCCTTAACCCCTTTGGGACCCTGGGAAATGGTTTCTGGGTCAGCAACAGGGCTTTTATACAGGAATGTGTGTGAGTCAGGGACTCCGTATAGTATCTGTCTGGCTTGGCTGGTGCAGGAGGTAGTGAATCTGGGTTAAGGCTAGATTCTGAATAATCATCATCCACAATGTCTAACAGGTGGAATAGCAAGTGGTCTGTGCTGGGGTAGTAAAAGGAACTCTCGGAGCCTTTTCTTAGAATAAGAGTAATCCTGGCCTTCCCAGTGGAAATGTTCCCTCATGGTATGTAAGGTTTCCCCAAAAGAGTAGTCTTCTGGGGGAGATGCAAAAGGGATAGACTCTTCAGCATCAGAGTCTTCATAAGGTGGAAAGGAATATTCCTGTTCCACAGAAGAGTCTGAGGAAATTGAAACCAGGTCAGAGGAAGCGTAACCCTCCTCATGTCTTGGCCTTTTATCAGGAGGGGGATGGGAACCCCTAATTAGGGTAACTAAGTCTTCGGCCATCTTAAGCATCTGTTTCTTAGGCATGGGGCCTTGTACTGGAGACTGCTGTACAGTTTTCTTTGTTTTTAAATGAGTTTTCAGCTTTGCATAGGATTTAATAGTGAGTGTAGTCTGTCTGAAGACACCTTCTGCAACTGAAGGCATTTCAACTGCACCGGAATCTCCTTCAGGCATGGAGTCGGAAGAGCCTAAAGGTAAAGCTTGTGGAGGCCTAGCAATCTCCGCTTGTGAATCGGATGTCGCCTGGGGTTCTAAATCAGTGGTCGTCAGGGGCTGCGTAGGCGCCTCACTGAAAACCGGAGAACCGGCGACTGGCCTAGCAGAGACTTCAGAGTCTGGTTTGGGTCTCGGCTGCCTGTCCTTATCTTTGCGTTTTTATGCATTCCAGTCGTCGGTTGCTCCGACGGCATGGTATAATTAAATTTCCTACATAAGTAATGTTGGGCGAAATCAAACCGTTTAACAGTTCATTAAACCTAGCACAAAACCGACAACCTGTGACGTCGTGGTCTGGGCCTAGGCAAGGAATACAATAAGAATGAAAGTCCTTATGAGGTATTTGCTTCTCACAAGAAATGCAATTGTTAACTTTTTCTGACATCGGACTGAGGCAAGAAAAGGTTCCCCAATGGGGTACTTAGCTTTATTGAAGGCTTTGGTCTGAAATTCGATTTGAAAATCTCAGGAGTCGGCCGACCGGCACTTGCGAACTGCTTCGGGCACTGCGCGGCAAGAAAGATGGAAGAAAATGGCGTCGGATGCATCTTATATACCCCTGGCGCACTGACGTCAGGGAAGAAGGGACAGCAACCGAACCCGGACCAAGAATTTGGAACTCTGGCCGACTGCGGGACCGCCTGACGACAGGATAACCCAAGTGTGATGACTGCAGCAGTGTAACACGAACATCTTGTTGCAGGCAGGGAATAAGAGACATTATTGTTTCCATGCTGTGGCAATGTTGAGTCCAAACACTTTTTAGATACCATTGTAATTTCCTCATATGCAGTCTTGCATACGGAATTAGTAGAATGCAGGATGCCATGAAGCCCAGAGCCTGCAGAATTTTTCTTGCAGGGAGCTGGGTTTTTGTTGCAATCATTTGAAAGTAATGAGTCAGTAGCCTTTGCTTGTCTGGCGTGAGGTAAGCCATCTGGGCAGTTGCATTCAAGCTTGCACCCAGGAATATTATTCTCTTGAGAGGGCACTAGTTTTGACTTCTTTTTGTTTTCTGTGTACCCTAGGCAAATTAGTAATCTTTTTACAAATGCCAGATGCTTTAGCAGAATGTCCTTGCTCTCTGTATGAATAAGGCAGTCATCCAAGTAGGGATATATTTGAATTCCTTTTTGTCTGCAAAATGCAATTACTGGTGCCAGGCATTTTGTGAAGACCATGGGCGCAGTAGATAAGCCAAAGGGCAGTGCAGAGAATTGGTAATGCATTGAGCCAGCTATGAATCTGAGGTATCTTCTGCAAGATTGTCTGATTGGGACATGCAGGTATGCCTCCTTGAGGTCCAAAGTAACTAGCCAAGCCTTCTTGCCCAACATAAGTAGAAGTTCCTGCAGTGTTAACATTTTGAATTTCGGAACATCCAGGAAAGTATTTAGGATTGACAGGTCCAGTATTGGGTCTCCAGGCTTTGTCTTTTCTGGGTATCAGGAAAAGTCTTGAGTAAAATCCTTGTCCCTGTTCTTGCTGTGGTACTCTTTGAATAGCTGTCATGTCCATGAGAGCAGAAATTTGTTTTTGAGCCTCTGCCCATTGGTTTTGTGGCAGGTCTGGCATACCTTTTGATTTTTGAAGGGTGTGAAAGTGGAACCTGTAACCCTGAGAAGCAATATTCAGTACCCATTTGTCCTGGGTGATTATGTGCCAGTTTTGTGAGAAAAGTGCTAGCTTTCCCCCTAAGGGTGCTGCCAAAAGGTAAGTGCTTGGCATTTGTAGAGGGAAGTCATTGGGACTGTTTCCTATAAGGTTGTGATTTGTCTTCTCCTCCTTTGGAGGCTGAAGCTCCCCATTGTTTAGGTCTGTATGAGCCTTGGGGTGGAGATCTGCCTCTTGGGCATCTGTATCTGCCTCTTTGTGGCCTGTCTGACTCCGGAAAGGACCAATTTTTAGAAGGCCAGTTTCTGCTAAATCTAGGTGGCTGAACCTGTAAGAAATCCTTTACTGTCTGCATTGATTTTGCTTTATCCTCCATTTTCTTTAACACCTCTTCTGCCTTAACACCAAACAAAGTATCACGCTGTAGTGGAGCATCCAATAATTTTACTTTAACATGATCAGGTAAACTTTGTTCTTTTAACCAAGCATGTCTTCGAATGACAGAGCCTGTAACTGCGGCTCTGCAAGAGGCCTCTAATGAATCAAACCTACTTTGCAAAGTACGCTTTCCCACTTGTTCAGCTGCATGCAATAAATCCTGCATTTCCTTATTGTCAGGACATTCTGAGTTTGTAAGCATTTTCTGTTTTAACAAAGACATTAGATATTGTTGATATTTAAGCATGTGAAACTGACAATTTAAAGCCCTTACAGCTAAAGTAGCAGAAGTGTAAACTTTTTTCCCCCATCTATCCAGAGCTCTGGAATCTTTATCAGAGGGGACAGGTTTTTTTGCAGTGGAAGCCTTAACCCCTTTGGGACCCTGAGAAATTGTTTCTGGGTCAGCAGCAGGGTTTTTATAAAGAAATTTATGAGTGTCTGGGACCCTGTAGTACCTGTCAGGCTTGACTGGTGCAGAGGGTAAAGAATCAGGAGACAAACTGGATTCAGAGAAAACAATATCAAGCACAGGGGGGATAACCAGGGGCCTGTGCTGAGGCAATAAAAGGAAGTCTGAGCCATTTCTTGGATTCTGAATAATCCTGGCTCTCCCAATGGAAATGCTCCCTCATGGTGTGCAAGGTTTCCCCAATAGAGTAATCCTCAGGCGGAGAGGCTGAAGGTATAGATTCCTCTGCATCAGAGTCCTCATAGGGAGGGAGAGAATAACCCTGTTCTGAAGAGGAATCAGAGGAAATAGAAACCTGGTCAGAGGAGTCATAGTCAGTGTCTTGCCTAGGCCTTTTATCAGGAGGGGGATGGGAACCCCTGATCAAGTAATTAGGTCCTCGGCCATTTTAAGCATCTGTTTCTTTGGCATGGATGACTGTCCAGGAGAATGCTGTACTTGTTTCCTTGTCTTTAATGGTGCTTTTGACTTTGCCTTGGCTGCTGTAGTGGACTTAATAGAAAGTTGTGAAGGTCTGAAGACACCCTCAGAAGCCGATGCCTGCTCAGCGGCTCTGGACCCATCTGAGGAAATAGTTTCCGCAGGCCCAATACCTTGAGTTTCCAGAGGCCTAGGTGTCTCCACGTGGGAGTCGGATGCGGCCTGTGGCTCTGAGGTAGCGGGTGTCAGGGGCTGGAAAGCGGCTCAATGAGAACCGGCGAACCGGCTACTGGCCTAGAAGAAGCTTCGTCATCTGTTTTGGACCTCGGATGCCTGTCCTTTTCTTTGTCTTTGCATTTTTTATGAATTCCGGTTGTCTGTTGTTCCGACGGCATTATGTAGTTAAATCTTTGGCCAAAGTAATGTAAAGCAAAATCAAACCAACGCTTAATAGTGCATTGGTTGAATCTAGCACAAAACCGACAACTAGCAACGTTGTGGTCAGGGCCTAGGCAAGGAATACAGTAAGAGTGAAAATCCTTACGAGGTATCTGCTTCCCACAAGAAATACAATTGTTAACTTTTACTGAAATTGGTCTGGAACAAGAAAAAGTTTCCCCAACGGGGTACTTAGCTTTATTGAAGACTTCGGTTCTGAAATTCGATTTCGAAAATCTCAGGAGTCGGCCGACCGGCACCTGCGAAAGTACAGTTGTGTATACCTACCATAAATGTAGATGTTAGAGTGTCTTCACTGTTGCAGTCATAACTGTAGGGTATTCCTGCCGGCAGGCAGCCCGAGGTCGGCCAGAATTCCAAAGTCTCGGTCCGGCGTCGGCTGTACCAGCTAGTACCCTGACGTCAGAACGTAGAGGTATAAAGCCGACGCCATCTTCTCCAGCCTTTCTTGCCCCAGATGTCAGAAGCCCCCAAAATAACCAAAAGGGGTCTGAAAAGAAACACAAATACACCACAAAGGAAGTGAAAGAGAGAACAAGCAAAAATAAGAGGGGATAGGTGGGAGGGAAACACCGACTGCAACAGTGAAGACACTCGAACATCTACATTTATGGTAGGTGTACACAACTGTACTATGTTCTTCGTGTTTCACTGTTGCAGTCATAACTGTAGGGTAGAATCCCAAAGCTGTGAATGAGGGAGGAGGTTATGCAGAGGAAAGGGCAGCAAGAAGACCCTGCAAAACAGCAGAGGCAAAGCATGCCCTAGACTTAAGAGTACAAAGGGAGATTATAGTGCTTAGAAAAAGTATGCACTGAACTCCAAGTGGCAGCCTCCAAAATGTCCTTGGTAGGAACTCCTCTGAGAAATGCTGCTGAAGTGGCAGCTGCTCTAGTAGAATGACTTCTAACAATACCTGGAATCTGTTTACCATAGTGAGTAACAAAACCTTATTCCATGAGCAATCCATTTGGAAATAGTTTGTTTAGAAATAGCCTTACCTAGAGAACTGGAGGCATAAGAGATAAGCAATTGATCAGATTTTCTGAAACCTTTAGTTTTGTCCAGGTGAAAACGTAGTTGTCTGTGTACGTCCAATGAATGTAGGATCCTTTCCCCTTTATTTTGAGGATTTGGAAAGAAGGTAGGAAGGTGAATAGTCTGGTTTAGAGCCACCTTAGAAATCACCTTAGGCATAAATGTAGGACTGGTCCTCAAGGAAACTCTGTCTTGGTGGAAGATAATATATGGTTCCACAGCCATGAGAGCTTGCAACTCTGAAACCCTTCTGGCAGAAGTCAATGCCAATAAAATAGCTGTTTTCCAGGATAAGAACTTGATATCCGAAGCCGCAGCAGGCTCAAAAGGAGGCAAAGTAAGTTTCTCCAAGACATAATTAAGGTCCCAAGCTGGAACAGGAGGAGTTCTGGGAGGTCTTAAGTTCTTAGTCCCTCTCAAAAATTGTCTCACCAGTTGGTGAGAAAAAATGGGAGGATCAGTGTTGAAATGAGCCGAGATAGCAGAAGCATGAATTTTGATGGAGGAAAAAGAGAGGCCTTTAATCAAAAGGTCAGAGAGGTAAAGCAAAATGGAGGGAATATCGGGCAAAAGTGGATCATAACCTCGGTCCTGCATCCAAACACAAAATCTTTTCCATTTAGAAGCATAAGATTTTCTAGTGCTAGGCCGCCTAGCTTCTAAAAGAACATCCAAAACTTGTTTGGGAAGAGATGAAGGAATCAAAGGCCCTTGTAGAGCCAAGCTGCCAGGCAAAGAGTCTTGATTTGAGAGTGTAGCATCTGACCCTGATGCTGGGACAGAAGAGAAGGGATCAGAGGAAGAATCCAAGGAGGTTCCATGAATAGGTGTTTTAAAGTTGGATACCAGAACTGCCGAGGCCAATTTGGCGCTATCAGAATGATAATCTTGGGTTTGTCCTGCTTTATTTTCAGTAACACCCGAGGCAGAAGAGGAAGTGGAGGGAAGGCATATCCCGAAAGATTCCTCCAGCTGAATGACAGGGAATCCACTTTCCAAGCTGTTTTGTGGAAGGACCTGGTGCAAAAGAGAAGCAACTGATGATTGAGATGGGATGCAAACAGATCTATCTGAGGACATCCCCAAACTGCAGTAATCCTGCTGAATAAGTTGGTGTCCAGCATCTGCCAAGAGGTTCTGTTTTCCTGGAATGAATTGAGCTTGTAGATGCAGATTCTGACTTAGAGCTGTGTCCCATAAATTCATGGCTAATCTGCAAAGGGGGTAAGAGTGAGAGCCCCCTTGCTTGCTTATGTAACACATGACTGTGGTATTGTCTGTCCGAATCAGAAGAGGCCCTGGTTTCAAAAGATTCCGGAAGGCTAGAAGAGCATTTTGAACTGCCAACATTTCCTTCAAGTTGATGTGCCAGAGAAGATGCTTCTTTGTCCAAGAGCCCTGCTGGCAAATGTCTAGAAAATGAGCTCCCCAAGCATAGTTCGAAGCGTCCGTGGTTATGGTCTGAGAAGGTTGAGGCAGAAGAAAAGGATTCCCTTCGTTTGAAACACAAGCCCTGGACCACCAAAGGAACTCTTTTTGGAGGCAGGGAATCAGTGGAATCCTTGTGTCCAGACTGTGGTAATGCTGTGACCATACACTCTTTAGGTACCATTGAAATTTTCTCATATGAAGTCTTGCATATGGAATCAACAGGATGCAAGAAGCCATGTAGCCCAATGCCTGCAGGAATTTCCTTGCAGTGAGCTGAGTTAAAGTAGCCAAGGTTTTGAAAATTGAGGCCAGCTGCAGTTGTTTTTCTTGAGTGAGGAAAGCCCTTTGCAAGTTTGTGTTTAGAAGAGCTCCAAAAGGTCATTTGCTGAGAGGGGATCAAATGTGACTTTTTCCTGTTCACTGAAAATCCCAGTAGTAGGAGAAGACGTTGAACAAAATGCAGATGTTGTAGTAACAGGTCTTTGTTGTCCGCCTGAATAAGGCAGTCGTCCAGATAGGGGTAAATTTGAATCCCTTGGAGTCTGCAATAAGCTACTACTGGAGCCAGGCACTTGGTAAAGACTCTGGGCGCAGTAGATAAGCCAAAGGGCAGTACAGAGAATTGAAAGTGTCTCGAACCTGCCTTGAATCTGAGGTATTTTCTGCGGTCCTGTCTGATGGGGATGTGTAAGTAGGCTTCCTTTAAGTCCAATGTCACCATCCAAGCATCCTGGGAGAGCATTGGAAGAAGTTGTTGTAAAGTAAGCATCTTGAATTTTGGAATTTCCAGATAAGTGTTTAATATCGAAAGGTCCAGAATAGGTCTCCATGAATTTTGCTTTCTTGGGACTAGAAATAGTCTTGAGTAAAAACCTTTTCCCATCTCTGAAAGTGGAACAGGCTCTATGGCTCTCATGGCCAATAAAGCGTCCACTTGATTTAAGGCCTCTGACCATTGATGTTTTGGCAGATCTGGCCAACCGTAAGACCTTGGCAGAGTATGAAAGTGGAATTTGTAGCCTCTTAAAATTACGTCTAAAACCCATTTGTCCTGGGTAATGCGAGTCCAATTTTGGTAGAAAAGAGATAGTTTTCCTCCGAGAGGGGCTTCCAGGCAAGGAGGACCTGTAGCCCAACAGAGAGAGTCATTGGGTCTGCTTCCTTTGTGATTGAGGTTTGTCTTCTTCCCTTCTAGGTGAAGAAGCAGTCCACTGTCTGGACCTGTAAGAGGCCTGAGCCTGCGCCCGACCACTGGAGCGTCTATATCTCCCCCTTTGAGGCCTGTCAGACGTGGGAAAGGACCAATTTTTGGAGGGCCAATTTCTAGAAAATCTGGGAGGCTGAACTTGTAAGAAATCTTTAACAGTCTGCATAGACTTTGCTTTCTCTTCCATCTTTTTAATAACCTCCTCAGCCTTGGATCCAAATAAAACATCATGCTGAACAGGGGCATCTAACAGTTTAGCCTTAACCTGTTCAGGTAAATTCTGCTCACGAAGCCAAGCATGTCTCCTGATAACAGTACCAGAGGCTGCGACCCTGCAAGAAGCTTCCAAGGCATCAAAACCACAATGTAAACTAGGTTTGCTAACTTGTTCAGTTGCATACAATACATCCTGTAATTCCTTATCTTCTGCACATGCAGGAAAGGTAGAAAGCCTTTGCTTTAAAACAGACAAAAGAAATTGCTGGTACTTGGAACATATGAAACTGGCAATTTAAAGCTCTAATAGAAAGAGTAGCCGAAGTATAAACCTTTTTTCCCCACCTGTCCAAGGCACGAGAATCCTTTTCAGAGGGAATAGGATTTTTGGACGAAGCGGCCTTAGCAGCCTTAGAACCCTGAGAAATAGTTTCAGGATCTGCAGAAGGGTTCTTAAATAAGAATTGATGGGAATCAGGGACTCTGTAAAATCTATCAGGCTTAGAAGGAGCAGGCGGCAAGGAATCAGGATTCAGGTTAGCTTCAGAAAAAGCATCATCCACAATATCCAGCACAGGAGGAATAGCCAAAGGTCTGTGTTGAGGGAGAAGCAGAAATTCCCTAAGTCTCTTCTTGGAGGCAGAATAATCCTGACCTTCCCAATGAAAATGCTCTCTCATCTTATGTAAGGTCTCCCCAAAAGAGAAATCTTCAGGGGGAGAAGCAGAGGGAATAGAGTCCTCTGCATCAGAATCCTCATAAGGAGGAAAAGAATAATCCTGGTCAGAGGAAGAGACAGAAGACACAGAAGCCTGATCAGAGGAATCATAAGATATATCTTGTCTAGGCCTTTTTTCAGGAGGAGGGTGAGAACCCCTAATCATTGTAAGCAAATCCTCAGCCATCCGAAGTAATTGTTTCTGGGTCTTGGGAGCTGTATCCGAAGCAGCCTGAGAAGAAACCCTGGGTTTAACAGGAGTCTTTGACTTTGCCTTTGTCTTTGTAGAAATAGTGATGTAAGAAGGCCTGAAAACCCCGTCAGAAGCCGGTACCTGCACAGCGGTTCCGGACCCATCTGAAGGAGCAACGTCCGAAGGTCCTGCAGCAGATAAAATACAAGGCCTAAATGGCTCCCCATGGGAGTCCGTGTCGGCCATCGGTTCTGAAGTGGCGGACGACAGGGGCTGCAAAAGCATCTCACTGACGACCGCCGAACCCGAAGCTGGCTCCGGCTGCAAAGAATCCTGTTTGGACCTCGGAGGCCTATCCTTGCCCTTGCGTTTCTTTTGGATTCCGGTTGTCGGTAAAGTATCCGACGACATCCTATAATTGAATCGTCTAACGAAATAATTCAAGGCCCAATCGTACCTACGCTTGATAGTGCAAGAATTAAACCTGGCAGAGAACCGACAGCAAAGAACGTCGTGGTCAGGGCCTAGGCAAGGTAGACAGTAAGAGTGGAAATCTTTATGAGGTATTTGTTTTCCACACGATATACAATTATTAACTTTTTCTGACATCGGAGGAGCAAGAAAAAAGTTTCCCCAACGGGGTACTTAGCTTGAAAGTAGAAAAACTTCGGACCGAAGACAATCAAAGCACGTTGTCCTGAATACGCCAACCAACGACTTGCGAGCTGCTTTCCACCACACGGCAAGAAAGACTGGAGAAGATGGTGTCGGCTGTCGGCTTTATACCTCTACGTTCTGACGTCAGGGTACTAGCTGGTACAGCCGACGCCGGACCCAGACTTTGGAATTCTGGCCGACCTCGGGCTGCCTGCCGGCAGGAATACCCTACAGTTATGACTGCAACAGTGAAACACGAAGAACATCTGCTTTTGCTTCGGGCACCGCACAGCAAGAAAGACTGAAGAAAATGGCATCGGCTGCATCTTTTATACTCCTGGTGCACTGACGTCGGGGACGAGGCGACAGCAACCGACGCCGGACCTAGACTTTTGAATTCTGGCCGTCTGTGGGTAGCCTGCCAGCAGGATAACCCAAGTGTAATGACTGCAACAGTGAAACACGAACATCAAGGGAAATCTCCCAATCCGCGCTGTATGCGATTTCCCATTCAGAATATCGGTATTTCAAAACTTCGAACATATGGTCTGCAATTATATGAGTTTCAAAGTTTTGAATTTCGGCATTCTGAAGGGGACCCATAAATCTCTGGCAAATGTATGCTGATTTAAGCTATAAAAGTACAGTTTTGTACCTACCATAAATGTAGATGTCCGATAGACATGCAACTGCAGTCATAAAGTACAGTTTTGTACCTACCATAAATGTAGATGTCCGAGAGGTATGCATCTGCAGTCCTAACAAATGGGTTGTCCTGCCTCAGGCAGCCCTTCGGTCGGCCGGATTCCAAAGTCTGGGTCTGGCCTCGGCTGATGTCGCATTTCACCCGACGTCATAGCTGCTGTGAATTGGGTATAAACGCATCAGCCGACGCCATTTTCCTCAGTGTTTCTTGCCCCAGATGCCAGGTGCCCTCTAGGAAGGCTGAATTTGGATAAATGTAAAGGATTCCAAACAGTAGAGAACAAACAAAAATAAACATGTATATACATATATACAAACAAATACACCATAATAGTTTCCCCCAGCTAGCTACAAGATGGGCAAATACCCTAGGAGTACCACAGAGGGGAAGGAGGGTGGGTAATCCTGACTGCAGATGCATACCTATCGGACATCTACATTTATGGTAGGTACAAAACTGTACTATGTCCTTCAAGGATGCATCTGCAGTCCTAACAAATGGGTAGAATACCATAGCCAAACTGGGGGAGGAGGCACTAAGATGATTACGGTGTAGTTAAGATCCCTTGCAAAACAGCAGTTGCAAAACCTGCTCGGGATCTGGAGTATAAAGGTAGATTATAATGCTTGGCGATGTATGCACGGGGCTCCAAGTAGCTGCTTCTAAAATGTCTTTGGTAGCCACTCCTCGTAAGAAAGCTGTAGTAGTGGCTGTAGCCCTTGTGGAGTGAGGTCTGATGTCTTTTGGAGTTGTCTTTCCATGAAAAGAGTAACAAAATCTAATGCAATTTCCTATACATTTTGAGATTGTCTGCTTTGAAATTGCTTTTCCTTCCATTCCTGTTGCATATGCTACCAGAAGCTGGTCAGTTTTTCTATTGTTCTTGGTTCTGTCCAGATAGTAGCGCAATTGCCTGTGCACATCCAAGGTATGTAGTAGTCTTTCCCCCCTGTTCTGTGGGTTGGGGAAGAATGTTGGTAGGTGGATTGCTTGGTTCAATGATACCCTGGAGACCACATTTGGCATAAAAGTAGGGTTAGTTCTCAAGGACACTCTATCCTGATGGAAGATAAGGAAGGGCTGTACTGCCATTAATGCCTGTAATTCAGAAACCCTTCTTGCTGAAGTGATTGCAAGCAGGAAAGCAGTTTTCCAAGATAAGAACTGTAATTCTGCTGATGCTGCTGGTTCGAAAGGGGGAAGTGTTAACTTTTCCAGCACAAAGTTAAGGTCCCATGTAGGCAAAGGTGGCTTCCTTGGAGGCTTTACATTTTTAATTCCTCTCAGAAACTGCCTGAGTAGAGGATGAGAGAAGACTGGAGGATCCATGTTGTATTCAGCTGAAATTGCTGATGCATGAATCTTAATGGAGGAGTAAGACAGGCCATTGTGGAAAAGTTCTGCTAAATATTCCAGGATGTTAGCTATGTTTGCTAATGATACATTTTCTCCTTTTGCTGCACTCCAAATGAGGTATCTTTTCCATTTGGCTGAATAAGTCTTCCTTGTGGAGGGTCTGCGAGCCTCCAGGATAATGTCTTTAACCCTCTGAGATAAATCTGGGTTATTTTGTTTTATGTAATATCCCAAGCAGCTAGCTGCAGTGTTTTCAAGTTTGGATGTAGGATCTTGAAGTTGTTCTGTGTTAGCAGTAAAGGAACTAGAGGTAGAGGCCATGCGTGTGTCAAAGACATACTCCTCAGTAGCGGGTACCAATGCTGCCTCAGCCAGTCTGGAGCTATCAGGATGATCTTTGGGTGATGATCTTTGATCTTCAGTAGCACTTTGTGCATCAAAGGAAGAGGTGGGAATGCATATGCTGTCAGATTTTCCCAACTGAAGGAGAGGGAGTCCACCTTCCAAGCAAGTGGGTGGTATGTCCTTGTGCAGAATTTCCTCAATTGGTGGTTGTGCGGGGATGCGAACAGGTCTATTTCTGGTAGTCCCCATTTCTTTGTAATGGATTTGAAGATGTCTGGATGCAGCATCCATTCGTGGGCATCCGTGGTAGTTCTGCTTAAGGTGTCTGCTAGTATATTTTCTTTTCCTGGCACAAATATGGCCTGGAGCTGAATGTTGAGGTTCAGGGCCACATTCCACAGGTCCATTGCCATCCGGCATAGAGGATATGAGTGTGTGCCTCCTTGTTTGTTGATATACCACATGACTGTGGTGTTGTCCGTCCTTATCAGCAAATGACCATGTTGAAGAAACGGTCTGAATGTCTGAATTGCCTGTTTCACTGCCAGCATCTCTTTTTGATTTATGTGTAGGTTCAGCTGGTCTTGTGTCCATAGGCCTTGTATACACTTGTCCACCATGTGTGCCCCCCAACAGAGGTCTGAGGCGTCCATGGTGATAGTCTGGCTTGGGTGAGGTTTGTGGAAAGGCAGTCCTCTGTTCAACTGACAGGCCTGAGCCCACCACAGGAATTCTTGCTTCAGGCATGGAATTATTGGAATCTGGGCTTCTAAACTGTGCTTGTGTTGAGACCATAAATTCCTTAGGTACCATTGCAACTTCCTCATATGCAGTCTGGCATGTGGAATCAATATTATACAGGATGCCATGTAACCCAGAGCTTGCAGGACTTTCCTTGCTGTAAGCTGGTTCTGTGTTGTTAATGCCATGAAATAGAGTGGTAGTTGCTTTTGCTTTTCTGCTGTGAGAAATGCCATCTGATTTGAAGTGTCCAGTTCTGCACCCAAGAATGTTATCCTTTGGGATGGTACCAGCCTTGACTTTTCATGTTGACTGTGTATCCCAGGGCTTGCAGTAGTTGTATAACCTTTTCCAAATCTTTTGTTAATTTGGTCTTGTTGTCCGCTTGTATTAGGCAGTCGTCCAGGTATGGATAAATCTGAATTCCTGAAGCCTGCAATGAGCAATTACTGATGCCAGGCATTTCGTGAATACTCTGGGCAGTAGATAAGCCAAAGGGCAATGCTGAGAATTGATAATGCTCTGATCCTGCAAGAAATCTGAGGTATCTTCTGCAATCTGGTCGTACAGGGACGTGCAGGTATGCCTCCTTGAGATCTAGAGTCACCAGCCAAGACTCCTTGCCCAGCATGGGAAGAAGTTGCTGTAGGGTCAGCATTTTGAATTTTGGAACAATGAGATATGTGTTCAGAGCGGACAGGTCGAGAATAGGTCTCCATTGGTTTTCTTTCCTTGGTACCAGGAAAAGTCTGGAGTAAAATCCTTGTCCTTGTTCCATAGACGGTACCTTTTCTATAGCTCTCATCCTTAGTAAGTGGTTGATTTGTTCTAGAGTGTTTGTTTTTTGGTTTGGTGGTAGGTTTGGCATTCCTCTCTTTTTTGGTAGAGTGTGGAAGTGAAACCTGTAGCCTTTGTCTATTGTCTGTAAAATCCATTTGTCTCCTGTAATGTAATGCCAGTTTACGGAAAATAAGGCTAGCTTTCCGCCTAAGGGTGCTTCCAGTTGTTCCCTGGTAGGCGGTATCAGAGTCAAGTCATTGTGTCTGTCCTGTGGAAGTGGTAGTAGCTGGATCTGTGGCAGTACTTCTCTGGTTGTTAGGCTGCCAGTCACGTCCCCTGTAGGCACCTCTGGATTGGCCTCTGCCTCTTGGGCACCTATTTCTGCCCCTCTGTGCTCTGGAGGTGTCTGGAAAGGACCAATTCTTCGAAGGCCAATTTCTACTAAACCTCGGAGGCTGGACCTGTAAGAAATCCTTGACTGTTTGGACAGATTTTGCTTTTTCTTCCACCTTCTTTAGCAGTTGTTGTGCAGGGGAGCCAAACAAACTTTGTTTCTCCATGGGAGCATCTAGGAGCTTTGACTTTACATGGTCTGGTAAGGATTGCTCTTTTAACCATGCATGCCTTCTGATCACTGTACCAGTCATAGCTGATCTAAAGGAAGCCTCCAGTGCATCATAGCCGCATTTTAAGGAATGATTACTGACCTGCTGAGTGTTATGTACCAAATCCTGAAGGGACTTATGGTCTATAGGTTCAGGAGTGGACAGTTTTTATTTAGCTGGTCTAACAAAATTGCTGATACTGAACCATGTGGAATTGACAGTTTAAGGCCCTAGCCGAAAGAGTAGCAGAAGAATAATCTTTACTACCCCATCACTCTAATGCCCTAGATTCTCTTTCAGAGGGAGGGTTTTGGGCAGAGGCAGCTGCTACAGCTCTGGGGCCCTGTGAAGTAGTTTCAGGATCTGCAATAGGAGCCTTATACAAGTGAGAGTGTGTGCCCGGGACCCTGTAATATCTGTCGGGCTTAGCAGGGGCCGGGGTAGAGTCAGGGCAGTACAAGCATCATTAAATGCATCATCCACAACTGTTAGTACTGGAGGAATGGCTAAAGGCCTGTGCTGTGGTAAATGTAAAAAGGTCCTTAGCCTTTTCCTTGAATCTGAAAAGTCTTGGCCCTGCCATTGAAATTGCTCTCTCATAGCATGCAGGGTTTCCCCAAAGAAAATTCCTCAGGAGGAGAGGCAGAAGGGATGGAGTCTTCTGCATCAGAGTCCTCATATGGAGAATAAGGGCCTTCTGGAGGATTTGAGTTTTCTGAATCATCCGAGGAATAATCAGTTGAAACTGGCTCAGGGGGCTCTGCTCTAGGCCTCTTCTCTGGAGGGGGTTGAGAGGCCCTGTCAGGGTGAGGTTGGGATCCCCTGATGAAGGAAATGAGATCCTCAGCCAGGCTGAGCATTTGGGAACTAGAGGTAGGCCTGTGTGAGGGGATTTTAGCAGGCAAGGCCTTAGAAGTTTTAGCTGCTTTAGCCCTGGAAAAAGCCTTGATAAACATAGATGCAGGGGGCCTAGCAGCTCCACGTGCAGGAGTAGATATGTCTAAATGAATAGTATCTGATAAATCCTGGGAACCTGCTACAGCAGGGGAAATTTCAGTAGCAGATTCAGCCATGCTGTGTGAGGCCTCGGCTATAGGAGGTATGCTTTCGGCCGAAGGACGAACCGTGGACTCTGTTTCAGCCGAAATCGAGACACTCGCGGTTGGCTTAACCGTGGTTTCGGCCGAAACCGCGGACCGCGAGTGTCGGTCCTTTTCCTTACGCTTTTTAGCTAATTGTGAAGTCGGAGTCTCAGACGGCATTTTGTAAGCAAAAGCAGAGCCGAAAAACTCCTCTGCAAACTCCGACCGGCATCTAAGTGTCCGTCGGTTGAAGGAAGCACAGGCTAGACAAGCTGCTACGTCGTGGTCTGGGCCTAAGCAAGGAAGGCAGTAAGAGTGGAAATCCTTATGAGGTATTTGTTTCCCACAAGTTAAACAGTTACTTACTTTTTCTGACATCGGCTGAGGCAAGAAAGAGTCCCCAACGGGGTACTTAGCTTTTTAGAAGTCTTCGGTAGTAGTAATCTCTGGATCTGACCGACCGGCACTTGCGAACAGCTTCTGCTTCGGGCACCGCGCGGCAAGAAAGACTGAGGAAAATGGCGTTGGCTGATGCCTTTATACCCAATTCACAGCAGCTATGACGTCGGGTGAAGTGCGACATCAGCCGAGGCCAGACCCAGACTTTGGAATCCGGCCGACCGAAGGGCTGCCTGAGGCAGGACAACCCATTTGTTAGGACTGCAGATGCATCCTTGAAGGACATCATGTGGGTTGTCCTGCCTCAGGCAGCCCTCGGTCGGCCGGATTCCAAAGTCTGGGTCCAACGTCGGCTGATGTCGCATTTCTCTCCGACGTCAGAGCGGCTGGAGTACATAAGCATCAGCCGATGCCATTTTCTTCAGTGTTTCTTGCCCCAGATGCCAGGTGCCCTCCAAGGAAGGCTGTAATCAAATTGTAAGACAAAAACAGGATTCCAAACAAATACATGAGCAATAAAAACAAATACACCATAACAGATATCCCCAGCTAAGAGTAAGAGGGATAGGAGTGGACCCTAGGCATAGAGGGGAATGGAGGGAGGGAAAACCCGACTGCAGTTGCATGTCTATCGGACATCTACATTTATGGTAGGTACAAAACTGTACTATGTCCTTCAAGAATGCAACTGCAGTCATAACATGTGGGTAGAATACCATAGCTTAGCTGGGGGAGGAGGTATGCTCTAGGAAAGAGATGGTGTGGCAATCAAACCGTGCAGGACTGCCGAAGCAAAGCCTGCTCTGGATCTGGAATACAGAGGAAGATTGTAGTGTTTGGAGAATGTATGCACGGAGCTCCATGTAGCAGCTTCTAGAATGTCCTTGGTAGGCACCCCTCTTAAAAAGGCTGTAGAGGTGGCTGTAGCTCTGGTGGAATGTGGTCTGACATTGGCTGGAACAGTCTTTCCATGAAAGGAATAACAGAATCTGATGCAATGTCCAATCCATTTAGAAATAGTCTGTTTTGAAATTGCTTTTCCTTGGACTGCAGGGCGTAAGCTACAAAAGCTGTTCAGACTTCCTACTGGCCTTGGTTCTGTCCAGGTAGTATCGAAGTTGTCTATGAATGTCCAAGGTATGCAAAAGTCTTTCCCCTTATTCTCAGGATTGGGGAAGAAAGCAGGCAGATGAATGGCTTGATTTAGAGAAACCCTAGATACCACCTTTGGCATAAAAGTAGGGTTGGTCCTTAATGAAACCCTGTCTCTGTGGAAAATAATAAAGGGTGGTATTGCCATTAGGGCCTGTAGCTCCGAAACCCTTCTTGCTGAGGTAATTGACAACAGGAAAGCTGTCTTCCATGAGAGAAATTGCAAGTCAACTGAAGCTGCTGGCTCAAAAGGAGGTAGAGTCAGTTTTTCTAAGA
This sequence comes from Protopterus annectens, assembly GCF_019279795.1. Classification (NCBI taxonomy): domain Eukaryota; kingdom Metazoa; phylum Chordata; order Ceratodontiformes; family Protopteridae; genus Protopterus; species Protopterus annectens. Next base: position 1,415,876,681 of record NC_056725.1, read on the forward strand.
CAAAATTGAGGTCCCAGGCTGGCACTGGGGCCTTTCTTGGTGGCTTAATGTTCTTGATTCCCCTGAGGAATTGTCTTAGTAAGGGGTGAGAGAAAACAGGAGGATCAGTGTTGTATCTAGCTGAAATAGCAGATGTATGTATCTTTATTGAAGAATATGAGAGGCCACTCTGTAACATATCTGCCAAATATTCCAAGATAAGTGGGATGTTCAGTAATGATGCATCATGCCCCTTGCTGGTATTCCAATTGCTGAATCTTTTCCACTTTGCTAAGTAAACCTTTCTGGTGGATGGTCTTCGAGCCTCTGTTAATATCCGCTGAACTTCCTTGGAGAGAGATAAGCTGAAGCTATTTATGGGATCTCCCAGGCGGTTAGCTGCAGAGTCTGAAGGTTTGGATGCAGTGTTTCGAAATTGTGCTGAGTCAAAAGTAGGGGCCACTGAGGAAGGGCCCACCTCCTGGTGTGACATATGCTCTGTAGTAGTGGGTACCAGTGTTGTCTTGGCCAATCCGGAGCTATTAAGATTCCTTTGGGCTTCTCTGCTTTGATCTTTAGTAATACTGAGGTCATCAGTGGCAGAGGTGGGAATGCATAGATTGCTAGGGAGTTCCAGTTGAATGAAAGGGCATCTATTTTCCAAGCCTTTGGATGGTATGTCCTTGTGCAAAATTTTGGTAGAAGATGGTTGAGGTGAGAGGCAAATAGGTCCACTTCTGGCTTGACCCATGTCGAAGTGAGTTGTCTGAAAGCCTTCGGATGTAACCTCCACTCATGTGGATCTGTGAAATTCCTGCTTAGGCTGTCCGCCAACACATTGTCTTTTCCTGGAACAAACTGGGATTGTAACTGGATGTTTAGACTCAGTGATTTCTCCCAAAGCTGCATTGTCAGTCTGCAAAGGGGGTAAGAGTGGGTGCCCCCCTGCTTGTTTATGTACCACATCACAGTGGTGTTGTCTGTCCGTATCATTAAATGGCCTTGCTGGAGTTGGTGTTGAAAAGCCTCGATGGCATGTATTACTGCCAGCATTTCCTTTTGGTTTATATGCAGATGTGTTTCCTTTGGAGACCATTGTCCTTGTATACACCTGCCTTCCATGTGCGCCCCCCATCCAAGGTCTGAGGCATCTGTAGTCATGGTCTGTGTTATCTGTGGTTTTTTGAATGACATACCTGTGTTTTCCTGGCTCACCGAGGCCCACCATAGGAATTCCTTTTGTAGGCATGGAATGAGTGGTATGATTGTCTCCAAGTTGTTGCTGTGTTGAGACCAAATGCTTTTTAGGTACCATTGAAGCTTTCTCATGTGTAGGTTTGCTAATGGAACCAGTAGAATGCAGGATGCCATGTAACCCAGGGCCTGTAGGAATCTTCTTGCAGTCATCTGGGTGAGTTTTGCTAAACCTTTGAAGTAATGAGTTAACTTCTCTTGCTTGTCTTCTGTCAGGTAGGCCATCTGAGAGGCTGTGTCTAGTTTGGCTCCTAAGAAGATTATTTGCTGGGATGGCTGCAGTCTTGACTTTTGGAAGTTGACTGTGTATCCCAGAGCTTGAAGTAATCGTATGACATAATCCAGGTTTTTTGTCAACATCAATTTGTTGTCCGCTTGTATAAGGCAGTCGTCCAGGTACGGGTAAATTTGTATACCCTGGAGCCTGCACGAAGCAATTACTGAAGCCAGGCATTTTGTAAATAACTCTGGGCGCAGTAGATAAGCCAAATGGCAATGCTGAGAATTGATAATGCTCTGGCCCTGCAAGAAATCTGAGGTATCTTCTGCAGCTGTGTCTGATAGGGACATGCAGGTATGCCTCCTTGAGGTCCAGAGTAATCAGCCACGACTCCTTGCCCAGCATGGGAAGGAGTTGCTGTAGAGTCAGCATTTTGAACTTTGGTACTATGAGAAAAGTGTTTAATGCGGACAAGTCCAGTATTGGTCTCCATTGAGATTCTTTTCTTGGAACAAGGAACAGTCTTGAGTAAAACCCCTGTTCTTGTTCTTGTTGTGGAACTCTTTCTATTGCTTTCATTCGAGTCAGCAGAGTGATTTGCTTGATAGCCTCTGCCCTTTGATGTTGTGGTAGGTTTGGCATGCCTTGTTTTCTTGGTAAGGTATGAAAATGAAACCTGTACCCTCGGTCTATAATGTCCAAAATCCATTTGTCCTTTGTCAGTCTGTGCCAGTTTTCTGCAAACAGAGATAATTTTCCGCCCAAGGGAGCCTTCTAGTTGTTCCCTGGTAGGCGGTAGTAGAGTAAAGTCATTGAGTTTGTGGTTGTTGGGCAGGTGAAACCCCTGCGTCACTCCTTTGGTTTCCTGGCTGCCATTGTCGTCCCTTGTAAGGGCCTCTGTATTGGCCTCTTCCTCGGCCACGTCTGTTCTTACCCCTTTGAAACTTTTCTGGATTAGGAAAGGACCAGTTTTTTGAAGGCCAATTCCTACTGAATCTGTGGGGTTGAACCTGGAGGAAATCTTTCACAGTCTGAACTGATTTTGCTTTTTCTTCGATGGTCTTTAACACATCCTTAGCATTTGCACCAAAAAGCTTGTTCTTTTCCAAAGGTGCATCCAGAAGTTTTGCTTTTACATGATCTGGTAGAGGTTGATCTTTTAACCAAGCATGTCTCCGCATCACTGCCCCTGTCATAGCTGCCCTACATGAAGCTTCCAGTGCATCATATCCACACTGCAGGAAGTGATTGCTTACTTGCTGAGTGTTATGTACAGCTTCCTGCAAAGTCTTCCTGTCTAAAGGATCAGGAGAAGCTAAAGTTTTTTGTAAATCTTCTAAGAGATAATCCTGATATTGGAACATATGAAAAGGCAATTTAAAGCTCTCATAGATAAGGTAGTGGATGTGTAAACCTTTTTACCCCATCTCTCTAATGACCTTGCTTCCCTGTTGGAGGGCAAAGGATTTTTAGAGGTGGAGGCTGAAACTCCTTTAGGCCCCTGTGAAATAGTTTCCAAATCAGCAGTATGGGCCCTGAATAAATGGGAATGAGTTTCTGGGACCCTGTAATACCTGTCTGGCTTGGCTGGAGCAGGAGGAAGAGAATCAGGGGTAGCACTAGAGTCAGAATACAAATCATCCAGAACATCAAGTACAGGAGGAATAGCTAAGGGCCTGTGCTGAGGCTTCTTAAGGAAAGTCCTAAGGCGTTTCCTAGAATCAGAATATTCCTGACCCTGCCACTTGAAATGTTCCCTCATGGTGTGCAGAACTTCCCCAAAAGAAATATCCTCAGGAGGAGAGGCCGAAGGTATGGAATCTTCTGCATCCGAGTCCTCATAGGTCTGGAAGAGCTCTTCCTGGCTATCAGTGTGGACAGAGCCCTCAGAGTCTTCATCTGAAGGAGTAGGGTCAGAAGGTTCAACCCGGGGCCTTTTATCAGGAGGAGGCTGGGATGCTCTCTCAGGATGGGCCTGTGAACCTCTAATCATGGAAATTAAATCAGCAGCCATGGACATAATTTGTGTCTCCGGAGTCGGCTGAGGTAAGGATTTGGAAGTAATATGCTTTGTTTTGCTGGCTGCCTTAGCCCTAGTGTAGGCCTTAATAGACATGGCCATAGGAGGCCTGGCAGCTCCACGTGCAGGAGTGACCTTGTCTACAGCAATGGTCTCGGGCATTTCCTCGGTTTCGGTATCCGGAGGAAAATCTATAACTGGCGTAGGAGTGATGTCTGGAATCGGAGTCGTGGGTAATGCGGTGTCTTCGGTTCGGAGCGGTGGAGAGACTGTCTCAGAGGCAACCGGAGCACTCGCGCTAGGTTTTGGCGTGGAGTCGGTGGTAGACGCGGGCCGAGGGTGTCGGTCCTGGTCTTTTCGCTTTTTGGGAGTTTGCGATGTCGGAAGATCCGACGGCATGGTGTAAGCAAATTTATCGCCGAAAAAATCTTCAGCGAACTCCGCCCGGCGCCTGAGAGTGCACTTGTTGAAGCAAGCACAGGCTACACAGGCCGAGACGTCGTGGTCTGGGCCCAGGCAAGGGAGGCAGTAAGAGTGGAAATCCTTATGAGGTATTTGTTTACCACAAAAAAGACAATTGTTAATTTTTTCAGTAATTTCTGACATCGGCTGAGGCAAGAAAAGGTCCCCAACGGGGTACTTAGCTTTTTTGATGACTTCGGTATCGTAGAATACAGGAGCTGACCGACCGGCACTTGCGAACCGCTTCTGCTTCGGGCACCGCGCGGCAAGAAAGACTGAAGAAAATGGCGTCGGCTGATGCTTATGTACTCCAGCCGCTCTGACGTCGGAGAGAAATGCGACATCAGCCGACGTCAGACCCAGACTTTGGAATCCGGCCGACCGAGGGCTGCCGGAGGCAGGACAACCCACATGTTATGATTGCAGTTGCATTCTTGAAGGACATCATACATGTTTCGTATGCAAAATCAAACACCTAAAAAGATATAATGAACTACCCAAGAGTTAGAACGATGTTAGAACACAAAATCTGTAACATGGCAGCTTAGTGAACACTAAACCAAAAAAAAATCTATGTAATAGTAGGCAATGAAAGCAGTCCAAGACTGCCAAACAAAAGCTGCAAAACAGCTGTGCTACAATTCAAACTGGGATGGATGCAGTTCGAACAAGTCAAGCACTTTCCACAACAGACTAATAAGCAAGAAAGTACAGTTGTGTACACTTACCATAAATGTAGATGTTCGAGTGTATTCACTGTTGCAGTCATCACATTTGGGTTATCTGCTTGCAGTAGCCCTCAGTCAGCCTGATTATCAAAGTCTTGGGTCCTGCATTAGTTGCTGTCTCATCTTCCGTGACGTCAGGTAGTCAGGGGTATACAGCATGCAGCAGATGCCATTACATCAGTTTTTCTTGCCCCAGATGTCAGGTGCCCCCCTAATGGGAAGCAATTAAATATATATATATATATATATATATATATATATATATATATATATATATATGCAAGGTTATACCTCCAACAAAAAAGGAAATACACCAAAAAGCTTTTAAGCATAGTAAAGGAGAATAGAGGTATAGCCAAAAGAAGTCAAGGGGCTGGAGGGAGGGCAACCAGGACTGAAACAGTGAATACACTCGAACATCTACATTTATGGTAAGTGTACACAACTGTACTATGTTCTTCATGTTTCACTGTTGCAGTCATCAAATTTGAGTAGATTCCCAAAGCTAAGGATGGGAGGAGGAATTTAGATAGCATTAAGACTAGCTATAAGGCCCTGCAAGACTGCAGTGGCAAAGCCAGATCTGGATTTAGAGAAAACTGGCAAAGGGTAATGCTTGGTGAAAGTATGTACAGAACTCCAGGTAGCAGCTTCTAGGATGTCCCTGGTAGGGACACCTCTGAGAAAGGCTGTAGAGGTAGATGCAGCCCTGGGTGAATGTGGTCTAATCCCCTGTGGGATAAGTTTTCCATGGTGCTTATGGCAGAAATGAATGCAATGACCTATCCATTTAGAAATGGTTTGCTTTGAAATAGACTTCCCCTCTGCCCCTGCAGCAAAGGCCACCAGCAGTTGTTCAGATTTCCTTTGAGGTTTAGTCCTGTCCAAGTAAAATCTAAGTTGTCTGTGCACATCTAGGGAGTGCAGTATCCATTTCCCTTTGTTCTGTGGATTAGAAAAGAAGGTTGGCAAATGAATGGACTGATTAAGAGCCACACTGGATACTACCTTTGGCATGAAGGAGGGATTGGTCCTGAGGGACACCCTGTCCGCATGAAAGATGATGAAAGGCTCCACTGCCATAAGGGCCTGTAATTCAGATACCCTTCTTGCTGAAATGATTGCGAAAAGGAAGGCTGTTTTCCAAGAAAGGAATTTTAACTCTGCACTTGCAGCTGGCTCAAAAGGAGGAAGAGCGAGTTTTTCCAATACAAAGTTAAGATCCCAGGCTGGAGTTGGGGCTCTCCTGGGTGGTCTTGGCCCCTCTGATGAACTGCCTGAGTAGTGGATGAGAGAAGAGGGGTGGTTCTGTGTTGTAATGAGCTGAAATGGCTGAGGCATGAATTTTGATGGAGGAAAAAGAAAGGCCCTTGTAAAGCATTGCAGTTAAGTATTGAAGAGTCTGAGGTAAACTGGGTGCTGCTGTGCCCATCCCTTGAGTTTGGTTCCAGGCACAGAATCTTTTCCATTTTTCAGCATAAGATTTTCTAGTACTAGGCCTCCTTGCCTCCAAAATGACATCCAACACTTGTTTACTGAGGGATGGTAACGGAGAGATTAGGTAATTATAGCCAGGTTCAGGGTTTGAAGCAGAGGGTGCAGAATCTGGCTCTCCTGCTGTGACAGCAGGGTAGAGGTCTGAGGCAGGTGCCATGGAGCCAGCAGTGACACACTGCACAAGAGGGGTACACCAGTGTTGGCGTGGCCAGTCTGGTGCAATCAGTATCGTCCTTGGTTTGTCCTGTTTGATCTTTAGTAGTACTTTGGAGAGGAGAGGCAGAGGAGGAAAAGCATAAACTGATAGATTTTGCCAGCTGAAAGACATTCAGCATCCACTTTCCAAGCTTGTTTGTGGGGGGTCCTTGGCAGAATTTGTCCAACTGGTAGTTCTGGGGGGAGGCAAAAAGGTCTATATCTGAACGCCCCCATTTGTTTATCAACATGTTGAAAGTCTTTGGTTCCAGTTTCCACTTGTGTGGGTCCATGAGATTTCTGCTTAGTTCGTCTGCTAGTGTATTTAGTTTTCCTGGCAGGAAATGAGCCTGTAGATGCACTTGGCAGCTCAAGGCTGTGTTCCACAGAGCCACGGCTAGTCTGCAAAGGGGGTATGAATGGGTACCGCCTGCTTGTTTATGTATCACATAACAGTGGTGTTGCCAGTCTTTACCATTAATTTTTCTGGAAGAATGTGGTCCTTGAAGGCGGAGTATTCTGTACAGCTAACATTTCTTTTTGACTGATATGCAGGTGCATTTGACTTGGGTTCCATTTGCCCTGAATGCACTTCCCTACCAAGTGAGCCCCCCCCATGCATAGTCTGATGAGTCTGTTGTTAGGGTTTGGGCAGTAGGGGATAGACTGAATGGTAGTCCCTTGTTTTGGTGGCAGGCTTCTGCCCACCAAAGGAACACTAGCTGAAGGCAAGATATGACAGGAATCATTGCTTCTAGATCCTGAGAATGTTGACACCACAGGCTTTTTAGATACCATTGTTGTTTCCTCATATGCAGTCTTGCATATGGAATTAGTAGAATGCAGGAGGCCATGAACTCCATGGCTTGCAGTATTTGCCTTGCAGACAGCAGTGTTTTTGTGGACATTCGTTTGAAGTAAGCTGTCAAATGAATTTATTTCTCTGGAGTGAGGAAAGCCATCTGGAAAGTTGTGTTCAAGCTTGCTACCAGGAATATAATTTGCTGACAGGATACAAGATGTGATTTCTTTTCGTTTATGGTGTACCCCAGACAAGTTAGCACCTTTGTTACAAATGCCAGATGATTCAAAAGTATGTCTTGGCTTTCTGCCTGAATTAGACAACTGTCCAGGTATGGGTATATTTGAATATTTCTTTGCCTGCAAAATGCAATGACTAGCAGTGCAGAGAACTGATAGTGCATGTAGCCTGCTTTGACGCATAGGTATCTTCTGCAAGATTCCCTGATTGGGATGTGCAGGTAGGCTTCCTTTAAATTCAGTGGCGCCAACCAGGCATCCTTGCCTAGCACAGGAAGCAACTGAAGAGTTAGCATCTTGAATTTTGGAATCACAAAAAAGGTGTTTAGGATAGAAAGGTCCAGGATAGGATGCCATGAGTTGTCTTTTCTGGGTACCAGGAAAAGTCTTGAGTAGAAACCTTGTCCCTTTTTCTCTTCTGGTACAGTATGAATAGCCTTTATGCTTAAGAGAGAGAGAGTACTTGCTTTTGAGCCTCTACCCACTGATTTGGAGGTAGATCTGGCCAACCATTTGGGATTGGTAATGTGTGGAACTGAAATCTGTATCCTTGGGAAACTATATTTAAAACCCATTTCTCCTGGGTAATGAGTTCCCAGTTTTTTGCCTGCAGAGCAATCTTTTCTCCTAAAGGAGCAGTCAGCTGAGAAGTGCTTGGAAGTTTTAAAGTTAAGTCATTGAGACAGCTTACCATAAGGGGGGAGTTTTACTACTCCCTGATTTGGAAGTGGGAGCCCCTCACTGCTTAGTCCTGTGCGTACCCTGGGACTGAAGCCTGGGTGTTCTGCTGGTTCTGAATTTGGCCTGAGAAGGACTGGAAAAGGCAGGAAAGGACCAATTCATAAACGGTCAATGCCTACTAAATCTTGGAGGCTGTACTTGCATGAAATCTTTAAAAGTTTACATAGATTTAGCTTTTTCCTCCATCTTTTTAAGAAAACTTCTGCTTTGTTGCCAAACAGGTGGTCCTGATTTAAGGGAACATCCAGCAATTTAGCTTTAACATGATCTGGCAAAAATTGCTCCTTAAGCCAAGCATGCCTTCTAAGTACAGACCCTATGACAGCAGCCCTGCAAGATGCTTCCACATTGCAAAGTTTGTTTACCAACTTGTTCTGCAGAATGCATTAAATCCTGTAATTCTTTGTGTTCAGCACAATCAGGAATCAACATCATTTTTGTTTAAGCAGTCCCATAATATGCTGCTGGTACTTTAACATATGAAACTGGCAATTTAAAGCCCTAATGGCCAAAGTAGGAGGAGTGTATACCTTCTTACCCCATCTGTCCAAGGCCCTAAAATCTCTATCAGAAGGGGTAGGATTTTTGGCAGCAGTAGCCTTAATGCCTTTTGGTCCTTGAGAAATGGTCTTTGGAGCCACAGCAGGATTTTTGAAAAGGAACTTGAGAGAGTCAGGTACTCTGTAATACCTGTCAGGTTTTCTGGGAGCTGGAGATAAGGTGTCTGGGGGAAGGCTAGATTCCAAGAAAGCATCATCTACAATGTCCAGAACAGGAGGGATAGCTAAAGGTCTGTGTTGAGGAAGGAGTAAGAATTCCCTAAGCCTCTTTTTGGAGTCAGAGTAATCCTGGTTTTCCCAGCGGAAATGCTCCCTAAGAGTGTGCAAGGTTTCACCTAAAGAAAAATCTTCTGGTGGGGAAAGCAGAGGGAATGGAATCCTCTGCATCAGAATCCTCATAGGTAGATAAAGGCAAATCCTGGTAATCAGAAGGAACAGAAATATCAGATGCCTGATCAGTAGAATCAGAAGGAAAATCAGTTCTAGGTCTCAGAGGGGGAAGGCTGGCTTCCCCTAATTAAGGTAATAAGGTCTTCAGCCATTCTAAGCATTTGTTTTTTAGGCATATGGGCCTGAGCATGCAGTTGGCATGTCGGTTTTCTAGGCGTGGTGTGAGTTTTAGGCCTGGGTGAAGAAGATGGCGTCGGTTTAAAATGCAAAGTCTGTAGGCCTGAATACACCCTCAGAAGCTGGTGCCTGCACAGCGGCTCCGGACCCACCCAAGGTAGACACATCCACAGGTTCCATAGTCGAAGAAGCATCTCGCGGCATACCGGACTTGGAATGGGACTCTGTAGAGGCCTGCAAATCTGAAGTAGCGGGTATCTGGAGCTGGGAAAGCACCTCACTGAGCATCAGCAGACTGGCGACTAGCTTAACGGAAGCGTTGTCAACAGTTTTGGACCTATGCGGTCTGTCTCTGTCTTTATCCTTACGTTTTTTCAGAAAATCGGTAGTCGGATGGCTTAACAAAGCCATTTCGGAGTACTGATACAGAGTACCAAAATAATCTGCTGCAAAGATAGCCCAACAAATAGTTCTGGATTTGAACAAGGCACAAAACAGACAGTGAGGGATGTCGTGGTCTGGGCCTAAGCAGGGAATGCGGTATGAATGAAAATCTTTATGAGGTATTTGCTTTCCACAGATAAGACAATTGTTAATTTTTACTAACATCGGTTGGAGAGAGAAAAAAGATCCCCAACGTGGTACTTATCTTTTTGAAGACTTCGGTTCTGAAACTAGAAAACGAAAATTTCGGGAGTCGGCCCAACTGACACTTGTGAACTGCTTCTGCTTCGGGCACATGGTAGAAAGACTGATGTAATGGCATCGGCTGCATGTTTTATACCCCTGACGACCTGACATGGAAGAAGAGACAGCATCCGACGCAGGAATCCAAGACTCTGGTATTCAGGCCAGCTGAGGGCTACCTGCAGGAAGATAACCCAAATGTGATGACTGCAACAGTGATACACAAAGAACATCCAGGACTGCAACAGTGAATACACTCTAACATCTAAGTTTATGGTAAGTGTACACAACTGTACTATGTTTTTCGTGTTTCACTGTTGCAGTCATCACACTTGGGCTGATTCCCAATGCTGAAGAATGGGTGGAGGCAGTCAAGAAGAGTTTGGGCTGGCTCGTATGCCCTGCAGGACTGCGGTTGCAAAGCCTGCCCTAGATTTGGAAAAGATAGGCAGATGGTAATGCTTAGTGAAGGTATGAACAGAACTCAATGTTGCAGCTTCCAGGATGTCCCTGGTAGGAAGCCCTCTGAGAAAGGCTGCAGAGGATGAAATTGCCCTAGTGGAATGTGTTCTGACCCCCTGTGGGGGTGGTTTCCCATGGTGTTTGTAACAGAAATGGATGCAGTGTGTTATCTGTTTGGAGATGGTTTGTTTTGATATGGCCTTGCCCTCTGCCCCTGGTGCAAAGCTGACTAGTAACTGGTCAGATTTCCTAAAGGGCCTTGTCCTATTCAGGTAGAATCTCAGCTGTCTGTGCATATCTAGAGAGTGCAGGATCCTTTCCCCCTTATTTTGAGGTTTACGGAAAAAGGTGAGCAAATGAACAGATGGTTGAGAGCCACACTGGACACCACTTTAGGCATGAAAGTCGGGTTAGTCCTGAGGGAAACCCTGTCAGCATGAAAAATGATGAAGGGTTCCACAGCCATAAGTGCTTGTAGCTCAGACACTCTTCTAGCTGAAGTGATGGCCAGAAGCAAGGCTGTTTTCAAAGAGAGGAATTTTAACTCTGCTGAAGCTGCAGGTACAAAGGGGGTAGCGTGAGCTTTTCCAACAAATACTTAAGGTCCCAAACAGGGGTAGGGGCTCTTCTTGATGGCGTTAAGTTGTTAGCCCCTCTTAGGAACTGCTTGATGAGAGGGTGTGAGAAGAGAGGTGGCTCAGTGCTGTAATGTGCAGAGATGGCAATGGCATGGATTTTAATGGAAGAGAAGGATAAGCCCCTGTGTAGTAGGTCTGCTAGGTAAGTCCAGGATGAGTGGTAAGGAGGGCTGTGCTGGGTCAGCTCCTTTAGTCTGGATCCAGGAACAATACCTTTTCCACTTGTCAGCAAAGGATTTTCTAGTACTGGGTCATCTAGTTTCACCTATGACATCCAGGACCTGCTTGCTTAGGCTGGCCACTAGAGAAGTCAAGGAAAAAGCCAGCCTGCTAGGTTCAGGGTCTGTAATTGTGGATGCAAGAACTCTCCCTCCTGCTGAGTCAGGAGAGTTGGAATCTGGGGAGCTGCCATGGAAGCAACGGTGACCGACTGCGCAGTAGTGAGTGCCAGTGTTGGTGTGGCCAGTCTGGGGCAATCAGGACTGCCCTTGATCTTTACTCCTTTTTTTGAGTAATACTCTTGTAAGAAGAGGTAGAGGGGGGAAATGTACAGATTAGAGGTTTGCCCACTGGAAGGATAGGGCATCCACTTTCCAGGCCTTGCTGTGAGGTTCCCTGGTGCAGAATTTGCCGAGCTGGTGGTTGTAGGGGGACGCAAATAGGTCCACCTTTGGGGTACCCCATTTTTGGGTCACAAGGCTGAAGGTGGTGTGATTTGACTGCCACTCGTGTGGGTCTAGGAGATTTCTGCTTAAGTTGTCTGCCAGAGAGTTTTGGTTGTCTGGCAGGAATTGAGCTTGCAGGTGAATATGCATGGCTGAGGCCGTGTTCCAAAGGGTCATGGCTAGCCCTCAGAGTGGGTAAGAGTGGGTCCCCCTGCTTGTTGATGTATCACATCACTGTGGTGTCTGTTTTGATTAGTAGAGGCTTTGGAGAGATTAGGGATCTGAAAGCTGTCACAGCGTGCTGAACAGCTAGCATCTCTTTCTGGTTGATGTGCAGATGAATTTGATTCGGGCTCCAGTGGCCCTGAATGCCCTTGCCGTCCAGGTGTGCACCCCAGGCATTGTCTGATGTATCTGTGGTTAGGGTCCGGGCTGTGTGGAGTTGTAAAAAGGGTAGTCCCTTGTTGTGGTTGCATGCTGCTGCCCACCAAAGGAAATCTTTCCTTAGACAAGGTATCACAGGTATAATAGTTTCCAGATCCTGAGAATGTTGACACCAAAGGCTTTTTAAGTACCACTGACGTTTCCTCATATGCAGTCTGGCATATGGAATTGGTAGAATGCAGGAGGCCATGAACTCTAGAGTGTGCAGGATTTTCCTTGTGGATAACTGGGTTCTGGTGGCCACTTGAGAGAAGTACCCTGTCAGATAGGCTTGTTTTTCTGGAGTTAGGAATGCCATCTGAATGCCTGAGAATGCAGGAGGCCATGAACTCTAGAGTGTGCAGGATTTTCCTTGTGGATAACTGGGTTCTGGTGGACCTATTTGCGTCCCCCTACAACCACCAGCCCGGACCCTAACCACAGATACATCAGACAATGCCTGGGGTGCACACCTGGACGGCAAGGGCATTCAGGGCCACTGGAGCCAGAATCAAATTCATCTGCACATCAACCAGAAAGAGATGCTAGCTGTTCAGCACGCTGTGACAGCTTTCAGATGGCATTGCATTATTGTCATCTATGTTGATTTTTATGTATGTATACATTTTTTACTTCTGTGGAGCTTTTCTCCTCGGGCCTCTACTGAAAATGGAAATATATCCAGTTAGACTAGCCCAGTCAACAAATGTAAAATAAAATAAAATAAAATCTGGGATGCTGTCTTCAGGCTTGCTCGTAGGGATACAATTTTTTGACTGGGGACTAGTTTGGATTCCTTTTCTTTGATAGTGTATCCCAGTGAGGTTAGTAGATCCTTTACAAATGTCAGGTGCTGTAACAGCTTTTCCTGACTGTCTGCCTGAATCAGGCAGTCATCCAAGTAAGGGTACATTTGAACATTTCTTTGTCTGCAGAAAGCAATGACTGGAGCCAGGCATTCTGTGAAAACTCTGGGAGCAGTGGATAAGCCAAAGGAAAGTGCAGAGAACTGATAATGCATAGATCCTGCCCTGAAACATAGATATTTCCTGTAAGAGTCACTGACTGGAATATGCATATAGGCCTCCTTTTTAAGTCTAGGGTGGTTAACCAAGCATCTCTGGACAGCATAGGGAGAAGCTGCTGCAGGGTGAGCATTTTGAATTGTGGTACCATAAGGAAAGTGTTTAGAATGGACAGATCTAAGACTGGGTGCCAGGTGCCCTCTTCTGGGTACCAGAAAAAGTCTGGAATAGAAACCTTGGTCTACCTGTTCTGCAGGAACAGGCTGATTTTCCCTCATGGAGAGCAGGGAATGAACTTGGTTTTGTGTCTCTGCCCACTGGTTTTGAGGAAGATCTGGGAACCCTTTTGGGGTTGGCAGCATGTGGAAATAAAATTAGTACCCCTGGGACACTATGTTGAGGACCCATCTATCGTCGGTGATTGAGGCCCAGTTTTTTTCATAGAAGGCAAGTTTTCCTCCTAGGGGTATGAGCAGATGGGCAGAGGTGAGAGGAGGAGTTGAGAAGTCATTGTGAATTCTTTCCATAAGGGGGTGGCTTAGCACTCGCTGTTTTAGAAATGGAGACATTCCATTGTTTAGATCTCTGCATATCCCAAGACTGGCGTGTATTTATATTCCACCAAAAACTGCTACAATGGAACTTAAGAAAATTCTGGGAGGAATAATCAGTTTGCAGCAAGGAATATTACTTGCAGGTGGACTGGAATTTGATTTACAGCAGTGAAGATGCATCTGGGGACCCAGAAAGGAAAATATTAACAAAGGAGGGTAGCTTTTCGAAATTTTTGAATAAATGTATGAAAATATTTGGCATGGAGGATGTGAATACAGTAAAAGTAGTTCAGAGTGAATTTACATATTATTCCCCAAGATATAAAAACGTGACTTGGCTAGACAGAATTTACATTTTACAGGAACATGTGCATTTAATTGAAGTTCTTGATACGCACCCATTAACCATTTCAGATCATGCACCAATAATCTTCTTCTTTCGGCTTTTCCCGGTTAAGGGTCGCCACAGCGGATCACCTGTCTGCTCATGATTGGCAGTGGAGTTTTACGGTGTTGATTTGCCAGCCTGGCGCCCAACCTTCCACAGAAGGCACACACACACGCACTCACGCCTAGGGCCAATTTAGAGTGTCCAATCCACCTACAGCATGTCTTTGGGATGTGGGAGGAAAACGGAGCACCCGGAGGAAACCCACGTGACCACAGGGAGGACCATGCAGACTCCACACAGAAGGCACCCCAGCCAAGGATCGAACTTGGGAACCTCTTGCTGTGAGGCAGCAACGCTAACCGCTGCACCACCGCGGTCGCCCTATCATGCACCAATAATAATTAAAATAAAAACACAAGGTAAGGAAATAAACATGAAACTAGTGCTTGCCCACCTATATGCTGAAAGAGAGAGGAATTTAAGGAATGGATGGTGGAGATTGTTCAGGATATTTAAGAGGATAGAAATTACTTCTGAAAATACAGCTAGGGAGTGGGATAAAATTAACCTGGAGTTTAAAAACAAGGTGGAAATAAAAGAAATGGCGCTATGGTTAAGAAGTAACAAGAAATATTTAGATGGGCTGACAAATGTTAAAAGTACTGCAAAATAGGGGGGAATCTCACAGAACAAGAAGAGGATCACCTGCAGAATGCCAAGCAGAAAATAAGAGATTACCTCTATAATATACACAAGTTTAGAAATATTTCTAAGCAACTGTTTTTTTTTTTGATAACACTAGAGCACAAAAACTTTTAGCACAACGACTCAGGCAGTAGAAAGGGCCATCGTCAAGAGCCTATAACAAGGAAGGTAACAAGAGATCCTGTATAGATAATACAAATATTTTGGAAATTCTATGAAAGTTTGTATAAAGCAGATAAATATGGAGATCAATAATAGCTACAAATGGAATTTTTTTATCATTATTTGTCAAGGTTAGAAGTAGATGAGGCTCAATTACCAATGGTTAAAGGACAGGAGGAAGCGAGACAAAAATTATAATGTATACCAACGTACAGGAAAGTCCAAAGGAACAGATGGGACTCCTGTGGAAGTTTGGAAGCTAGGAGGGAAAAAACAATAAAAATCTTCCAGATCTATATCAGTTTTACAATACTTTAAGAGGAGGAATAGTATCAACATCCTGGAAAAAAGCAGTGATAGCTGTAATACCTAAAGAGGGCAAAAATTCATCAGATTCAGCTTCATAAAAGCCCATTTCAACACTAAACCATGATTAAAGTGTTCATGTCTATAATGGGTTAAAAGAGTGGCAAAAATAATGCCAAGATTGACAGATATGGATAAATGTGGTTTTGTGGAGGAGAGGCAAACATTTGACTTAACAGAACACTAATAATTCAGAGGAAAGCAGAATGTAAGAAAATACCACTGTTGTTGGGTCTTGATGCACAGAAAGCATTTAACAGAGTAAGCTTGGACTTATGAACAGGGCAATGGAAGCATTTGCAGGAGGCGAAAATTAAAGTGGGTGGGGTCCTGTCTAATAATTTCTGCTTAAGCATAGGAAAAAGCAGCGATGTCCTCTTTCCCCTTTATTATTTGCACTATATTTAGAACCACTGGCAAAGAAAATAAGGGACTCAAATTCAAGGATGTTACTGGTATGGTAGTCAAAAAAGCTGGCTCTATTTGCAGATATTTTATACTTGACAAAACTGGAAAGAGAGAGTACATTGTTGGGAACATTTTGAGACAGTTTCAAATCTTTTGAGGATACAAAATTAATGAAGCTAAAACAAAGGCATTAACAGTAAACTACACACCCACATATGACTTGGTTCAGCAATATCCACATTTATGGGGGCATGATAACATGAAGAAAGTACAGCTGTGTATAAATGTAGATGTTCGAGTGTATTCACTGTTGCAGTCATTACATTTGGGTAATCTGCTGGCAGGTTGCCCTCAGTTGGCCTGAATTCCAATGTCTTGGGTCCTGTGTCGGTTGCGGTCTCTTCTTCCATGACGTCAGAGGTATAAAACATGCAGCCAACGCCATTTTCTTTAGTTTTTCTTGCCCCAGATGTCAGGTGCCCCCAAAAAGATAGCAAAAAGGTATAAATATATATATATATATATATATATATATATATATATATATATATATATATATATATACACACACACACACACACACACACACATTATATACACACACACATATATATATATATATATATATATATATATATATATATATACACACATATACATCAATATAAACTTTACCTTTCATCTTCAAGCAAATACACCACATAGGTTGTAGAAGACAGAGAAGGAAAGATAAACTCCAGAATGACTGGGGGATGGTGGGTGGGTAACCTAGACTGCAACAGTGAATACACTCGAACATCTACATTTATGGTAAGTGTACACAACTGTACTATGTTCCTCGTGTTTCACTGTTGCAGTCATTACATTTGGGTAGAATCCCAAAGCTATGGTTGGGAGGCTGGAGCTAAACAGCATTAGCAACGGCTATGAGGCCCTGCAGAAATGCAGTGGCAAAGCCTGTCCTGGACTTAAGAGTAGAGAGGCAAATTATAATGCTTTGCAAAGGTGTGAACAGAACTCCAAGTAGCAGCCTCTAAAATGTCTTTGGTTGGTACTCCTCTGAGAAAGGCTGCTGAAATAGCTGCGGCTCTGGTGGAATGAGACCCTTGGGCACCTGTTTGCCATGGTGCAAGTAGCAGAAACAGATGCAGTGGCTTATCCACTTTGAAATTGTGTGCTTTGAAATAGCCTTTCCTTCTGATCCTGCAGCATATGTCACTAGTAATTGCCCAGTTTTTCTTAGAGCTTTAGTCCTGCTCAAGTAGAATCTTAGCTGTCTGTGTACGTCCAAAGAATGCAGAATTCTCTCAGTCTTGTTCTGAGGATTTGGATAAAAGGTTGGCAGATGAATTGTTTGGTTAAGAGCCACACTGGAAACCACCTCAGGCATAAAGGTAGGATTTGTTCTCAGAGACACACTGTCTGGGTAAAATATGATAAAAGGCTCTACAGCCATGAGGGCCTGTAGCTCTGAAACTCTTCTTGCTGAAGTAATTGCTAGTAGCAGAGCTGTTTCCCATGATAAGAACTTTATATCAGCAGTAGCAGCTGGTTCAAATGGAGGCAGAGTGAGCTTTTGCAATACATCATTGAGGTCCCATGCAGGTAGTGGTGATTTTCTAGGAGGCCTTACATTTTTGGCTCCCCTAAGATACTGCTTTAGTAAATAAGAAAAGACTGGAGGCTCTGTATTGTAATGAGCCGAAATGGCAGAGGCATTGGTTTTAATGGAAGAGAGAGACAGGCCTTTGTCAAGCATCTCAGTTAAGTATTGTAATATCTGAGGAATATTTGGTTCTGCTGTACGAGTTCCTTGTGCTGGATTCCAAGCACAGAATCTCTTCCATCAGCATAAGATTTTCTAGTACTAGGCCTTCTGGTTTCCAAAATGACATCCATCACAGCTTTACTGAGGAGGAGTTTGTATAACTACATGATCATACATGCTGCCAAGTACAGTGACTGGAGTTGACTGTGCAGGATCTGATTGTTTTGCTGGAACAGTAGTTGTTGTCTTTGAGGTAAGGTCCAAGCTGGGTATTGAGACAAGTTCCTTAGGACTGGGTACCAGTATTGTCGGGGCCAGTCCGGGGCAATCAGTACGATCTTTGGTTTCTCTTGTCTGACTTTTAGGAGGACCTTAGGAAGAAGAGGCATTGGAGGAAAGACGCAAACTGATAGGTTTTTCCAGGTGAAGGATAAGGCATCTACTTTCCATGCTTGTCTGTGATAAGTCCTTGTGCAGAATCTTTTCAATTGATAATTTTGAGGAGAGGCGAATAGATCTATGTCTGGGCTCCCCCATTTCTCGGTTATCATGCTGAAGACTTGTGGATTTAGTTTCCACTCGTGAGGGTCCATAAGGTTTCTGCTTAAATTGTCTGCCAGAGTATTTTGCTTTCCTGGCAGGAATTGAGCTTGGAGATGTATTTGGTAGGTCAAAGCTGTGTCCCACAGTGCCATAGTTAATCTGCAAAGGGGGTATGAGTGTGTGCCCCCTTGCTTGTTTATACACTACATGACCGTGGTGTTGTCTGTCTATCAGTAGTTGTCCTGGATGAAGTAAGTCCTTGAAGGCTGTTAGGGCATTCTGAACAGCAAGCATCTCTTTCTGGTTGATATGCAGATGCATTTGTTTTGGGGTCCATATGCCCTGAATGCATCTTCCTGCCATGTGGGCCCCCCAGGCATACTCTGATGCGTCTGTTAAGGTTTGGCTGGCAGGAGGTAGAGTGAAGGCCCGTCCCATGTTTTGGTGACATGCCTTTGCCCACCACAGAAACTCCTGTTGTAGGCAGGGTATGAGAGGAATCATTGTTTCCAGACTGTGAGAATGTTGACTCCATAAACTTTTTAGGTACCATTGAAGTTTCCTCATATGCAGTCTCGCATATGGAATCAGTAGGATGCAAGATGCCATGAAGCCCAAAGCCTGCAGAATTTGTCTTGCAGATAACTGGGTTTTTGTCACTATCGGTTTGAAGTAAGTAGTCAGTTGCCTTTGCTTGTCTGGCGTGAGGTAAGCCATCTGGGCAGTTGTACTCAAGCTTGCATCCAGGAATGTTATCTTTTGAGAGGGTACCAGTTGTGATTTATTTTCATTTATTGTGTACCCTAGTCATGTTAGAAGCCTTTTCACAAATGCCAGGTGTTTAAGAAGAATGTCCTTGCTCTCTGCTTGAATGAGACAGTCATCCAAGTAAGGGTATATTTGTATACTTTTCTGTCTGCAAAATGCAATTACTGGTGCCAGGCAATTTGTGAATACCCTGGGAGCAGTAGATAAACCAAAGGGCAGTGCAGAGAATTGGTAATGC
The DNA here is from genome assembly GCF_019279795.1 of Protopterus annectens. Lineage (NCBI taxonomy): Eukaryota > Metazoa > Chordata > Ceratodontiformes > Protopteridae > Protopterus > Protopterus annectens. Next base: position 1,415,895,748 of record NC_056725.1, read on the forward strand.
ATGATGTCAGCCTTGAATCTGAGGCATCTTCTGCACGACTGTCTTATTGGGACATGCAGGTATGCCTCTTTTAGGTCTAATGTCACCAGCCAAGCATTCTTGCCCAGCATGGGCAGACGCTGCTGCAAAGTCAGCATTTTGAATTTTGGAATATCCAGGTATGTGTTCAAAATTGATAAATCCAGTATTGGCTGCCAGGCCTGGTCCTTTCTGGGTACCAAGAACAGTCTTGAGTAAAAACCTTGTCCTTTTTCCTGTTCCAGTACTGACTGAATGGCCCCCATATCCATGAGGGACATAACCTGTTTCTGTGCCTCTGCCCATTGATTTTTGGGCAGACCTGGCCAACTGTTTGCCACAGGCAGAGTGTGGAAATGGAATCTGTATCCTTGTGATACTATGTTTAGAACCCACTTGTCCTGGATTACTAACTGCCAATTTTGTGCAAAAAGTGCAAATTTTCCCCCTAAGGGTGCTGCCAAAAGGTAAGTGCTTGGTGTAGGCAGAGGAAAGTCATTGGGACTGTTTTCTGTAGCTTTGTGCTTTATCTCCACCAGATTTGGAGGTAGAAGCACCTCCATTGCTTTGACCTGTATGAATCTTGCGCCTGGTATCTGGAACCTTTAGGGCGTCTGGATTTGCCCCTTTGAGCTCTGTCTGACACAGGAAAGGACCACTTCTTTGTAGGCCAGTGTATACTGAATCTTGGTGGCTGCACTTGTAAGAAGTCTTTCAGTTTGTATAGACTTAGCTTCGACTTACATTTTCTTTAAAACCTCTTCTGCCTTAATACCAAACAGAGTATCATGCTGTAAAGGTGCATCTAGCAATTTAGCTTTAACATGATCAGGCAAATTTTGTTCCTTTAGCCAAGCATGCCTCCTAATCACAGATCCAGTAACTGCAGTCCTGCAGGAGGCCTCCAAGGAGTCAAAACCACATTGCAAAGTATGCTTTCCAACCTGTTCAGCTGCATGCAATAATTCCTGCAATTCATTATTTTCTGCACATTCAGAAATCAACATCACTTTCTGTTTCAGCAATCGCATAACATGTTGTTGATACTTAAGCATATGAAATTGACAGTTTAAGGCTCTGATTGCCAAGGTTGCTGGCGTATAAACCTTTTTTCCCTATCTGTTCAGTGCCCTTGAATCTCTGTCAGAGGGGGTAGGATTTTTTTGCTGTTGAAGCCTTCACTCCCTTTGGACCCTGTGAAATAGTTTCAGGATCAGCAGCAGGGTTTCTAAATAAAAATTTATGAGAGTCAGGGACCCTGTAATATCTGTCAGGCTTACTGGGAGCCGGAGGTAAGGAGTCAGGGGTCAGACTTGACTCTGAAAACACATCATCCACAATGTCTAAAGATAGGGGGAATGGCTAAAGGCCTGTGCTGAGGGAGGAGAAGGAAATCCCTGAGCCTCTTTTTTGATTCTGAGAAATCTTGACTCTCCCAGTGAAAATGCTCCCTCAAAGTATGCAAGGTTTCCCCAAATGAATAATCAAACAACCAAAAATGAGGGAAGCTGCAAAAAACAAAACAAAATGTCCAAGCACAGCTTCAGGGATAGTGCCAATAAATATCCAAGAACCAAGTAGTGGAAGCACTGAAATAAAGAAGGTTTTTCAGTGCTTCCACCACTTGGTTCTTGGATATTTATTGGCACTATCCCTGAAGCTGTGATTTCCAAATGAATAATCCTCAGGAGGAGAAGCAGATGGTATAGACTCCTCTCCATCAGAATCCTCATAGGGAGGTATAGATAATTCCTGATCAGAAGAAATAGAAACCTGATCTGAAGATTCATAATCAGTGTCTTGTCTAGGCCTCTTATCTGGAGGAGGATAGGTACCCTTGATCAAGGTAATAAGGTCTTCAGCCATTTTGATCATTTGTTTTTTTAGGCATAGAGGCCTGTGCACGTGGCTCATGCGTCAGTTTTTTTAGTTTTATAAGTTGCTTTTGTCTTTGGTTTTGCAGCTGTCGGTTTGATATACAAATTCTGAGGTCTGAATACACCCTCAGAAGCCGGTGCCTGCTCAGCGGCTATGAACCCATCCGAGGGAGATACATCCATCAGTCCAATACCTTGAGTATCTTGCGGCACGCCGGACTCCACATGGGTGTCGGTAGAGGCCTGCGACTCGAAGGTAGTGGGTATCACGGGCTGCGAAAGCACCTCACTGAGTACCGACGAAGCAGCGACTGGCTTAGGAGAAGCTTTGTCGTCTGTTTTGGATCTCCACTGCCTTTCTTTCTCTGTCCTTTTCTTTGCATTTTTTATGTACTCCAGTAGTCGGATTGCTATCAGATGACATTTCTGGGTAGTTAAATCTGTTTCCAAAATACTTTGAGGCAAAAATATACAGACGCTTAATAGTGCGTTGGTTGAATCTAGCAAAAAACCGACAGCCAGGCATATTGTGATCAGGGCCTAGGCAAGGAATACAGTATAAATGGAAATCCTTATGAGGTATTTCCTTCCCACAAGTAATACAATTATTAACTTTTTCTGACATCAGTATGGAGCAAGAAAAACGTTTCCCTAACGGGGTACTTAGCTTTAGTGAAGACTTCGGTTTTGAAACTCAAACTCGAATATTTCAGTAGTTGGACGACCAGCACTTGCGAAATGCTTCTGCTTAGGGCACCGCGCGGCAAGAAAGACTAAAGAAAGTGGCGTCGGCTGCATGTTTTATACCCCTGATATCATGGAAGGAAAGACAGCAACCGACGCAGGACCCACGACTTTGGAATTCAGGCCGACTGAGGGCAACCTGCCAGCAGATTACCCAAATGTAATGACTGCAACAGTGAAACACGAAGAACATCTTTGGAGTATGGATTAAAATGATTCTGGTGTAGTAGTTAAGGATATGTGGGAAGAGACTAAACAAAAGACAATACAAAAACCGAGAAAATGGAAGCTCTGACATATAGATATGGATAGTAAGATACAAGCACAGTTAAAAAATGTTTTAGTCCCATTAGTCTTATAAACACGTCAGAGGAGAAGTTGTGGATAGCAATTAACGAGCTGAAGGACTTTATCTGGGAGGGGAAGATGGTAAGAGTTAAGGAGGGATAAGCAGAACAGGGCAGATAGGGATTACCTGACTTGAAGGGGTATTTCACAGCTACACAGTTAAGGTTACTATACATAGCACAAGCAAAAAACTATAATTCAAAGTGGAAAGGGGATGATGAAACGGGGGAAGCTCAAGAAAATTACAGTTTTGTACCTACCATAAATGTAGATGTCCGATAGGTATGCATCTGCAGTCATCACATATGGGTTGTCCTGCCTCAGGCAGCCCTTCGGTCGGCCAGATTCCAAAGTCTGGGTCCGGCGTCGGCTGATGTCGCCTTTTCCCCCGACGTCACCACGCCTGGGGTATAAAAGCATCAGCCGACGCCATCTTCCTCAGTTTTTCTTGCCCCAGATGCCAGGTGCCCTCTAGGAAGGCTAAATTTGGAAAAATGCAATAAAAAATCCAAACATTTGCAAAAATATATATCTATATATATCGTTCAGGGTATTACAAATATTGAGACCCAGACAGCGGGGTGGCAATTCTGCCAATGACCTTGCATTGGCGGAATTGAAATGGATTATGCAACTTGGTTCACATATATTTCCAGGATTAAATGCTTATGTATCTCTGAGACCAGTACTTGAGCTAAATAATATATAATAACTTTAGAATACATCTTGTGTTCAGGGTATTGCCAATATTGGGACTTACATAGTGGGGTGATAATTCTGCCAATGATCTTGCAGTGATAGGATTGAAATGTATCATGCAACTTGGCTCACATACATTTTTAGGACCTAATGTCTATATATTCCTGAGACCAGCACTTGAGTTAAATATCATATTATAGCTTTAGGCTATATTTTGTGTTTCATTTGTTTTATCATCTTTTTACTGTTGTGATATATATGAGTAAGTTATCATATGCTCCATTCTAGACTTTGGACACTTTTAAATGTCGTTTTTATTCATCTAAGCACTAGTTATACATACATTTATAATAATGTTTCCTTTTTCAGTTTGTAGTTTCATATTGATATATATACATATATGTTGTTGCTTGTTATACATGTATTTTTGTCCATGACACATATTTTGATGTGTTATCAAGCTCTATCTTGCTATATAATATTACCATATATTTTCAGTCGTATACCTTAAGCATTTATGCTTATGCTATGTTATATGGGTCTATATAGCAACGGGACATAGGAATTCTAACTGTATGCACATGTATAGTTTTTAGAGATTAATGTAATATTGTTGCAGCCATGCACGATGTTATCTGCACAATTATACACTCATATTCACATCAGATGTTTTTATGTGTTTGAGTGATGTCTTAGTCTCTGTAAGCATCGCTCCAGGAGCCATTATTCTTGATGTTGTTCTTTTGCTAATCTATCGTCGGAACTGCATACTCTGCATGCGTAGGAATTTAATAGGGTCATATAGCCACGAGTTTTAAGTATATCAGGCTCTAGCATCTTTTATCATATTAATTTTGTAATGATACCATCATATTTGAGACTTGCGTTTGAAAGCAAGTCTTTTATAAATTAATGTGTATATATAGTCCTAGATTGATCCCTTTAGAAGTGAGTTTAAGTGATACTTTTACTTCATTCAAGCTTTGTTACTACAATTCATTGCTGGTTTGCTTGGAGCTCTTTTGTTGACATCAACACTACAATTATACGTTCTGAATGCCTAGTGTTATAGTAACGTTGTGAACCATATAGTGCTCGATTCCAACAATCATAATATGTTTTTAAAATTGTTTTGAATTGAGAAGAATGTAGTTGAGATATGTGTTTAACTACAAACTGTTCTTTAAAAAATGCTAATTGCTTGATTAATTGGTTGATTTCCCGCCTTGCTGTTCTAGCAAGGAGTATATAAAGGGTTTGCATTTTGTATGTAATGTTGTCTGATGAAGCGTGGGAGGACCCACGCGAATGCGCTTACTTTTTGGTTTATAATAAAGACTTTTCCTGTTGGATTTTACTGGGACTTATTCATCATTATTTCCATCATGGTTTGGTACTCGTTTTACCATTTTCTTCTGGATTTTTTTTGTTTGGAAGGAGCACCTTTTTATATATATATATATATATATATATATATATATATATATATATATATCAAAACAAATACACCTGGAAGGAGCACCTTTTTATATATATATATATATATATATATATATATATAAACAAATACACCTGGAAGGAGCACCTTTATATATATATATATATATATATATATATATATATAGATATATATATAAACAAATACACCATAATAGATCCCCCAGCTAGCTAATAGAGAGGTAAGCACCCTAGGAATACCACAGAGGGGAAGGAGGGAGGGTAAACCTGACTGCAGATGCATACCTATCGGACATCTACATTTATGGTAGGTACAAAACTGTACTATGTCCTTCAAGGATGCATCTGCAGTCATCACATATGGGTAGAATACCATAGCCAATCTGGGGGTGGAGGTACTAGGAAAGGGATGGTGTAGCTAAGATACCCTGCAGGACAGCCGTAGCAAAGCCTGCTCTGGATCTGGAATATAAAGGTAAATTGTAATGCTTGGCAAATGTATGCACGGAGCTCCATGTGGCAGCTTCTAAAATGTCTTTTGTAGCCACCCCTCTTAAGAAGGCTGTGGAGGTGGCTGTGGCCCTCGTAGAATGAGGTCTAATGTTAGCTGGTACAGTCTTTCCATGAAATGAGTAACAAAAGCGGATGCAATTTCCTATCCATTTTGAAATTGTCTGTTTGGAAATTGATTTTCCTTGTACCAGGAGCATATGCTACCAGCAGCTGGTCAGTTTTTCTGAAACCTTTAGTTCTGTCCAAGTAGTAGCGCAACTGTCTGTGAATGTCCAGGGTGTGCAGCAGTTTTTCCCCCTTTGTTTTGTGGATTTGGGAAGAAGGTAGGCAAGTGAATGGCTTGATTCAATGAAACCCTGGATACCACCTTTGGCATAAAAGTAGGATTAGTTCTTAATGAAACTCTGTCCTTGTGAAAAATAATAAATGGCTGAACTGCCATCAGGGCCTGCAATTCCGAAACCCTTCTTGCTGAGGTTATTGCCAGTAGGAAAGCAGTCTCCATGAAAGGTACTGTAGATCTGCAGATGCTGCTGGTTCAAATGGAGGCAGTGTTAGTTTTTCAAACACGTAGTTAAGGTCCCAAGCAGGTAGAGGTGGTTTCCTAGGAGGTTTGATGTTTATGATTCCTCTTAGAAACTGTCTTAGGAGAGGATGAGAAAAGACAGGAGGATCAGTACTGTACTCTGCTGAAATTGCTGAAGCATGAATCTTAATAGAAGAGTAAGACAGTCCATTGTGGAACATTTCTGCCAAACATTCCAGGATATGTGCCATGTTCATCATTGTCGCATCTAGGCCCTTTGTGGTGTTCCAGATGAGAAATATTTTCCATTTTGCTGAATATGCCTTCCTTGTGGAAGGGCGGCGAGCTTCCAGAATAATATTCTTAACTCTCTGGGATAGCTTATCCTGAGGAGGAGTCAAGGTATTCTCCACGCTGTTAGTTGCAATGTTTTCAGGTTGGAATGTAGAGTTTTGTATCTGTGCTGTGTCAGTAGGAGTGGCCATAGAGGTAGGGGCCATGGCTTCGTACGTGACATGCTCCTTAGTAGTGGGTACCAGTGCTGTCTTGGCCAGTCCGGAGCTATCAGGATCACTTTTGGCTGCTCTGCCCTGATCTTCAGTAACACCTTGGTCATTAATGGGATAGGAGGAAATGCATACACTGTCAGATTTCTCCAGCTGAAAGAGAAGGCGTCCACTTTCCACGCTTGTGGGTGGTATGTCCTTGAGCAGAATTTCTTCAGTTGATGATTGTGGGGGGATGCAAATAGATCTATGTCCGGGCTCCCCAAGGATTGTGTTATCTGTTGGAAAATGTCTGGGTGCAGCATCCATTCGTGTGCATCCATGATATTTCTGCTTAAGCTGTCCGCCAGTGTATTGTCCTTCCCTGGCACAAACTGAGCTAGTAGCTGTATATTGAGCTTCAAGGAAAGATCCCATAGATTCATTGCCAGTCTGCACAGAGGGTAAGAATGGGTACCTCCTTGCTTGTTTATGTACCACATAACTGTGGTGTTGTCTGTCCTTATTAGTAGTTGGCCTTGATGCAGAAAGAATTTGAAGGCCTCGATTGCATGTATCACTGCTAGCATTTCTTTTTGATTTATGTGCATGCGTAGCTCCTTTCGTGACCACTGTCTTTGGATACCTCTGCCCTCCATGTGTGCTCCCCAACTTAGGTCTGAAGCGTCCATTGTAATAGTTTGGGAGGTTTTTGGCTTTGTGAAGGGCAACCCTCTGTTGGACTGGCTGGCCTGAGCCCACCACAGAAATTCCTTCTGAAGGCATGGAATGAGTGGGATTAAAGTTTCCAAACTGTGACTGTGCTGAGTCCATAAACTCCTTAGGTACCACTGTAGCTTTCTCATATGTAGCCTTGCTTGTGGAATCAAAAGAATACAGGATGCCATGTAACCCAGGGCCTGCAGGATTTTCCTTGCAGTCAGCTGAGTTTGTCTTGTCAGATTCTTGAAGTAATCCGGTAGTTGACTTTGTTTTTCCTTCTGTGAGATAAGCCATTTGGGTGGTTGTATCCAGATCTGCACCCAAAAAGGTTATTTTTTGGGATGTGCATGTTGACTGTATATCCCAAGGCCTGTAGAAGCTTGATGGCATAATTCAAGTCCTTTATCAAAGTTTGTTGGTTGTCCGCTTGTATAAGGCAGTCGTCCAGATATGGGTAGATTTGAATCCCCTGGAGTCTGCAGTGTGCTATTACTGATGCCAGGCATTTCGTGAATACTCTGGGCGCAGTAGATAAGCCAAAGGGCAATGCTGAGAATTGATAATGCTCTGACCCTGCAAGAAATCTGAGGTATCTTCTGCAACTTTGTCTGATAGGGACATGCAGGTATGCCTCCTTGAGGGCTAGAGTAATCAGCCAAGACCCCTTGCCCAGCATGGGAAGGAGTTGCTGTAGAGTCAGCATTTTGAATTTTGGCACAATGAGATAAGTATTCAGTATGGACAAGTCGAGAATTGGTCTCCATTGATGCTCTTTTCTTGGAACAAGGAATAGCCTGGAGTAAAATCCTTGGCCTTGTGCTGAAATAGGAACTTTTTCTATGGCTTTCATTTGTAGTAAGTTTGAGATTTGTTTCAAAGCCTCTGCCCTTTGATTTGGTGGCAGACCTGGCATGCCTTTTCTTTTTGGCAATGTGTGGAAATGGAACCTGTATCCGTTGCCTATTATTTGGAGTGTCCATTTGTCTCTTGTAATGTTGTGCCAATTTCTTGAGAATAAAGAAAGCTTTCCGCCCAAAGGTGCTTCTAATTGAGCCCTGGTTGGCGGAGTCCAAGAAAAGTCATCGAGTTTGTCCTTGTGCAGCAGTTGCAGGTCCTGAACTGCCTGTCTGGATTGGAGGTTGCCATTGACTGCCTCTGTAGGAGCCCCTAGCTTGCCCTCTACCTCTGGCACGCCTGTTCTTGCCCCTTTGAAATCTTTTCTGTGTCCGGAAAGGACCAATTCTTGGAAGGCCAGTTTCTGCTGAATCTAGGCGGCTGGACTTGAAGAAAATCCTTAACTGTTTGTACAGATTTTGCCTTTTCCTCAAATTTCTTTAGGACGTGGAACCAAATAACTTTTGCTTTTCCAGTGGAGCATCCAAAAGCTTAGCTTTAACATGTTCTGGCAGAGATTGTTCTTTCAGCCAAGCATGCCTGCGTATGACAACACCTGTCATTGCTGACCTACATGAAGCTTCCAACGCATCATAACCACACTGCAAGAAGTGGTTGCTAACCTATTGGGAGTTATGTACCAGATCCTGAAGGGATTTTACAGTCAAGGGGTTCAGAAGAAGACAATTTCTTATGCATTTCTTCTAACAAATACTCTTGATACTGTATCATGTGAAATTGACAATTTAATGCCCTCAGAGCAAGAGTGGCAGAAGTATACACTTTTTTACCCCATCTCTCTAATGCCCTGGATTCCTTTGCAGAGGGGAGTGGGTTCTTAGTAGTAACAGCTGCAACCCCTTTAGGGCCCTGTGAAATAGTTTCAGGATCAGCAGAGTGGGCCTTATAAAGAAAATTGTGTGTGTCCGGGACCCTGTAATACCTATCAGGCTTAACAGGGGCCGGAGGCAGAGTGTCAGGGGTCATACTAGAGTCAGAATATACATCATCAATCACATTTAAAACAGGAGGAATAGCCAAAGGTCTATGCTGAGGTAAATGAAGAAAAGTTCTTAGTCTTTTCCTGGAATCAGAATATTCCTGGCCCTGCCATTTGAAATGCTCTCTCATTGTGTGCAGGGTCTCCCCAAAGGAAAGCTCTTCAGGAGGGGAGGCTGAGGGAATAGATTCCTCTGCATCCGAATCCTCGTAGGCCGAATAAGCCTCCTCCTGGTAGTCTGAGTGATCTGAGCCAACAGAGGCCTCCTCTGAGGAAAGGGGATCAGGGGGATCCATCCTGGGCCTTTTGTCTATAGGGGGTTGGGAGCCCCTGTCCGGATGAGGCTGAGAGCCCCTAATTAAGGAGATAAGGTCCTCTGCTAAAGTTAGAATCTGTGAACTAGAAGAAGGTCCCGGAGAAATAACTCTGGGAGGCATAGCTTTAGTGTGTTTTGCAGCTTTTAGCCCTGGTGAAGGCCTTAATAGACATGGATGCAGGAGGCCTGGCTGCACCACGTGCTGGTGTAGCTTTGTCTACAGGTATGGTGTCAGAAGATTCCAATACACCAGTTTCGGAAGGCAATCCTGTAATGGACTCGGTAGGAGCCTCCGGGGCCGAGGCTGTCGGTTGTATTACTTCAGGGTTCGGAAGTTCCAAGGACTCTGTATCAGCAGAGACCGAGACACTCGCGGTAGGCCTAGCAGCGGTTTCAGCCAAAACCGTGGCCCGCGTGTGTCGGTCCTTGTCTTTCCGTTTCTTAATTAAATGTGATGTCGGGGTTTCCGACGGCATTTTGTAAGCAAAACTATCCTCAAAAAACTCTTCTGCGAACTCCGACCGACGTCTAAGAGTGCGTTGGTTGAAGGAAGCGCAGGCTGAACAGGCTGAGACGTCGTGGTCTGGGCCTAAGCAGGGAAGACAATAAGAGTGGAAATCCTTATGAGGTATTTGTTTCCCACAAGTTAAACAATTATTAACTTTTTCTGACATCGGCTGAGGCAAGAAAGAGTCCCCAACGGGGTACTTAGCTTTTGAAGTCTTCGGATAGTGAATTTAAAGGAGCTGGCCGACCGGCACTTGCGAACTGGTTCTGCTTCGGGCACCACGTGGCAAGAAAGACTGAGGAAGATGGCGTCGGCTGAAACTTTTATACCCCAGGCGTGGTGACGTCGGGGAAAAGGCGACATCAGCCGACGCCGGACCCAGACTTTGGAATCCGGCCGACCGAAGGGCTGCCTGAGGCAGGACAACCCATATGTGATGACTGCAGATGCATCCTTGAAGGACATCAAGGAGAGAGACTGGAATTTTGGATGCAGGCCTTTAAGGAGAATAACAACAATCACACAGATTTTAACTATAAAGTAGCAGAAAGTAGCCTAAGAACTAAGCCAACACGGGAATGGAGAAAGGACATTCTGCTGATAGGAATGACTATAATTAGGGAGACAGACAATAGAAAAGAGGGGGCTGGAATTTATTGGAGAAAACTGGCAAAGGAACCAAGTTATCTGGAACAAATAACTAGAGAGAGAAAGATGCTAGAATGGGAAGATGCCAATAATTTATTTGGATTGCAAGTTAGAGATTGCCTTCCTCATCAAGGATTGATATCAGAATAAAGGCAACGAGAAAGAACTAGATGGGTTTTGAATGAAAGACCAGCTCTGGTAAAGTTTTTAGTAGAATGAAGAACAGAAGCTGCCATTAAAAAAAGGAATAATTAGTAGAGTATACAAAATACTGCATGATAACTTTAAGAATCAATCAGAGAAGGTTAGAAAGGACTGATAAGAGACTGGCTAACCAATTCACAAAGAAACAATGAGAGGTTATAAGCGAAAATGAAAAAACAAAGCACTGCATGACATGGAAACCTACCTGGCAGATAAACTCATTCTCGATCCTAAAAAAACTTAACTATAGTATTCTCCAAAAACAGGTCAGCATCTAAGTACCCTTCATTTACCATATATTCCTCAAACTAAACTTCTATTGAACCAGTAGATAAAACCAAATTTCTGGGTGTCACACTAGACAAACAAAAAATTGGCAAACACGTAGCAATAATTATAAAAAAAGTTCATATAAAATTAGGTCAACTCTATAGAGCCAAATCCTATCTCACAGATGCCTCTAGACTAGCTTCAGTCTGATCATTTCTTCTCTCCACTATCCTGTACTCATCACAAATCTTTACTAGCTTACAAAAGGCTGAACTCACTCAACTAGACCCATGCTATAATAAAATACCCAAATTTGCAGCTAACGTACCCTATTTGGAGCACTACTGTTTATCCCTAAAAAAGCTCAACTGGACTGAACTACCCAATTTGCTACAACTAAACCAACTCATCTTTGCCCACAACATTTTTTATAACTCTGATTCCTGTCCAGCTCTAAAAGACTTAATTCAGTCTAATACTAACTTTAGAGACCTTTGATCCTCAGATAAACTTCGGTTAAAAGTAACCTAATCTACAAACACTTTTGGTGACTCACTCTATTCTAACAACATTTTCAGGTTTTGGAACCAATTGCCACAGCATTTGCTCAAACTTAACACCGCCATATTCAAGCAAAGCCTCAGACAATACCTCACCAACCGCTGATTTGTCCATGCTCTAATCCTGACTAGGATCATTACTTCTAGAATATTTCAGACTCTTGATAACTATATTTTATTGCTCTCAATTGTCTCTCACTACCAATCTTTAATTTACTCCAGGTGCAGAGTTTCTTTTCCCAGCATCTGCTCTGTCTAGTACACTTGCTATATTCCACCTTCCATATATCAGTGCACAGTTATATGTTAGTTTCTTATTCAATTAGCTTTTTTGTAATATTGTATTTTTTCACTGTTGTATTTACTCTGTATAACTACCTGCTTATTTACTTTGTTTAACTTTATTATGTATTTATAAGTTGTAAAACACTAATACTTTATCTATTATGTTTCCACTTATGGAGCTTTCCTCCCCCCAGGTCTCCATTGAAAATGGGCTTTCGGCCCAGTTGGACATTTACCCGGTAACAAATGTAAATAAATAAGTAATCCCAAATATACAACAAAATTTAGAAGATTTAGGATTTTTGCTTGGAAATGTTTACATAGATATTTTTATTACCCTAGCAGACTCTAGAGAATTTTTCCTCAGGTAGACAGCAAATGTTGGATGCGTGGCGGAGAAGAAAAAGGTAATTGGGAACACATTTTCTGGGAGTGCGGTGAGTTGACAGACTTTAAGGATTCCCTGCAGGATGCACTGTTGGAGATGCTGGGTAGGCAGACTGGTGTGACAAGGGGGATGATTTTTCTGAGCTATGATACAGAATCGGTACTGCCTAGACATGGTAAAGCCTTGCTCTGTCTAATTATGTTGGCTGCCAAAAAAGCAATTAACAGAAAATGGAAATCAAAATCTAAACCAACTATACTACAAGTGGTGAATATATTAACAGAAATAAAAACTGAAATTGAGATCTTTAGAAAAGGACAGGAGCAAACTACTTAGGAAAAATGTGAATTGTGGGAACAATACATACAGAGGGAGGAGGAATGAGGTTTAAAAGAAGCCGGGACTTAAAAACGAGCTATGTAATGTTGTACTGAACATCACTGGGTAGATAAGTGATGTATAATGTTTGCAACTGGAGTGAGTCAGTACAGTTTGCGATATAAAAATTCTTGCAACTAGGACTGTCTCGGTGTGGTTTGACTACCTATGTCTTAAGTGATGGTTTAATAAAAATATTCCTTGCTTAAAAAAGGGACAGGAATTGAATAATTTATGTAATGTTGCTTAGGTTATATGATACATAACAATATACGTTTGCAAAAGTGAATGTGTTAATACAGTTTGATTATTTTTATATAAATGTAAATGTGCCTGTCACAAGTGAATATGAAATAAAAGTGTTTACTAGAGTATTTGGAACTGGGAAAGAAATGTTGATTGGTAACCAGTAATATCCCCCACCCCCAAGAACATTCGTCTCACTGGGGCCAATGGGACTTTGGCAAGGTTGAGGCCTGGGCTTTTAAAACATGCTAGGGTTAATTGTAGAGCTTTCTGTACCTCTCCTAGAGAACATGTTTGGATGAGACCGTCATCTAGGTAGGGCAGATCTAAATGTCACTGGTCCAGCAATAAGCAGTTACTTGAGCAAGGCACTTTGTGAATACCCTGACTGCAGCAGACAAGTCAAAGGGCAAAGAGGTGAATTGGTAAGTGAGCTCTGTTTTGAATCCTGAAAACATTCTATGCACCTTTGCAATGGAAATGTGGAGGTAAGGAATCCTAAAGATCAAAGGTAATAGAACAGCCTGGGGGAGTCAAGTAGGGAGAAGCAGCGGTTGAGGCATTTTGTATTCTGCTACTTTTAAGAACTTGTTTAGGTTCATAGGTTGGTACTAGGCAACTGACGCTAGGGCCTATACAAGCCTAGCCATAACAATTCCCTGGATAGTTCTTCCCACAATATTTACTTCCCTGGACCCCTGTCTAGCAGGGCGACTGACGTGATCCCTGGGGTTAATTTCCTTTCTCCCATCCAATCATCAAGGCTCCTTTTGAAGAGGGCCAAAGAGGTGCTCTGCTAGACATGTATGGGCAGTTCATTCCAGAGTCTGGGGAGTCTCTGGGTCAGGAACCTATCCCTCCAGCAGGTTTTCTTTATTGTGATGACAAGATTTAGATCCCTGGAGTGTGCGGCTCTGAGGGATTGGGATTTCTTTTAAGTGTAGCATGTCCAACAACTCCGGGTTTGACAAGGCCTTGTATGTTAAGCAGAGATCGCCTCGGCGTAGACAATATGTGACAGAGTATAGCTGGAGTTGTTTTTAAGGCGGTCAGCATAGGGCATCTGCTTTAAGCCTGTGATTCTTTTAGTAAGGTATTTCTGCAGCCTTTCCAGTTGTTGCAGATGTCTTGAGAGGTACATACCAAATGGGGCGATGTATTATATAATGGGTCTAATGAGGGAAGAGTACAGTGGGACAATGACCTCCTTTTTTTTCTGGATGAAAAGCCTTTAGTGATGAGGTGTGCCACACAGAAGGATTTCCTGACTGTTGTGGCGATGTGGTTATTGAAGGTGAGACCACTGTCCACCTGTGTCCCTAAGTCTCATCACACTTTTGGTATTTAGTGTACTGCCACCTATGTGGTAATTCACGGGTACATGTTTTTTCCCAAAGGGGATAACTATACATTTCTTAGCACTGAGCTTGAGCCCATGGCTCTGGCACCAAGCATCCGCAAGGCCATTTTGTAGACTATCGACATAATTTGGGGATTCAATAATGGCTCCCAGTTTGCAGTCATCTGAGAACTTTGTTAGCCAGCGTACCTTAGTGTTGGCCTGTACTTCAGAGAAGTAGACGCCAAACAAGAGAGGTCCCAGGACTGCATCCTGAGGTACTCCACTTGTCTAATCATGGAATATCTAAAATAGGTATCCAAGAAACTTCTACAGGAAAAAGTCTTGAGTAATACCTTGTACTGTTCCACTTTTACTACCCCACTCCATTCTCTACAGCATCTTGACTAGGATGTCCTCAAACAGAGATGGAGCAAAGTACATATACTCCTTGTGAACTGGAGAAATTCCTGAGAATTTGGGTCTGCTTAGAAAGTGCAGCATGTAGAACCTGCTTCAGACTACTGTGGATGCACTGAATCACTGATCCTGGATGAGTATTTCCTACTCCTTCTAAGGTGCTGCCCCCATTTTTTATGGCAGCAGATGTGGGTAGAGGACGATAAATAGGACTGAGGGGTTGGGGTGGGATTTTTAGGGAAGAGGCAACAAGCTTGACAAACATGGCCGTTACCACTGGATGTCATTGCCCAGGCATCCCCCAGGATTGTCTATTTGCTCTGATTACTATTTTATCCTGTAGCCTGTGCTCCTCCTCCTGTCATACTGAACATTTTCAAGTTTAGGGGAAAGCGGTCAGACTTTGATCAGGCTACTTAAGAGCTTGGGAATGACAGATCTGTTTAGCAGGCTGCATGTTTCTCTCTCTCACCTCCAATATATCACATTTTTTTCAGGTTTGGGGCTGAAGAGGCTGTATTTGATAAACTGTATATTTAAGAGTTTCACATTCATGTTCTCTGGCAAAGACAGGGTCCCTTAGAGTCAGGTATATTTTGAAATCACAGACTCAGCAGCTACTGCTATGAATGATGTACCTAGTACATCCAACCATGTTTCATGTACTCTTGGCAATTTGTGTACTGATGTTGAATAGCTCAATTATCTTAACCTTTTAGGTCTTTATCCCTGACCCCCCCCCCCTTTTGCCTTAGACATGAGGTAAGCTGGTATAAACTTCAGCATTGGAAACTGGCAGTTAAGGGTCCTAAAGGACAAGGTAGCAGTGGTATTTCTTCCTAAAGTAGTCAAGTTGACTGATGATCTAGCCATTGTTAAAAGGACTGGAAGAAGCTAAAAAGGTTCTCTTGCTGGAATCCAGGTATCCCATACCTCAATTAGCTTAGGGGGTTCTTGCAAAATTCATAGAATTGTAGACCCTATAAAAGTTTTCAAGCTTAGGAGTAAAGAGTGGGAAAGGCAGCTCAAGTGATGCACTAATGAATGCATCTTGCAAGCACCTCTAAGACTGAATGTACAGCAAGTTGGTTAGGTTGAAACAGGCCCATGAAGTCCCCATATCTTAACAAGGTCTAGAATAACTCCTTTGCCTCCCATTTAAAGATTCTTTTGCATTTTATGAAGGGTGTCTCTAAATGTGACATCCACTGGTGAAGAAGCAAAGGATAAGGAGCCCTCAGAATAAGATTCAAAGTATTGGGGGGGGGGGGGCATTTCTTTTATGCCAGCTCATCAGCCTCTGAATCAGAGATATATGAATCCTTCTATGTGGTAGGCCCATAGGGATTTCAAAATCATGAAATCCTGCATTAGCTGGGAAAGATATTGAGAAGTAACCTGGAACTGCCCAGACTAGGCTGACACAAGTTGGTGGGTATCTATTTTAGTTTAGACATCCTGGGACTCCGCTAGACAGAGGCAGCTGCCTTAGAAGCCTTAGGTTGCAAGAGTATATCAGAAAAGTACAGTTTTGTACCTACCATAAATGTAGATGTTCGAGTGCTAATACAGCTGCAGTCATAACAGATGGGTTGCCCCAGGTGCAGGCAGCCCCAGAAGGAACATAAAACATAAAAATAATGCAATGCAATATAATCAAAAATCAAAAACAGTACAAATACACCATAAAAGATAACCCCTAGAGGGGGAGGAGGGAGGGACCTGGACTGCAGCTGTATTAGCACTCAAACATCTACATTTATGGTAGGTACAAAAGTACAGTTTTGTACCTACCATAAATGTAGATGTCCGAACTGGATAGCATCTGCAGTCATAACAACTGGGTTGTCCTGTCGTCAGGCAGCCCTTCAGTCGGCCGGATTCCAAAGTCCGGGTCCGGCCGCTGATGTCGCACTTCACCCGCGTCATCTCTGCTGGTCTTGGTATAAAGGCATCAGCCGACGCCATTTTCCTCAGTGTTTCTTGCCCCAGATGCCAGTTGCCCTCTAGAAAGCTAAAAATTTTGGATAAATGCCAATGTTTCCAAAAGATAGAGGTAAACACAAAAATAAGCATGTATGTACATATATACAAACAAATACACCATAAGAGACCCCCCCTAGCTAGCTATTAGGAGGGTAAACACCCTAGGAGTACCACAGAGGGGAAGGAGGGTGGGTAATCCTGACTGCAGATGCTATCCTGTTCGGACATCTACATTTATGGTAGGTACAAAACTGTACTATGTCCTTCAAGGATGCATCTGCAGTCATAACAAATGGGTAGAATACCATAGCCAAACTAGGGAGGAGGAAGAAAAGATTATGGTGTAGTTAGGATCCCTTGCAGTACAGCAGTGGCAAACCCTGCTCAGGATCTAGAGTATAGAGGTAAATTATAATGCTTGGCAAATGTATGCACGGAGGTCCAAGTAGCCGCCTCAATAATGTCCTTGGTTGCCACTCCTCGTAAGAAAGCTGTGGTAGTGGCTGTAGCCCTTGTAGAATGAGGTCTTATGTTCTGTGGAATTGGTTTTCCATGGTAGGAGTAACAGAATCTTATGCAATTTCCTATCCATTTGGAGATTGTCTGTTTGGAAATTGCTTTTCCTTCCCTTCCTGTTGCATAGGCTACTAAAAGCTGGTCAGTTTTTCTGCTATTTTTGGTTCTGTCCAGGTAGTAGCGTAACTGTCTATGTACATCCAAGGTATGCAGCAGTCTTTCCCCCTGTTCTGTGGATTGGGAAAGAAGGTAGGTAGGTGGATTGCCTGGTTTAAAGACACTCTGGATACCACCTTAGGCATAAATGTAGGATTAGTTCTCATGGACACCCTATCTTGATGGAAGATTAGGAAGGGTTGTACTGCCATTAAGGCCTGTAGTTCTGAAACCCTCCTTGCTGAAGTAATTGCCAGTAGGAAAGCAGTTTTCCATGATAGGTGTTGAAGATCTGCTGTTGCTGCTGGTTCAAATGGAGGGAGTGTCAATTTTTCTAGCACAAAGTTCAAGTCCCATGCTGGTAATGGTGGTTTCCTAGGAGGTTTTACATTTTTGATCCCTCTGAGGAACTGCCTGAGTAGAGGATGTGAAAAGACAGGTGGATCGAAGCTGTATTCTGCTGAAACAGCTGATGCATGTATCTTGATGGAGGAATAGGACAGGCCTGTATGTAGAAGCTCTGCCAAGTACTCCAGGATGTTAGCAATATCTATGTTTGACACATCTTTTCCTCTTTCAGTACTCCAAATGACAAACCTTTTCCATTTTCCTGCATAGTTCCTTCTTGTTGAAGGTCTGCGGGCTTCAAGGATAATGTCTTTAACCCTTTGGGATAGGTCTGGGTTAGTTGCTGCTATGTGATGTTCCAGGCAGTCAGTTGCAAGGTTTTTAGGTTTGGGTGCATGATGTTGTAGTTGTTCTGAGTTAACATCAAAGGCATCAGGGGTATTGACCACATTCTCCCCCGAGACATGCTCCTCAGCAGTGGATACCAGTGTTGTCTTGGCCAATTCGGAGCTATCAGGATTATCCTTGGACGTTCTTCTTTGATTTTCAGTAGTACCTTGTGCATCAAAGGGAGAGGTGGAAATGCATATGCTGTCAGGCCTTTCCAACTGAAGGATAGAGTCCACCTTCCATGCAAGTGGGTGGTATGTCCTTGTGCAGAATTTTTTGAGCTGGTGATTGAGTGGGGATGCGAATAGGTCTATTTGTGGCATTCCCCATTTCTTTGTGATGGCCTTGAAGATGTCCGGGTGTAGCATCCATTCGTGAGCATCCGAGGTGGTTCTGCTTAACATGTCTGCTAGGTGTTTTCTTTTCCTGGCACAAATATTGCCTGTAACTGGATGTTGTAGCTCAGAGCCATATTCCAAAGGTCCAGAGTCATTCTGCATAGGGGGTATGAATGAGTGCCTCCCTGTTTGTTGATGTACCACATGACTGTGGTGTTGTCTGTCCTTATCATTAAATGGCCTTCTTTGAGGAATGGTCTGAATTTCGGGATTGCTAGTTTTACTGCCAGCATTTCTTTTTGGTTTATGTGCAGGTGCAGCTGGTCTTGAGTCCACAATCCCTGTATGCATTTGTCCAACATGTGGGCCCCCCAGCCTAGGTCTAAGGCGTCTGTTGTGATGGTTTGGCTTGCTTGAAAGTTGTGGAAGGGTAAGCCTGGGTTTGACTGGCATGCTTGAGCCCACCATAGGAACTCCTGTTTCAGGCATGGGATTAGTGGGATTTGGTTTCTAAGCTGTGCCTGTGTTGAGACCATAAATTCTTTAGGTACCACTGTAGCTTTCTCATATGCAGTCTGGCATGTGGGACCAAGATTATGCATGATGCCATGAAGCCCAAGGCCTGCAATACTTTTCTTGCTGTTAGTTTGTCCTGCTTTGTTAATGCCAAGAAGTAAAGAGGGAGTTGTTTTTGTTTTTCTGCAGTTAGGAATGCCATTTGTTTTACTGTGTCCAATTCCGCACCCAAGAATGTTCTTGTTTGGGATGGTATCAGTCTTGACTTTTGTAAATTGACTGTGTATCCCAGGGCTTGTAGTAAGCAAATGAACTCTTTGTAAATCTGTTGTCAGCTTGCTTTTGTTGTCCGCTTGTAACAGGCAGTCGTCCAGGTATGGATAAATTTGGATTCCCTGTAGCCTGCAGTGAGCGATTACTGATGCCAGGCATTTTGTGAATACTCTGGGCGCAGTAGATAAGCCAAAGGGCAACGCTGAGAATTGATAATGCTCTGATCCTGCAAGAAATTGGAGGTATCTTCTGCAATTTGGTCGTATGGGGACGTGCAGGTATGCCTCCTTGAGATCTAGAGTTACCAGCCAACACTCCTTGCCCAGCATGGGAAGAAGTTGCTGTAGGGTCAGCATTTTGAATTTTGGGACAATGATGTATGTGTTTAAGACGGACAGGTCGAGAATAGGTCTCCAACTTTTCTCTTTTCTTGGTACTAGGAAGAGTCTGGAGTAAAATCCTTTGCCCTGTTCTGTTATTGGTACTCTTTCCACAGCTCTCATCGTTGTTAATTCCGCTATCTGGTTTAGAGCTTCTGTTTTTTGATTTGGAGGTAGGTTTGGCATTCCTCTTTTTACTGGTAAGGTGTGGAAGTGGAACCTGTAGCCTTGGTCTATGGTTTGCAAAATCCACTTGTCTTTTGTGATATAGTGCCAATTTTTCGAAAACAAGGCTAACTTTCCGCCTAAAGGTGCTGCTATTTGATCCCTGGTAGGCGGTGTCAGAGCCAAGTCACTGTGATTGTCCTGTTGCAGTGGCAGTGGTTGTGTCTGCGCCTCGGTTATTGCCTTGCCACTGTCGTCCTCTGTAGGCACCTCCTCTGGATTGATTTCTGCCTCTAGAGCGTCTATTCCTGCCTCTTTGAGATTTTGAGGAGTCTGGAAAGGACCAATTTTTGGCAGGCCAGTTCCTGCTAAACCTTGGGGGCTGAACCTGTAAGAAATCCTTAACTGTTTGTACAGATTTTGCCTTCTCTTCCATTTTCTTCATTACTTGCTGAGCAGGTGTACCAAATAGACTGGCCTTATCCATAGGAGCATCTAACAGCTTTGCTTTAACATGATCCGGCAAGACCTGTTCTTTCAACCATGCATGCCTTCTTATCACTGTGCCAGTCATGGCTGATCTAAATGAAGCCTCCAGTGCATCATAGCCACATTTTAAAGAATGGTTACTAACCTGTTGGATGTTATTCACCATTTCTAAAACATATTTCTTATCTAAGGAGTCATCAGAGGACAGCTTCTTAGTTAACTGATCAAGCATAAACTCTTGGTATTGGATCATATGAAACTGACAGTTTAAAGCTCTAGCTGAGAGAGTAGCAGAGGTGTAAACTTTTTCCCCATCTCTCAAGGACCTGGATTCCCTTTCAGAAGGAATAGGGTTTTTGCTGAGGTCGAGGCTACTGCCTTAGGCCCTGGGATACAGTCTCAGGATCTGCAAGTGGGGCCTTGTATAGGTGGTGATGAGTGTCGGGCACCCTGTAAAATCTATCTGGTTTGGCAGGGGCTGGAGGTAAAGTATCAGGAGCAGTGCAAACATCATTAAATGCATCATCCACAACAGGCAGTACTGGAGGTATAGCTAAGGGCCTATGTTGTGGTAAGTGCAGAAATGTCCTAAGCCTTTTTCTTGAATCTGAGAAATCTTGTCCCTGCCATTGGAATTGTTCTCTCATGGCATGTAAGGTTTCCCCAAAGGAAAATTCCTCTGGTGGAGAGGCAGGTGGAATGGATTCTTCAGCATCTGAATCTTCATAAGTAGAAAAAGGAGCCTCTGGCTGGTCTGTAATGTCTGAGTCATCCGCAGAATCATCAGAGGACACTGGGGGGCTCTGCTCTAGATCTCTTTTCTGGTGGCTGAGAGGCCCTGTCTGGGTGAGATTGTGATCCCTAATTAAGGATATTAAATCCTCTGCCAGAGTAAGCATTTGTGAACTAGAAGTGGGCCTGTGTGAGGGGGGCTTAACAGGCACTGATTTAACAGTTTTGGCTGCTTTAGCCCTGGCAAAGGCCTTAATAGACATGGCTGCAGGAGGCCTAGCAGCACCACGTGCTGGGGTAGAGACATCCAAAGGGATGGTGTCTGATAAATCACTAGGAACCACAGTAGTAGGCAAAACTTCTGAGGTCGATTCAACTAAGGTAGCAGGAGCCTCAGTAGTAGTCATGGATTCGGCTGAAGATTGACCGGTTTTCTCGGTTTCGGCTGAAACCGAGACACTCGTGACTTGCTTAACCGTGGTTTCGGCGAAACCATGGACCGCGAGTGTCGGTCTTTTCTTTGCGTTTTTAACAATTTGGGTAGTCGGAGGATCCGGCGGCATAATGTGCAAAATCTGAGCGAAAAACTGTTCAGCAAACTCCGACCGATGCCTAAGCGCGTCGGTTGAAGGAAGCACAGGCTGAACAGGCTGCTACGTCGTGGTCTGGGCCTAAGCAAGGCAGGCAGTAAGAGTGGAAATCTTTATGAGGTATTTGTTTCCCACAAGTTAAACAGTTATTGACTTTTTCTGACATCGGCTGAGGCAAGAAAGAGTCCCCAACGGGTGCTTAGCTTTTAGAAGTCTTGGTAGTATTCGGTAGTAGTAATCTCTGGATCTGACCGACCGGCACTTGCGAACAGCTTCTGCTTGGCGCCACGCGGCAAGAAAGACTGAGGAAAATGGCGTCGGCTGATGCCTTTATACCCGAAGACCAGCAGAGATGACGTCGGGTGAAGTGCGACATCAGCCGAAGCCGGACCCAGACTTTGGAATCCGGCCGACCGAAGGGCTGCCTGACTACAGGACAACCCATTTGTTATGACTGCAGATGCATCCTTGAAGGACATCTGTACTATGTTCATCGTGCATACAGCTGCAGTCATAACAGATGGGTAGAATCCCAAAGCTAAGAAAGGGGTGGTAGGCACTAGGTGGAACTAGGAAGAGCCAAAATGCCCTGCAAGACTGCAGTGGCAAAGCCTGCTCTAGATTTGGAGTATAATGGTAGGTTGTAGTGCTTGGAGAAGGTATGCACAGAACTCCAAGTGGCTGCTTCCAAAATATCCTTGGTAGGAACTCCTCTGAGGAAGGCTGCAGAGTTGGCTGTGGCCCTGGTGGAATGAGTTCTAATGCCTGTAGGTACAGTTTTGCCATGAAAGGAATAGCAAAAGCGTATGCAGTGGGCTATCCATTTTGAGATTGTCTGTTTGGAAATTGGCTTTCCTTGAGCTCGCATAGGCCACAAAGAGCTGTTCTGATTTTCTGAAAGGTTTTGTTCTGTCCAAATAATAACGCAGTTGTCTGTGGATGCCCAAGGAATGTAGTAATCTCTCCCCTTTGTTTTGAGGATTAGGATAAAAAGTAGGTAAATGTATGGCCTGATTTAAAGCTACCCTGGATACCTCTTTAGGCATAAAGGACGGGTTGGTTCATAAGGAAACTCTGTCCTGATGGAAGATGATAAAAGGCTGGACAGCCATGAGAGCCTGTAGTTCTGAAACTCTACGAGCTGAAGTGACAGCCAGAAGGAAAGCTGTTTTCCAGGACAAATATTGCAAATCTGATGAGGCAGCTGGCTCAAAAGGAGGCAAAGTCAGTTTTTCCAGAATGAAATTAAGATCCCAAGCAGGTATTGGTTGTTTCCTTGGAGGTCTTAAATTCTTAGCCCCTCTGAGGAACTGTCTTAATAGAGGGTGAGAGAATAAAGGTGGATCAGTGTTGTATTCTGCAGAAATGGCTGAGGCATGGATTTTGATGGAGGAGGACAAAAGTCCACTGCTTAGCAGTTCAGCCAAATATTGTAGTATTTGAGGTAAATTCAGTTTTCCAGGGTTCTGGCCCTTTTTCTCATTCCAGACACAAAAACGTTTCCATTTTGCGGAGT
The DNA here is from genome assembly GCF_019279795.1 of Protopterus annectens. Taxonomy (NCBI): domain Eukaryota; kingdom Metazoa; phylum Chordata; order Ceratodontiformes; family Protopteridae; genus Protopterus; species Protopterus annectens. The sequence continues at coordinate 1,415,918,990 of NC_056725.1, forward strand.
AAGCTTTTCTAGTTGATGGCCTTCTGGCCTCCAAAATGACATCCTGCATTTCCTTGGAGAGTAGGGCCTGCTGTGATGCTAAGGAATCCTCCATGCGGCTAGGTTGAGTGTTTTTAGCTGACTGTGAAGAGTTTTGAAGCTGTGCTGAGCCAGAAGAAGAGGCATTAGAGGCAGGGTCCATGGTGGGGAATGCGTCAGGCTCCTCAGGAGTGGGTACCGGTGGTGCCTTGGCCAGTCCGGAGCAATGAGGATCATCTTTGGTCTGTCTGCTCTGGTCTTCAATAGGACTTTGGGCAGCAGAGGAAGAGGCGGGAAGGCAGAAACTGTCATTGATGTCCAACTGAAAGAGAGAGCATCCACTCCCCAAGCCTTTGGATGGAAGATCCTTGAGCAGAATTTTGTCAATTGATGATTTTTGTGGGAGGCAAAGAGATCTATGTCTGGCCTTCCCCATTTTTGGATTATTTCTGTAAAAACTTTTGGATGCAACTTCCATTCGTGTGGATCTGTCATATTCCTGCTTAGGTTGTCTGCCAGCGTGTTTTCCTTGCCTGGCAAGTACTGTGCTTGTAGTTCCATTTGTAAGTCCATGGCCATGTTCCAAAGTGACATGGCCAGTCTGCATAGGGGATAAGAATGTGTTCCTCCCTGCTTGTTTATGTACCACATAACTGTGGTGTTGTCCGTTCTTATCAACAGCTGACCTGGTTGTAGAAGGTTCTTGAAAGCTATAATAGCATTTATTACTGCTAGCATTTCTTTTTGATTGATGTGAAGGTGTTTTTCTTTTTGGGACCATTTGCCCTGAATGCACCGGTCTGTCATGTGAGCCCCCCAGGCATAGTCCGAGGCGTCTATTGTGACGACTTGATTTGCTTGAGGCTTGCTGAATGGAAGACCTGTGTTTGTTTGACATGCTTGAGCCCACCACAAAAATTCCTTTTGCAGACATGGAAGTAGTGGTATTATTGTTTCCAAACTGTGGCTGTGTTGAGACCATATGTTTTTTAGGTACCATTGTAGTTTTCTCATATGCAGCTTTGCACATGGGATTAGTAAGATGCAAGATGCCATGAATCCCAGAGCCTGCAGGATTTTCCTTGCAGTCAGCCTGGTGCAATTTGCCAGTGTTCTGAAATATTGAATTAGTTGCCCCTGCTTCTCTAGTGTGAGGTAGGCCATCTGGGAGTTTGTGTTCAAATTGGCACCCAGGAAAATTATCTTCCGAGAGGGTATTAGCCTTGATTTCTCTTTATTGACTGTGTATCCCAACATTATTAACATAAGCCAGATGTTTCAGAAGAATGTGCTTGCTGTCCGCTTGGATCAGGCAGTCGTCCAAATAAGGGTATATTTGTATCCCTTGAAGTCTGCAGTAGGCAATTACTGATGCCAGGCATTTCGTGAATACTCTGGGCGCAGTAGATAAGCCAAAGGGCAATGCAGAGAATTGATAATGGGTTGAACCTGCAAGAAATCTGAGGTATCTTCTGCAATTTTGTCTGATTGGGACATGCAGGTATGCCTCCTTGAGGTCCAAAGTTACCAGCCAAGACTCCTTGCCCAGCATGGGAAGAAGTTGCTGTAGAGTGAGTATCTTGAATTTTGGTACGAGTAGGAATGTGTTTAGGATGGAAAGATCCAAAATAGGTTTCCAATCTTTTCCCTTCCTTGGCACCAGAAATAGCCTGGAATAAAAACATTGACCTTGTTCGTGTGTAGGTACCTCTTGAATAGCTTTCATGTTTATAAGATCTGAAATTTGTTTTTGTGCCTCTGCCCTTTGATTGTGTGGTAGGTTTGGCATGCCTCTCATTTTTGGAAGGGTATGAAAATGGAATTTGTAGCCTCTGTTTATAATGTCCAGGATCCATTTGTCCTTTGTGACAACATGCCAATTTTTTGAGAATAGTGCCCGCTTTCCTCCTAAGGGGGCTGCCATTTGAGACCTGGTTGGCATGCAAAGGGGAAAGTCATTGGGTTTGCTTTCTGAAAGATTGCGAGTTGTCCTCACCACCTCTTTGTGTAGGAGCTTGCCATTGTCTGCCTCTGTACGATCCTTGTGATTGTCCTCTGCCCCTCGGGCACCTGTATCTGCCTCTTTGGGGTCTGTCTGTGGAAGGAAAGGACCAGTTTTTGGAAGGCCAATTTCTACTAAAACGTGGGGGTTGAACCTGCAGAAATTCTTTCACAGTTTGCATTGATTTAGCCTTTTCCTCCATTTTCCGTAATACTTCCTCAGCATTTGCCGCAAATAGTACATACTTTTGAAGAGGGGCGTCTAGTAATTTAGCTTTGACATGATCAGGCAAGGCTTGTTCCTTGAGCCAGGCATGCCTACGTATGACTGAGTCTGTAACAGCAGCTCTACATGAGGCCTCTAGAGCATCAAAACCACATTGTAAGGTATGTTTACCCACTTGTTCTGCACTATGCATCAAATCCTGCAACTCCTTCAAGTCTGGTTGTTCAGGTTGTGACAATTTGCTTTTCAATTGAGATAACAGAAACTGTTGGTATTTTAGCATATGAAAGTGACAGTTTAAGGCCTTCATGGACAAGGTAGCCGAGGTATATACCTTTTTCCCCCACCTTTCTAAGGATCTGGAATCTCTCTCGGAAGGCAATGGGTTTTTGGCAATGGAGGCCTTAACTCCCTTGGGCCCCTCTGTGAGATGGTTTCTAGGTTAGCAGCATGGCTTTTGTATAGAAATTGGTGTGAGTCAGGAAAGTACAGTTTTGTACCTACCATAAATGTAGATGTCCGATAGGTATGCATCTGCAGTCATCACATATGGGTTGTCCTGCCTCAGGCAGCCCTTCGGTCGGCCGGATTCCAAAGTCTGGGTCCGGCTGATGTCGCCCTTTCCCGGCGTCAGGCGCCTGGGGTATAAAAGCGTCAGCCGACGCCATCTTCCTCAGTGTTTCTTGCCCCAGATGCCAGGTGCCCTCAAAGGAAGGCTAAATTTGGAGAAATGCAATAAATTCCAAACATGCACAGAAATATATATATATATATATATATATATATATATATATATATATATATATATATATAAAACAAATACATCATAATAGATAACCCCAGCTAGCTATGAGAGGGAAAAGTACCCAATAAATTCCAAAGAGGGGAAGGAGGGAGGGTAAACCTGACTGCAGATGCATACCTACCGGACATCTACATTTATGGTAGGTACAAAACTGTAGTATGTCCTTCAAGGATGCATCTGCAGTCATCACATATGGGTAGAATACCATAGCCAATCTGGGGGTGGAGGATCTATGTAAAGGATGGTGTAGCTAAAATGCCCTGCAGGACTGCCGTAGCAAAGCCTGCTCTGGATCTGGAATATAAAGGTAAATTGTAATGCTTGGAAAATGTATGCATGGAGCTCCATGTAGCAGCTTCTAAAATGTCCTTGGTAGCCACTCCTCTTAAGAAGGCTGTGGAGGTGGCTGTGGCTCTGGTGGAATGAGGTCTAATGTTAGCTGGCACAGTTTTTCCATGAAAGGAATAACAAAACAAATGCAATTCCTATCCATTTTGAAATTGTCTGTTTGGAAATTGCTTTTCCTTGTGCACCAGCAGCATATGCTACCAACAGCTGGTCAGTTTTTCTGTAGCTTTTAGTTCTGTCCAAGTAGAAACTGTCTGTGTATGTCCAGGGTGTGCAGAAGTTTCTCCCCTTTGTTTTGTGGATTTGGAAAGAAGGTAGGCAGGTGAATAGCTTGGTTTAATGAGACCCTGGATACCACCTTTGGCATAAATGAGGGATTGGTTCTCAATGAAACTCTGTCCTGATGAAAAATAAGAAATGGCTGTACTGCCATGAGGGCCTGTAACTCAGATACTCTTCTTGCTGAGGTTATGGCCAGAAGGAAGGCGGTCTTCCAAGACAGGAACTGTAGTTCTGCAGATAATGCTGGTTCAAAGGGAGGCAGAGTTAGTTTTTCCAACACGAAGTTAAGGTCCCAAGTAGGCACTGGAGGTTTCCTTGGAGGATTGATGTTTTTAATTCCTCTTAGAAACTGTCTTAGGAGAGGATGAGAAAAGACAGGTGGATCAGTATTGTACTCTGCTGAAATTGCTGAAGCATGAATTTTAATGGAAGAGTAAGACAGGCCATTGTGGAGCATTTCTGCCAAGTATTCCAGGATATGTGCCATGTTCATCACTGTCGCATCTAGGCCCTTTGTGGTGCTCCAAGTGTGAAATCGTTTCCATTTTGCTGAATATGCCTTAATTCTGGAAGGCCGGCGAGCTTCCATGATGATATCTTTCACTCTCTTGGATAGCTTATACTGAGGAGGAGTCAAGGTATTTTCCAGGCTGTTAGTTGCAAGGTTTTCAGGTTGGAATGCAGAGTTTTGTAATTGTGCTGTGTCAGGAGAAGTGGTCATTGAGGAAGAGGCCATGGTTTTGTGCGTGACATGCTCTTTAACAGTGGGTACCAGTGTTGTCTTGGCCAGTCCGGAGCTATCAGAATCACTTTTGGCTGCTCTGTCCTGATCTTCAGTAAGACCTTGGTCATTAATGGAAGAGGTGGAAATGCATACACTGTTAGAGTTCTCCAGCTGAAAGATAGGGCGTCCACTTTCCATGCTTGTGGGTGGTATGTCCTTGAGCAGAATTTCTTCAGCTGATGATTGTGGGGGGAGGCAAAAAGATCTATGTCTGGCCTTCCCCATGATTGTGTTATCTGTAAGAAGATGTCTGGGTGCAGCATCCATTCGTGTGCATCTATGATATTTCTGCTTAAGCTGTCCGCCAGTATATTGTCTTTTCCTGGCACAAACTGGGATTGCAGCTCTATACTGAGTTTCAAGGAAAGTTCCCATAGATTCATTGCCAGTCTGCAAAGAGGGTAGGAATGGGTGCCTCCTTGCTTGTTTATGTACCACATAACTGTGGTGTTGTCTGTCCTTATTAACAGGTGGCCTTAATGCAGAAAGAGTTTGAAGGCCTCGATTGCATGTATCACTGCCAGCATTTCCTTTTGGTTTATGTGCATGTGTAGCTCCTTTTGTGACCATAGTCCTTGAATACATCTGCCCTCCATGTGTGCTCCCCAACCGTGGTCTGAAGCGTCCATTGTAATGGTTTGGCTGGCTATTGGCTTGCTGAAGGGCAGACCCCTGTTTGACTGGCTAGCTTGAGCCCACCACAGAAATTCCTTTTGGAAGCATGGAATGAGTGGGATCAAAGTTTCTAAGCTGTGACTGTGCTGAGTCCATAAACTCCTTAGGTACCATTGTAGTTTCCTCATATGCAGCCTTGCTTGTGGAATCAGAAGAATGCAAGATGCCATGTAACCCAGGGCCTGCAGGATTTTCCTTGCAGTCAGCTGAGTTTGTCTTGTCAGATTCTTGAAGTAATCCGGTAGTTGTCTGTTTTTCTTCTGTGAGAAAAGCCATTTGGGTGGTTGTGTCTAGACCCGCACCCAGAAAAGTTATTCTTTGGGATGGAACAAGTCTTGATTTGTGAATGTTGACTGTATATCCCAAGGCCTGCAGTAGGTGGATGGCATAATTCAAGTCCTTTACCAAAGTTTGTTGGCTGTCCGCTTGTATAAGGCAGTCCAGATATGGGTATATTTGAATCCCCTGAAGTCTGCAGGGTGCAATTACTGATACCAGGCATTTCGTTAATACTCTGGGCGCAGTAGATAAGCCAAAGGGCAATGCTGAGAATTGATAATGCTCTGAACCTGCAAGAAATCTGAGGTGTCTTCTGCAACTTTGTCTGATAGGGACATGCAGGTATGCCTCCTTGAGGTCTAGAGTCACCAGCCAAGACCCCTTGCCCAGCATGGGAAGGAGTTGCTGTAGAGTCAGCATTTTGAATTTTGGCACAATGAGATCAGTATTCAGTGCGGAGAAGTCGAGAATAGGCCTCCACTGATTTTCTTTTCTTGGAACAAGGAATAGTCTGGAATAAAATTCTAGGCCTTGTTCTGAAATAGGAAACTTTTCTATAGCTTTCATTTGCATTAAGTTGGAGATTTGTTTCAAAGCCTCTGCCCTTTGATTTGGTGGCAGGTCTGGCATGCCTTTTGTTTTTGGCAATGTGTGAAAATGGAACTTGTATCCTTTGTCTATTATTTGCAGTGTCCATTTGTCTCTTGTAATACTGTGCCAATTTTCTGAGAATAAAGAAAGCTTTCTGCCCAAACGTGCTTCTAATTGAGCCCTGGTTGGCGGAGTCAAAGCAAAGTCATTGAGTCTGTCCTTGTGCAGCAGTTGTAGGTCCTGCACTACCTCTCTGGTTGGGAGGCTGCCATTGACGTCCTCTGTAGGAGCCTCTAGCTTGCCCTCTACCTCTGGCACGCCTGTTCTTGCCTCTCTGAAATCTGTCTGTGTCCGGAAAGGACCAATTTTTGGTAGGCCAATTTCTGCTGAATCTTGGTGGTTGGACTTGTAGAAAATCTTTGACTGTTTGTACAGATTTTGCCTTTTCCTCAAATTTCTTTAAGACCTCTTGAGCAGTGGAGCCAAATAACTTTTGCTTTTCCAGTGAAGCATCCAGAAGCTTAGCTTTAACATGGTCTGGCAGAGATTGTTCCTTCAGCCAAGCATGCCTACACGTATGACTGCACCTGTCATAGCTGACCTACATGAAGCTTCCAATGCATCATAACCACACTGCAAGAAATGGTTGCTAACCTGCTGGGAGTTATGTACCAGATCCTGAAGTAATTTGCGATCTAGGAGTTCAGGTGAAGACAGTTTCTTATGCAATTCATCTAACAAATACTCTTGGTACTGTATCATATGAAATTGACAATTTAATGCCCTCATAGAAAGAATAGCAGAAGTATACACTTTTTTTACCCCATCTCTCTAAAGCCCTGGACTCCCTTTCAGAGGGAAGTGGACTTTTAGTAGTGGCAGCTGCAACCCCTTTAGGGCCCTGGGAAATAGTTTCTGGATCAGCAGTGTGGGCCTTGTAAAGAAAATGATGCGAGTCCGGGACCCTGTAATACCTATCGGGTCTGACAGGGGCCGGAGGAAGAGTGTCAGGGGTTATGCTAGACTCAGAGTACACATCATCAATGACATTCAAAACAGGAGGAATAGCCAAAGGTCTACGTTGAGGTAAATGCAGAAAGGTTCTTAATCTTTTCCTGGAATCAGAGAATTCCTGGCCCTGCCATTTGAAATGCTCTCTCATAGTGTGAAGGGTCTCCCCGAAGGATAGTTCTTCAGGAGGGGAGGCCGAGGGGATAGATTCCTCTGCATCAGAATCCTCGTAGGCTGAAAAAGCCTCCTCCTGGTAGTCCGAGAGAGCAGAGCCATCAGAGGCCTCCTCTGAGGAGTGGGGATCAGAGGGCTCAACCCTGGGCCTTTTGTCTAAAGGAGGTTGAGAGCCCCTGTCCAGATGGGGTTGAGAGCCCCTAATTAAGGAAATAAGGTCCTCTGCTAAGGTTAGAATCTGTGAACTTGTAGTGGGTCCCTGAGGAATAACCCTGGGAGGCATAGCTTTTGTGTGTTTAGCAGCTTTAGCCCTGGTGAATGCCTTTATGGACATGGAAGCAGGAGGCCTGGCTGCACCACGTGCTGGTGTAGTTTTGTCTAAAGGAATGGCGTCGGAAGTTTCCAAGACACCAGTTTCTGAAGGAAATTCAATAACCGACTCAGCAGGGGCCTCCGAGGCCGAGGTTGTCGGTTGAGCGGTTTCGGGGGTCGGAAGTACCAAGGACTCTGTTTCAGCCGAGACACTCGCGGTAGGCCTGGCCGTGGTTTCAGCCGAAACCGCAGCCCACGTGTGTCGGTCCTTGTCCTTCCGTTTCTTCGTTAAATGTGAAGTCGGAGTCTCCGACGGCATATTGTATGAGAAACTAGCCCCAAAAAATTCCTCTGCAAACTCCGCCCAATGTCTAAGAGTGCGTCGGTTGAAGGAAGCACAGGCTGAACAGGCCGAGACGTCGTGGTCTGGGCCTAGGCAGGGGAGGCAGTAAGAGTTGAAATCCTTATGAGGTATTTGTTTCCCACAAGTTAAGCAATTATTAACTTTATCTGACATCGGTTGAGGCAAGAAAGTCCCCAACGGGGTACTTAGCTTTTGAAGTCTTCGGTAGCTGAATTACAGGAGCTGGCCGACCGGCACTTGCGAACTGCTTCTGCTTCGGGCACCATGCGGCAAGAAAGACTGAGGAAGATGGCATCGGCTGACGCTTTTATACCCCAGGCGCTCTGACGTCGGGGAAAGGGCGACATCAGCCGTCGCCGGACCCAGACTTTGGAATCCGGCCGACCGAAGGGCTGCCCAAGGCAGGACAACCCATATGTGATGACTGCAGATGCATCCTTGAAGGACATCCCTGTAGTACCTGTCGGGCTTAACTGGAGCTGGAGGTAGAGAGTCCGGGTTAAGACAGGCCTCCGAGTAAACATTATCTAGGATGTCCAAGACAGGAGGTATAGCCAGAGGCCTGTGCTGGGGTAACAAAAGAAATTCCCTGAGCCTTTTCTTGGAATCTGAATAATCCTGGCCTTCCCAGTGGAAGTGTTCCCTTAAGGTATGCAAAGTTTCCCCAAATGAGAAATCCTCAGGGGGGGATACAGAAGGAATAGACTCCTCTGCATCAGAGTCTTCAAAAGGGGAGTAAGACTGTTCCTGATCATCAGAGTGTTCTGAAATAATGGAGCCCTGATCAGAGGAGGGGGAATATTCCTCCACTCTGGGCCTTTTGTCCGGAGGTGGCGGAGAAACTCTGATTAGAGTAATTAAATCCTCAGCCATTTTAAGCATCTGTTTCTTAGGCATGGGGCCTGGAGATGGGCCCTGTGGAGCTGGTCTTTTAGGGTGCATGGTTGCTTTAGACTTGGTGAAAGCCTTGATGGAGAAAGAAGAGGAAGGTCTGAAGACACCTTGAGTGGAGGTGGACCTGTCCACATTCTGTTTCAACGTCAAGAGTGGCTTCGGTATCTGTAGTCGGGGTGTGGGCCGAGGAGCCTGCGACCTCGGGTACAGGAGACACCGCCAAATATGTGTCGTCGGTAATCAGGGGCTGCGTAGGCGCCTCGCTGAGAACCGGACCACGTATGGCTTTGGCGTGGTGTCGGTAGAGGTCGCGGACCTCAAGTGTCGGTCCTTGTCTTTGCGTTTTTTAGACAAAACCGGAGTCGGAGTATCCGACGACATAGTATAGTTAAATGCTTTCCCAAAAAAAAGCTGGGCGAACTCCGCCCGACACTTAATAGTGCGTTTGTTGAATGTAGCACAAAAGCGACAGACCGAGACGTCGTGGTCTGGGCCTAAACAAGGTATACAGAGGGAATGGAAATCCTTATGCAGTATTTGCTTCCCACAAGAAATACAACTATTAACTTTGTCTGACATCGGTCTGAGGCAAGGAAAGTTTCCCCAACGGGGTACTTAGCTTTTAAGAAGACTTCGGTTTCCAAATTTTTCGTAATCTCAGGAGCTGGCCGACTGGCACTTGCGAACTGCTTCTGCTTCGGGCACCGCGCGGCAAGAAAGACTGAAGAAAATGGCGTTGGCTGGTTCTTTTATACCCCTGTCGCACTGACGTCAGGGAGGAGGTGACGACAACCGACGCCGGACCTAGACTTTGGAATTCGGCCGACCGAGGACCCGCCTGATGGCAGGAGAACCCATCTGTTATGACTGCAGCTGTATGCACGATGAACACCTGCAACCTGGTATCCACTAACCTCCTTATAAACAAGGAAGTACTGGGATACCATCCCCCCACTTCATTTAGGATGATATGAATTTGGTTCACGTGCACATACCAGTGCACAAGAAAGTGCAGGCCTCTAAAAAGGTTGCTTCACAGCCTTCCTCAATACTGGCTCTCAGTATGGAGGCTGCAAATATACTTCCTCAACCATGGTGCCATTCAACCTATGGACATGCTCAGATTTCAAAAGGCTACTATTTTCCCTTTACTTTTCCAACTGCTTACTCTTCAATCGGGGACATGGCATAATAGAATTGGCTTCCTCTGAGCTACACAGTCTTTTAAAGAATGCATTCATTGCTCCATTGTCCCCATGTTGAATTTAGCACAATGAGGAAAACTGACCATGTATTACTCCATAGCTAAAAAAAATGCAAGAATGACTATCTTTATTGTCAGACTTGTTGCTCCCACTTAAGCAATTGGTAACTTTTTCAAAATCACTATTAAGCAAATTAAAAAAAAAAAAAAAAAGAAAAATTCGCAATTAAATGCAGATGAGAAATAAATTCTCCAAAGGCTACTTATGTGAATACCTAGAGGAAGGACAAGCTGAAATTATGATGTTTGTAACAGCATGCATTTTCCAAAACAGCAGCTTGAAAGATTTGATGACGACTTTGGTCGATGTCCCTCTTGTACCACTGACATCCTGATGTCAGAATTAGAGAGAGCTGATCAAAGCCAGGGACGGCAGAGCTCTAAAAGCCAGGCTGACCAACGGGTTTCCTGCAGGCAGGAATCCCAAATACTGACAAACTGCAAACATACCTCTCAACTATACTGAATTCTTAAGAATTCGTGGCACCCTATTATTTTGAGCCCAAAACCGGGAAATACTGGAGTGGCTCCTTTAATTTCCAATTTTGCTTTAATTTTAAAGACAAACAACAACAACATGCTCATACTTATGTCATAATGCACAGCCAGCATCTCCAGAGCACAACCCACAAGCTCCAGTGCATATTTCAAGGTAAACTGCAGTGGTGGTGCTGCGGTAACGTTGTCGCCTCACAGTAAGACGATGTCCTGTTCGATTCTCAGCTAGAGCGTCTTGTGTGTGGAGACATGCGTAAATGGGCGTACTTTTGTTGAAGGTTATGCGTCAGGGGCGGCAACACGGCATGTAAAAATCTACTACCAATCATTAGCAGACTGGAGTTCCGCTGTGGTGACCCCTAACCGGGAAAAGCCGAAAGACACAACATCATTTGCATTTTGTGCATCATTTTACAAGTATGGAATTTCTGACCCATTAGTGGCATAACAGCCCGGTTTAAAGTTTCACAAGTCATATCTTCATCTTCCTTTTCTCCATATGTAATTTTAACAATACATCCTCACCCTATGCTTGGACTGAATTGCAAACGTTGCCATTACCACCTTTGTAACTACCTCTGCAAAATGAAATGCTGTAGTTCTAGTTCCTACAGATTCTTAAAGTAGCAGTTTGCTTTTATGTCGCATGCATTTTTTTAATAATAATAATGACTGGAGGTACTAGGTACTTGCACTAGTGTGACAAGTTACCTAGATTAGACCATGCAAGCGTGATGCAAAACTTGTTCTATTCACTTTTAAAATGAATTAGAGTTGTATAAAAGTACATGCTGAGCATACATTTCCTGTAAGCTGTCATTTACAAATAACAATTTGCAGGGAAAACAATCACTAAACTGGTTTTCCATGAAGTTCTCTGATTTAAAGGGTTGCTGCACCTGTCAGTAAAAAATAGCAACAATCACTAATCCAGCATTCTGTAACTTTATACTCTGTGAACACTTACTTACAAACTCAACCTGGTAGACTTCTTTGAGTCAGTCACCAGAGCTGTGGATGAAGGCAAGGTGGTAGCCTACCTTGATCTGACCAAGGCCTTTGATACCATTCCCCACTCAGGAATCATAGAAAAAAGCACTAAGCTGGGCATCAAACTATATATCATTAGGTGGGTTTCAAACTGGCTCACAGATAGAGCCCGCAGTGTGAAAGTAGCTGACTCCAAGTCAGATTGCCGAACGGTCACGAGTGCAGTCCCACTGGTTTCGGTCCTGGGTCCTCTCCTGTTTGATATCTACTTCTCTGAAGTCCAGGCCAACACAAAGGGACTCTGGCTGACCAAGTTCGCAGACGTCTGCAAGTTGGGAGATATTACTAACTCTCCAAGTGATGTTGACATCCTACAGAAAGGCTTCACTGAGACCAATGACTGGTGTCAGAACCATGGCCTTAAGCTCAATGCAAAAAAATGTGTTGTCATCCCCTTTAGGAAAAACCCAGTTCTCATGAATTACCACATCGATGGCAGTCCACTGAACGCAGAAGGCGTTATAAGAGATCTGGGAACACAGTTGACAGCAACCTCTCTTTTGACCACCACATTGCCACTGTGGTCAGAAAGTCCTATGTGGCACATCTCATTACCAAGGGTTTTGCATCCAGGAAGAAGGAGGTTATTGTCTCCCTCTACTCTTCCCTCATTAGGCCAGTCATTGAGTACAATGCCCCATTTGGCATGTACCTCACTAGACACCTATAACAACTGGAGAGGCCGCAAAAGTACCTCACAAAGAGGATCCTAGGCTTTAAACACTTGTCCTATATGGATAGACTCAAAAAACTCCAACTATTCACTGTTCATATCGCCTACTTAGAGGTGATCTCTGCTTGACTTACAAAGCCATGTCTGACCCAGTTCTGTTAGAAATGCTACATCCAAAGAAATCCCAATCCCACCACACCACATGCTCCAGAGACCTCAACCTCATTACCACAATCAACAAAACATGCTGGACGGGCAGGTTCATAACCCAGACACTGCCCATGCTATGGAATAGACTTCCCATACATGTCAGACAGAGCACCTCACTGGCCCTCTTCAAGAGGAATCTTGATGAGTGGATGGGAAATAGAAAATTCACCCCAGGGATCACTCCAGTGGCTCTACTCGACAGAGGCACTGGGAACTAAGGCTGGGTGGCACGATGCCAGGGTAAACCTATGGGCTAGGCTTGTGAAGGCTCCAGGGTCCTTAGCCTAGTACACACCTATGAACCTAAGTATAGCACTTCAGCAATTCTATTCTAATTTTATTTATTTGCTACGCTTTAGGTGTGTGTGTGATTTTTTTAGGTGTGTTTGTGTGAGTGTGATTGAGAGATCGTAATGTACGACAGTTGCCCGAAAGACAACCACTGACTGGTGAAGTTGAAAGCCAGAAACTGTCAGATTCTGGTTTCTCAGTTAAAAAAGAATGAACAAAAAAAAATTTCTCCATGATTAGGGCAAAGGCAAGCGTGTAATAAATGTAAAGTGGGATAGGTATTATAAAATATTAAAATTCTAAGATTCTGCAGTTACCTGCCTCTTGAAATGCCACGCTTGATGGTTTCCCGTTTAGTGCCATAGTTGCGGTAAAAGTGTTTGTTTGTTTCATGGTTCTTTTTTTTTTTTTTTTTTTTTTTTTTAAGTGAAAGCTTGTTCTCTTTTGCTGTGTACTGCTAATGATTTCAGCTTATGAAAGTTACATTTGTGAGCTCCCTCAGTGAATGGACCTGTAATGTAGATATGCAGAAAACAGAAGAGGAAGATCATCTGAGATTTGGGTTGTGGGTAACATGGCGCAGTTTCAAACCTTTGAATATTATTCAAGCACCAGAATAAGTAGTCCCTTAATACGGGCAAGCTGCATCACAGGTGACCTCCCACTTTAACTTTGAAACAGGTCTTAAACTATGAGAAAAATTGATATACTGAACTGAATTCCAGTGTGCTTTGAGGGAAGCATTTGTACAAATCTGGTTATCATCATTGTGTTATTCACAGCACATGAGCTATACGTTCACCATGATCTGTTGGCAGGTTGCCCTCAGTTGGCCTGATTAAGAAAGTCTTGGGTCCTGCGTCGGTTGCTGTCCCTTCTTCCATGACGTCAAGTTGTCAGGGGTCAGGGGTATAAAACATGCATCCGACACCATTACATCAGTTTTTCTTGCCCCAGATGCCAGGTGCCCCCCTAATGGGGAGCAAATAAAATTAAAAAACACAAAAATATATCTCCAACCAAAAGCAAATACACCAAAAAGGCTTTTAAGCATAGCAAAAGAAAGAAGAGGTATAGCCAGAGAAAAGTAAGGGGCTGGAGGGAGGGTAACCAGGACTGCAACAGTGAATACATTCTAACATCTACATTTATGGTAAGTGTACACAACTGTACTATGTTTTTCGTGTTTCACTGTTGCAGTCATTACATTTGGGTAGATTCCCAAAGCTATGGTTGGGAGGAGGAGTTTATACAGCATTAGCACCAGCTATAAGGCCCTGCAAGACAGCAGTGGCAAAGCCAGCTCTGGATTTAGGGAAAACTGGTAAATGATAATTGCTTGGTGAAAGTATGTACAGAACGCCAGGCAGCAGCTTCTAGAATATCCCTGGTAGGAAGACCTCTGAGAAAGGTTGCAGAAGTAGATGCAGACCTGGTGGAGTGAGATCTGATCCCCCGGGAGATAGGCTTTTCATGGAGCTTATAGCAGAAATGAATGCAATGGCTTATCCATTTAGAAATGGCTTGTTTTGAAATAGCCTTCCCCTCTGCCCCTGCAGCAAATGCTACCAGCAATTGTTCAGATTTTTTTTTTAGAGATTTAGTCCTGTCCAAGTAGAATCTAAGTTGTCTGTGCACGATTTAGTCCTGTCCAAGTAGAATCTAAGTTGTCTGTGCACATCCAAGGAATGCAGAATCCGTTCCCCTTTGTTCTGTGGACTGGGAAAGAAGGTTGGCAAATGAATGGACTGCAAGAGCCACACTGGAAATCACCTTGGGCATGAAGGATGGATTGGTCCTCAGAGATACCCTGTCCGCATGAAAGGTGATGAAAGGCTCCACTGCCATAAGGGCATGTAATTCAGATATCCTTCTAGCTGAAATGATAGCTAAAAGGAAGGCTGTTTTCCAAGAAATAAATTTTAAGTCTGCAGTAGCACCTGGCTCAAAAGGAGGCACAGTGAGCTTCTCCATAAGAAAGTTAAGGTCCCAGGCAGGGGTAGGAGCTCTCCTGGGTGGTCTCAAGTTCTTTGCCCCTCTGAGATGCTGCTTCAGCAGGGGATGAGAAAAGACGGGTGGGTTCTGTGTTATAGTGAGCTGAAATAGCTGAAGCGTGGATTTTAATAGAGGAAAAGGACAGGCCCTTGTGAAGCATCTCAGTTAAGTACTGCAAAATCTGAGGTAGATTGGGAGCTGCTGTGCTCATCCCTAAAGATAGATTCCAGACACAGAACCTTTTCCATTTGTCAGCATAAGACTTTCTAGTACTAAGTCTTCTCGCCTCCAAGATGACATCCATAACAGGTTTGCTGAGGGATGATAAGGATGAACGTAAGTGATTAGCCAAGCTGTAAGGTTCAATGTTGGAAGCTGAGGGTGCAGAATTTGGTTCTCCTGCTGTGACAGCAAGGAAGGGGTCTGAGGCAGGTGCCATGGAGATATTTGTGACACACTGCACAGGAGTGGGTACCAGTGTTGGCATGGCCAGTCTGGAGCAATCAAAATCCTTCTTGGTTTGTCCTGTGACTTTTAGCAGAACTTTGGTGAGCAGAGGCAGAGGGGGAAAGACTGATGGGTTTTTTCCAGCTGAAGGACAGAGCATCCACTTTCCAAGCTTCTTTGTGGGGAGTCCTTGTGCAAAACTTGTCCAACTGGTAGTTCTGAGGGGAGGCAAATAGATCTATGTCTGGGGTCTCCCATTTGCTTGTCAACATGTTGAAAATCCGTGGTTCCAGTTTCTACTCGTGTGGGTCCATAAGACTTCTGCTTAGTCCGTTTGCCAGTGTATTCAATTTTCCTGGCAGGAACTGAACTTGTAGGTGCACTTGGCAGCTCAAGGCTGTGTTATTCCATCGCTAGTCTGCAGAGGGGTTAAGAATGTGTACCCCGCCCTGCTTGTTTATATACCATATAACCGTGGTGTTGTCCATCTTTACGTAGTCCTTGAAGGCTGTCAGAGCATTCTGCACAGCTAACATTTCTTTTTGATTGATATGTAGGTGCATTTGATTTGGGTTCCATTCGCCCTGAATGCACTTCCCTGCCAGGTGAGTCCCCCGTGCATAGTCTAATGCATCTGTAGCTAGGGTTTGGGCGACAGGGGGTAGTGTGAATGGCAGTTCCTTGTTTTAGTGGCAGGTCTCTGCCCACCATAGGAATTCCAGACGTAGTCAAGGTATGATAAGAATCATTGTTTCCGGGCTGTGACAATGTTGACTCCATAAACTTTTTAAGTACCACTGTAGTTTCCTCATATGTAGTCTTGCATATGGAATTAGAAGAATGCAGGAGGCCATGAACCCCAAGGCTTGCAGTATTTGCCTTGCAGATAGCAGGATTTTTGTGGCCACTTGTTTGAAGTAAGTTATCAAATGAATTTGCTTCTCTGGCGTGAGGAAAGACATCTGGGCAGTTGTATTGAAGCTTGCACCCAGGAATGTAATCTGTTGAGAGGGTACCAGTTGTGATTTCTTTTCATTTATGGTGCACCCCAGACAAGTTAGAACCCTTTTTACAAACGCCAGATGATTTCGAAGTGTGCCATGGTTTTCTGCCTGAATTAGACAATCATCCAGGTATGAATATTTCTTGGCCTGCAAAATGCAATAACTGGAGCCAGGCAATTTGTGAATACCTTGGGTGCAGTAGACAAGCCAAAGGGCAGTGCAGAGAACTAATAATGCAAGTAGCCTGCTTTGAAGCGTAGGTATCTTCTGCAAGATTCCCTGATTGGGATATGCAGGTAAGCTTCTTTTAAATCTAGAGTTGCCAACCAGGCATCTTTGCCTAGCATAGGAAGTAACTGGTGAAGAGTCAGCATCTTGAATTTTGGAATGTCCAGAAAGGTGTTTAGAGTAGATCGGTCCAGAATTGGATGCCATGATTTGTCTTTTCTGGGTACCACAAAGAGCCTGGACTAGAAACCTTGTCCCTTTTCCTCTTCTGGTACTGGTTGAATAGCCCCCATGTTTAAGAGGGAAAGTACTTGTTTTTGAGCCTCTGCCCACTGACTTGGTGGCAGGTCTGGCCACCCATTTGGTGTTGGCAATGTGTGGAAATGAAATCTGTATCCCTGGGAAACTATGTTTAAAACCTATTTGTCCTGGGTAATGAGTTTCCAGTTCCCTGCATGAACAGCAATCTTTCCCCCAAAAAAGTCGGTTAAAAGGTAAGTGCTTGGTAATTTTAAAAGGAAGTCATCGAGACTTACCGTGGGGGGGGGGGGTCTTGTTATTTCCAGATTTGGAAGTGGAGGTCCCCCATTGCTTAGTTTTGAGAGTCTCCTGAGACTGAAACCTGGTGCTTTTGGTATGTCTGGGTTTGGCTTGAGAGGATCTGGAAGGAGCTGGAAAAGACCAATTCTTAGTAGGTCAGTGCCTACTAAATCTTGGGAGGTTGTACTTGAAAGAAATCTTTCACAGTTTGCATAGATTTAGCTTGAATTCCTAAAAAAGATGGAAGACCTTCAGCCTTATTGCCAAACAGACTGTCCCGATTTAAAAGAGCATCCAACAATTTTGCTTTAACATGATCAAGCAAAGATTGCTCCTTAAGCCAAGCATGCCTTCTAAGCACAGACCCAGTAACAGCAGCCCTGCAGGAGGCCTCTAAAGAATCAAAACCGCATTGCAAAGTATTTTCCAACTTGTTCAGCAGAATGCAATAATTCCTGTAAATATATTTTCCATCCAGTCAGGAAACAACAGCATTTTCTGTTTAAGCAGTCCAATAATATGCTGTTGATACTTGTAAACATATGAAATTGGCAGTTTAAAGCCCTGATTGCCAAGGTTGCAGAAGTATAAACCTTCGTACCCCATCTATCCAGCGACCTGGAGTCTCTATCAGAAGGGGTAGGATTTTTAGCAGTAGAAGCCTTAAAGCCTTTGGACCCCTGAGAAATGATTTCTGGATCTGCAACAGGATTTTTGAAAAGGAACTTGTGGTACTCAGGAACCCTGTAGTGCCTGTCAGGTTTACTAGGAGCTGGAGGCAGGGTATCACGGGCCATACTGGATTCCGAAAACACATCAACAATGTCTAGTACAGGAGGTATAGCCAAGGACCTATGCTGAGGTAGAAGGAAATTCCTAAGCCTCTTTTTTGAATCAGAAAATTCCTGACTTTCCCAGTGGAAATGCTCCCTTAAGGTATGTAAAGTTTCCCCAAAAGAAAAATCCTCAAGAGCGGGAAGCAGAGGGAATGGAATCCTCTGCATCAGAATCCTCATAAGTAGGTATGGACAAATCCAGGTCATTAGAAGAGTCAGAACGAACAGAAACCTGATCAGAAGATTCATAATCAAGCTCAGCCCTAGGCCTCTAAGGGGTTGGGGAGTTGACTACCCCTGATTAGCGTAATTATATCTTCAGCCATTTTGATCATTTGTTTTTTAGGCATAGGGGCCTGAACATGTGGCCTGGGCATTGGTATTTTAGACATAGATCGAGATTTAGGCCTTAGTAATGAAGGTGGAGTCGATTTAATATGCAAGTCTGTAGGCCTGAATACACCCTCAGAAACCGGTGCCTGCACAGCGGCTCCGGACCCATCCAAGGTAGAGACATCCGCAGGTTCCCTAGTTAAATCCTCTCGCAGCATACTGGACTCCGAATGGGTCTCAGTAGAGGCCTGCAAATCAAAAGTAGCAGGTATCAGGGGCTGCGAAAACGCCTCACTGAGTACCGGCAAACTGGCGACTGGCTTAGGAGAAGCGTCGTTGGCAGTTTTGGACCTCGGCAGCCTGTCTCTGTCTTTATCTTTGCATTTTTTTCGGAATTCCGGTAGTCGGGTGGCTAACCAACGACATTTCTGAATAATTAAACCGAGAAAGTACAGTTGTGTACACTTACCATAAATGTAGATGTTCGAGTGTATTCACTGTTGCAGTCATTACATTTGGGTAATCCTGCTGGCAGGCTGCCCTCAGTTGGCCCAAATTCCAAAGTCCTGGGTCCTGTGTCGGCTGTCGTTGCCCCTTCCCTGACGTCAGGTTGTCAGGGGTATAAAAGTAGCAGCTGACGCCATTTTCTTTAGTTTTTCTTGCACCAGATGTCAGGTGCCCCCAAAAAAGGGTAGTCAAAATTTATATCTACATATAAAATAGCATGCAGCAATATAAACTTTACCTTCATCCACCAGCAAATATACCACATAGGTTGTATAAATCAGAGAAGGAAAGATAGGCTCCATCAGAAGAAAAAGGGGGGATGGCGGGTGGGTAACCTGGACTGCAACAGTGAATACACTCGAACATCTACATTTATGGTAAGTGTACACAGCTGTACTATGTTCTTCGTGTTTCACTGTTGCAGTCATTACATTTGGGTAGATTCCCAAAGCTATGATTGAGAAGCTGGAGCTAAACAGCATTAGGAGCGGCTATGAGACCCTGCAGAACTGCAGTGGCAAAGCCTGCCCTGGATTTAGAGTAGAGTGGCAGATGATAGTGCTTTGCAAAGGTGTGCACTGATCTCCAAGTAGCTGCTTCTAAAATATCCTTGGTTGGTACTCCTCTGAGAAAGGCTGCTGAAGTGGCTGCAGCTCTGGTGGAATGTGGCCTAATGCCCTTAGGCACTGGCTTGCCATGGTATAAGTAGCAGAAATGAATGTAGTGGCCTATTCATTTTGAAATAGCCTGCTTTGAGATAGCCTTTCCTTGTGATCCTGCAGCATATGCCACTAGTAATTGCTCTGTTTTTCTGAAAACTTAGGTTCTGTCCAAGTAGAATCTAAGCTGTCCGTGTACGTCCAAAGAATGCAGAATTCTTTCCCCCCTTGTTCTGTGAATTTGGATAAAAAGTTGGCAGATGAATGGTTTGGTTAAGAGCCACACTGGGCACCACTTTAGGCATAAATGTTGGGTTTGTCCTCAGGGAGACCCTGTCTGGATAAAAAAAATGATAAAAGGTTCCACAGCCATGAGTGCCTGTAGCTCTGAGACTCGTCTTGCAGAAGTTATTGCTAGGAACAGAGCTGTTTTCCAAGATAAAAACTTTAAACCAGCAGTAGCAGCTGGTTCAAAAGGAGGCAGGGTGAGTTTTTCCAAGACACAGTTGAGGTCCCATGCAGGCACTGGTGATCTCCTTGGAGGCCTTAAATGTTTGGCTCCTCTGAGGTACTGTTTTAATAAGGGATGAGAAAAGATTGGTGGCTCTGCAATGTAATGAGCCAAAATGGCAGAGGCATAAATTTTAATAGATGAGAAAGATAGGCTTTTGCCCAGCATCTCAGTTAAGTATTGAAAAATCTGAGGAATATTTGGCACAGCTGTATCTGTTCCTTGTGCCTAGTTCCAAGCACAGAATCTCTTCCATTTTCCAGCATAAGATTTTCTAGTACTAGGCCTGCTGGCTTCCAAAATGACATCCATCACAGCTTTGTTGAGAGGTGTTTTTTGTATGACTATATTATCCGCCATGCTGCCAGGTTTAAAGTCCTGAGCTGGCTGTGCAGGATCTGATAGTTTTGCTGGGACAGTAGATGCGGTACTTGAGGTAGGGTCCAAGCTGGGCATTGAGACAAGCTCCTTAAATGGGGTACCAGTGCAGATAGGTTTTTTCAGCTGAAGGATAGGGCATCCACTTTCCATGCTTGCCTGTGATAAATCATTGTGCAGAATGTCTGTAGTTGGTAGTTGTGAGGGGAGCCAAGTAGATCCATGTCCGGGCATCCCCATTTCCTTGTTATCATGCTGAAGACTTGTGGATCCAGCTGCCACTCGTGGGGATCCATGAGGTTTCTGCTTAGTTCGTCTGCCAGAGTATTTTTCCTTCCTGGCAGGAATTGTGCCTGCAGATGTACTTGGCAAGTCAGTGGTATGTCCCACAAAGTCATGGCTAGTCTGCAAAGGGGGTAAAAATGTGTGCCCCCCTGCTTGTTTATATACACATGACCGTGGTGTTGTCTGTCTATCAGTAGTTGTCCTGGTTGAAGTAGATCCTTGAAGGCTGTCAGGGCATTCTGAACAGCTAGCATCTCTTTTTGATTGATATGTAGATGCATTTGGTTTGAGGTCCATGTTCCCTGAATGCATCTTCCTGCCATGTGGGCCCCCCAGACATAATCTGACGCATCCGTTGTTAGTGTCTGCCTGGCTGGGGCAATGTGAATGGCTGTCCCTTGTTTTGGTGACAAGCCTTTGCCCACCATCAAAACTCCTGTTGCAGGCAGGGAATGAGAGTAATTATAGTTTCCAGGCTGTGGCAATGTTGAGTCCAAACACTTTTTAGGTACCATTGAAGTTTCCTCATATGCAATCTTGCATATGGAATTAGTAGGATGCAGGATGCCATGAAACCCAAAGCCTGCAGAATTTTTCTTGCAGATAACTGGGCCTTTGTTGCTAACATTTTGAAATAGGTAGTCAGTTATCCTTGTCTGTCTGCCGTGACATAAGCCATCTGGGCAATTGTATTTAAGCTTACACCCAGGAATATTATCTCTTCAGAGGGTACTAGTTTTGATTTCTTTTCGTTGACTGTGTACCCTAGGCATGTTAGAAGTTTTTTCACAAATGCCAGATGCTGTAGAAGAATGTCCTTGTTCTCTGCTTGACTTAGTCATCCAAGTAAGGATATATTTGTATTCCTCTTTGTCTGCAGAATGCAATTACTGGTGCCAGGCACTTTGTAAAGACCCTGGACGCAGTAGATAAGCCAAAGGGCAGTGCAGAGAATTGGTAATGCATTGAGCCAGCCTTGAATCTGAGGTATCTTCTGCATATTTGTCTGATTGGGACATGCAGGCATTCCTCTTTTAGGTCTAAAGTTACAAGCAAAGCGTTCTTGCCCAGCATGGGCAGTAGCTGCTGCAAAGTCAACATTTTGAATTTTGGTACATCCAGGAATGTATTCAGAATAGACATGTTCAGTATTGGCCTCCAGGCCTTCTCCTTTCTGGGTACCAAGAACAGTAGAGTAAAATCCTTGTCCCCACTCTTGCTCTGACACTAGTTGAATGGCCCTCATGTCCATGAGGGATGAGACTTGTTTTTGTGCCTCTGCCCATTGATTTTTTGGCAGATCTGGCCAGCCGTTTGCCTTTGGCAGGGTATGTAAATGGAACTTGTAGCCTTGTGACACGATATTCAGAACCCACTTGTCCTGTGGTTATAATGTGCCAATTTTGAGGAAAAAAGTGCTAATTTCCCCCCTAAGGGTGCTGCCAGGAAATAAGTGCTTGGTGCAGGCAGGGGGGAGTCATTGGGACCGTTTCCTGTAAGGTTGTGATTTGTCTTCTCCACTTTTGGAGGTAGAAGCACCACATTGCCTTGACCTGTATGAACCTTGAGCCTGGGATCTGCCTCTAGGACGTCTGGGTCTACCCCTTTGAGGTCTGTCTGACACTGGAAAGTACCAATTCTTTGTTGGCTAGTGTCTACTAAACCTAGATGGCTGTACTTGTAAGAAATCTTTGACCGTTTGCATAGATTTAGCCCTGTCCTCTATTTTCTTTAACACCTCTTCTGCCTTAACACCAAACAAAGAATCATGCTGTAAAGGTGCATCTAATAATTTAACTTTAACATAATCAGGCAGATTTTGTTCCTTTAACCAAGCATGTCTTCTAATTATAGAACCAGTAACTGCGGCCCTGCAGGAGGCCTCTAAAGATTCAAAACCACATTGCAAAGTATGCTTTCCAACTTGTTCAGCTGCATGCAATATATCCTACATTTCCTTGTTTTATGCACATTCAGAATTTAACATCAATTTCTGTTTAAGCAATGCCATGACATGTTGCTGATATTTGAGCATATGAAATTGACAGTTTAAGGCCCTTATAGCCAAGGTAGCAGATGTGTAAACCTTCTTTCCCCATCTATCCAGTGCCCTAGAATCCCTATCAGAAGGGGTAGAGTTTTTTGCAGCAGAAGCCTCAACACCATTGGGACCCTGAGAAATAGTTTCTGGGTCTGCAACAGGGTTTTTAAAAAGGAATTTATGTGAGTCAGGAACCCTGAAATAATCTGTCAGGCTTAACAGGAGCTGGAGGTAAGGAGTCAGGGGGAAGGCTTGACTCCGAAAACACATCATCTACAATGTCTAACACAGGGGGATGGCTAGTGGCTTGTGCTAAGGTAGTAACAGGAAATCCCTGAGCCTCTTTTTAGAGGCTGAAAAATCTTGGCTCTCCCAGTGGAAATGCTCCCGCATGGTATGTAAGGTTTCCCCAAAAGAATAATCCTCAGGAAGAGAAGCTGAAGGTATGGATTCTTCAGCATCAGAGTCCTCATAGGAGGGAAAAGAATATTTCTGATCAGAAGACGAATCAGAAGAAATGGAAACCTGATCTGAAGATTCATAGTCAGTCTCTTGCCTAGGCCTCTTATCAGGAGGGGGATGGGAATCCCTGATCAAGGTAATCAAGTCTTCGGCCACTGTGAGCATCTGTTTTTTTGGCATGGAGGCCTGTCCACATGGCATTTGAGGTTGCTTCTTTGCCTTTGAAGGTGCTTTAGAGTCTTTGCCTTTGAAGTATGTTTAATGTATAGGTGTTTGGGTCTGAATACACCCTCAGACGCCGGTGCCTGCTCAGCGGCTCCGGACCCATCTGAAGGATTAGTGTCCGAGGCTTCAATACTTTCAGTTTCCAGCAGCATGGCCGACTCCACGTGGGAGTCAGTAGCGACCTGCGACTCTAAAGTAGCAGTCGTCAGGGTTGCAAAAGCGCCTCACTGAGAACCAGCAAACCGGCGACTGGCTTGGCAGAAGCTTCATCGGTTTCGGGCCTCGGCTGTCTTTCTTTTTCTTTGCGTTTTTTTGTGAACTCCTGTAGTCGGATGGCTTTCCGATGACATTTCTGGATAATTAAATCTGCGTCCAAAGTAGTTTAAAGCAAAATCATACCGACGCTTAATAGTGCGTTGGTTAAATCTAGCACAAAACCGACAACCCAGAAAATTATGATCAGGGCCTAGGCAAGGAATATAGTAAGAATGAAAGTCCTTATGAGGTATTTGCTTCCCACAAGAAATACAATTATTAACTTTTTCTGACATTGGTTCTGGACCAAGAAAAAAGTTTCCCCAATGGGGTACTTAGCTTTATAGAAGACTTTGGATCTGAAGTTCGAACTCGAAAATCTCAGGAGTCAGCCGACCGGTACTTGCGAACTGCTTCTACTTCGGGCACCGCACGGCAAGAAAGACTAAAGAAAATGGCGTTGGCTGCTACTTTTATACCCCTGACGACCTGACATCAGGGAAGGGGCGACGACAGCTGACGCAGGACCCAGGACTTTGGAATTCGGGCCGACTGAGGGCAACCTGTCAGCAGGATTACCCAAATGTAATGACTGCAACAGTGAAACACGAAGAACATCCGAAATATTTAGAGGCAAACATGTACCGATGACGGTTAGTGCGCTGATTAAATAAAGCACAAAACCGACAGCAAGGTATGTCGTGGTCAGGGCTTAGGCAAGGAATACAGTACGAATGAAAATCTTTGAGAGGTATTTTCTTTCCACAAGTAATGCAATTATTAACTTTTACTGACATCAGCAAGGAGCAAGAAAAAGTTTCCCCAACGGGGTACTTAGCTTTAAGTTGAAGACTTCAGTTCTGAAACTTGAAAACGAAAATTTCAGGAGTCGGCCGACTGGCACTTGCGAACTGCTCCTGCTTCAGGTACTGCATGGCAAGAAAGACTTATGTAATGGCGTCGGATGCATGTTTTATACCCCTGACGACCTGACATCATGGAAGAAGGGACAGCAACAGACGCAGGACCCAAGACTTTGTTAATCAGGCTGACTGAGGGCAACCTGCCAGCAGATAACCCAAATGTAATGACTGCAACAGTGAAACACTAAAAACATCAGTATGGAAGGCCTGCAAAGCTAAAAGCACTGCTCTCATCTCCTTTACATTGATGTGCAATCTGGTCTCAATCTGGGATCACGTGCCTTGGACTGTCCTCCCCAGATAATGCCCCCCCCCCACCCTAGCTGGGAGGCGTCCATGGTCACTGCGGCTTGGGCTGTGGATGGAACAAAGGGACGTCCCGCTACAATCTCTGGAGACTGGACCCACCAGAGAAGTGATGCCCTGCAGACTTTGCTGATGTGAATTTGGTATTCCATGGGGAGATCCAGCCAAGATCACTGTACAGCTAGAGTCCATTGTAGAACACGCATGTGAAGGCGCACAGGGGAGGATAGAAATTGCAGCAGCTGTAGAGCCCAAGGCTCTGAGAACATCCGCTGCTTTCAGCAACCTGGGGCCAAGAATCAGGGATACATGAGCCCTTAGACTCTGCACCATGTCTGGAGTTAGAAAGACTTTCAAATGAAGGTTGTCCAGCTGGGACCCGATGAAGTCCAAGATCTGAACCAGATTCAAGAGCGACTTGGGAACATTGACTGTAATCCCTAACAAGGCTGCAAGACGTAGTAAGTAGTCTCTGGCTTGGCAAAGCATATGCTTGGTGGAAGCAGTGAGGAGCCAATAGTTTAGGTAAGGGAATACCTGAAATCCTCTGAAGCCTCAAGTGAACCGCTACTACTGCCATTGCCTTGGTGAACACCCTGGGGGCTGTGGTGAGACCAAAGGGTAGGGCTTGGAACTGGAAATGACTGTCTCCCAGCTGGAAGCAAAGGAATCTCCTGGAGCTTGTGTATCTTGATAGGGTAGCAACTGTCCTAGAGATCTATCGAGCACATCCAGTCGCATTCTCAAAGATAAGGTAGAATGGACTGCAGGGTGACCATCTGGAAATTTTTGTTTTATGACAGCCAGGTTTAAGGTTGACAGGTCCAAAATGGGTCAAATGTCCCCAGTCTTTTTTGGCACTAAAGAACCTGGAGTGATCGGGGGGGGGGAACCGGTTCAATGGCTCGTTTTTTTAAAGCAGCTTGGAAACCTCTAGCGCTGCTGTTTCCCTTTGAGCGAGTGGGACATCTGGGAGGCATTTTGGTTGGATTGGAGGGGCAACAAATGGGATAGTGTAACCTCTGGATATTATTTGAAGCACCCAACGATCTGCAGTTATGGACACCCATGCTGTCGGGTGCAATGATAATCTTCCCCGACTGCTTCCAGAGTAGGACAGTCAGTCAACCCCTCAGGGCTGCTGTGCGGGCCTGTCTGAGAAGGGCTCCCTAGACCCAAAGTTCTTCAGACCCCCTCTGCCTCTAGGCCGGCGTCTGTCATGTCCCCCTCTGCCTCTAGGGGACGAGTTGTCCGGAGAGTCCCAGGAAAACTGAGGTTTCTGGAACCACATCTTCTTTTGCCTTCTTTGATTCCAGGAAAAGGATCTCTGAGGGCTAGAGAAGTGGATTCCTATGGCAGACAAGGTCTTCACGTCTTTCTCACGCTGGACAAGGGTGTCACCTTGATAAAGCACTCTTATTATAGATAGTACCCCACCAGCCCAAAACCCACTTCCCCCGGAGTCCTTTGAAAGTTCTTTATCTACTACTTCTAGTATGTCGAGGGATCAGTTGCTAGTGTCCTCTCCAGCTCAACTGGTGAACCTGGGAATATTGAGGCAATGTTACAATTGCCTCATGTACACAGACAATCCTCTCCTTCTCCCACAAAACACAAATACATGAGAGATGCAACTATGGCCAAACTGGAGGCTGAGCTCTCTCAACATAGGACTGGCAAGACCAGACAGGAGGAGAAGGCAACCACACACAATACATACCCAGTCACACATGGTACCATCACAACTTCAAATCATACACATACTCACACAAAGACATACTGGAGGCTCTGGTCAAAATTTACCAAAACAGCAGAGGCCACCAAAGCAGACACCCAAACAACTACCACCTCACGACCCAACACATGCAACACATAGACCACACAGTCAGAGTGTCAAACAGTCACAGCCCTTAAGGCCAAACAAAATGCCAGACACACTTGTCATTGGTGATTCCATAGTCAGGCACACTGACGTCCCGCTCACCAGACTGAGTAAGGAGAAGGTCACAGTAAGCTGCCTGTCGCTAGAATCCGCCACATAACGCAAGCACTCAGGTCTCTCAACAGCAGGTACAAGCACGACTCAGTCATTGTCCACGCTGGTGTCAACGACCTGAGACGCACCTCCTGACTACATGAAAAGGGACGCCGAGGAGCTCTCTGATTATGTAGCCCAGGCAGGTATGACCCTGACCTTGAGCAGTATCCTACCTTCACCTAGAATGATGCCACAATACAGTGATAAGATGATCAGCTTTAATAATTGGCTTAAATTCTGGTGTCATTCAAAGGGGATCCAATGTCTGTCTGCCTGGGATGACATGCTGGACAAGCCACGCTGCAAGGGACGGCTTGCACCTGTCACCCCTGGCTTCGGATATTGGCAAAGGCTCTTGCCACCCCATAGTGCCTTTTTAGGCAAGGCTCAAATTCTAAACCTACCACCCTAGAACACCAAAAAGGAAAAAAAACTAAGGGTAATGCTGCTCAATGCCAGAAGTCTCAATCTCAAGATGCACGACCGAGGCCCTTCTCAATATGGAGAACATCGATGTCTGTGCTGTGACAGAAACCTGGTTCAAGGCTCCTGAGAGCACCCCAGCACTAACAGGTTTCACCTCATATCATACGCTCCGCCCCAAAATCCGGACAACACCAAGAAAGGAGGGGGGGGTGTCCATATTCATAAAGGACACCCACACCTCAAGGTTGGTGGCAACGCACGATGCATCGGAGACCATCCAGGTGCAATTAACCATAGGCAAGACTGCTCTGCAATTTGTAGCATGTTACAGGCCACCCTCTCAAACTCAGGAACCTCACATGGCCTTCCTGAAAACATTGGAGGATAAATGTATCTCCAAACACCATCATACTAGGTGACTTCAACTACCCTAATATAGACTGGGAACACTACTCAAGCCGAACACTCTAACCCAAAGATTCCTGGAGTTCATAAACTCAAATGCCATGGAACAACTAGTCACCATCCCCACAAGAGGTGAAAACATACTTGATCTCATCATCACGAACATGGGATCAAAATGTTCAACACCGAAGTATACCCCTCACTGGTGAGATCAGATCATAAACTAATCTCGCTGGAGGTCCTCATCCCGCCCACCTCAAACAAAAAGACCACAGTGAAAACTTCTCAAAAGCAGATTTCACACTTCTAAAACTAGTGTGGTCTCCTTTAAGGCCCCTGAGCCAGTGGTAAACATTACTCAAACCGCTGAATCACTTACAAATGCCTTCTACCAGCACCTACAGGACTGCATGGATCAGGCAATCCCAAACAAAACTAAGACTCTCTGTACCAAAGGCAAGCGCCCAGTCTGGTGGACCCCAGCCATAAACAAGCTCTACAACAAAAGGAGGAAGCTACTACAAGATAGAGCAAAATCCTTGAAAGGTAAGACACCTTTGATCATTGTAAGTATAATACTAAGAGCTCTCATAAAATCATCCATGGCAAATTTTGAGAGAAAAATCGCCAAGGACTCTAAAGACAATCATAAGGCCTTCTTTAGCTATGTTAGAAACCTAGGAGGAAACTCCCAGATATGCTCAGAATTAGTTCAAAATGATGTGAAAATTACTGAACCTACACACATTGCTAACATACTGGCTGACAGGTTCAGTGCAAACTTCTCCCTCCCAAAAGGAGAGATATCTATTCCAGAGGATTGTAGCCCCCAAACATCTCCAACGCCCAGGTGAGAACTGCCTCACTAAGGCAAAAACACAGCATCCATGGGACCGATGGTGTCCCGGCTGTGTGCTTCATGAACTCAACGAGGAATTAAACCCACAGTTAGGACAGCTGTTTAATCTTAGCCTCACCTCAGGATACGTACTCCAAGGAGTGGCGCCGCACTGTGGTCCCACTTCATAAGGGCGTGCCTCCACAGACCCTGGAAATTACCGCCCCATTAGCTTGACAAGCCTCATCTGCAAAGCCATGGAGAGGATCATAATGGAACTCATAAATAAAGACATAGGGAACTTGCAGACTTTGGATCCAACCCAGTTTGGCTTTGTCAAAGGCAGATCCTGCCTCTTAAACTTGGTTGACTTTTTTCGAGACAGTCACCAAGGCCATTGATGAGGAAAGGCAGTCCATACAGCCTACCTCGACCTGGCAAAGGCCTTCACACAATACCCCACTCAGGTATCATCGAAAAACTCATCAGCTTGAATGTAAACCCATACATCACAAGATGGGTTGCAAACTGGCTAGCGACAGAACCCACAGGGTCAGAGTTGCTGGAGCCATGTCAGACTCAAAGCCTGTCACAAGTGGTGTCCCACAGGGCTCAGTCCTGGGTCCACTCTTGTTCGGCATCTACTTTTCTGAAGTACAAGCAAACACAGGAGGGTTATGGCTGACAAAGTTTGCAGATGACTGCAAACTGGGCCATAGTGAAAAACACATCTGACACAGATATCCTCCAGAAGGGCCTCACAGAAACGGATAACTGGTGCCAGAGCCATGGCCTGAAGTTAAACGCCAAAATGCATAGTCATACCCTTCGGGAAAAACAAGGTTATCCCTAGCTACCATATAGGTGACAATCCACTGAGCACAGAAAAGTCATCAGGGATCTGGGGACCCAAGTTGACAGTAGTCTTCGCTTGACACTCATGTTGCTAAAGTAGTTAGGAAAACCTTCTATATCCCACCTGATCATGAAGGGATTCACATCTAGATCAAGGAGGTCATCGCCCCTGTACTCATCACTCATTAGACCTATGATTGAGTACAATGCCCGTTCGAATGTATCTGACCAGACACCTGATGCAGCTTGAAAGGCCCCAAAAGTTCCTCACCAAAAGGATAAAGGGTCTCAAAAATATGTCTTATGCTGCCCGACTGAAAGAACTCCAGCTTTATTCAGTCTCATACCGCTTGCTCAGAGGTGACCTGTGCCTGACATATAAGGCCATGTCAAACCCAGATTTGGTGAATATGTTTCACCTCAAAAATCTAGATCCCTCAGAACCACAAGGCGGAGACTTAAACCTTGACACGGTTATAAATAGAACGTGCTGGAGGGACAGATTCATCACCCAGAGACTCCTATGCTGTGGAACAAAATCCCGGTACATGTGAGGCAGAGCACCTCGCTGGCCTTGTTCAAGAGGAATCTTGACCAATGGATGGGAGATCGCAGATATACCCCAGGGATTACTTCAGTGTCACTGCTTGACAGAGGCACAGAAAAATGATAGGCATAGTTTTTATTCAAACTAAAGGGGTGGCGAAAGCCACATAACTATGGGCTAGGCTTATAAATGCCCTTGGGCAGATAGCCTAGTATGAACCTATGAACCTATGAACCTATGAACGGATGGTCTTCTCAAAGAGAGAACCATTGAAGGGAGCATTCATAAAAGATGCCTTGAAAGGGTCCGTAAACTGACAGTCTGAGAAAAGCATGTCGCCTCATAGCAACGCCAGTCCAAGCCGCCCTAGTTGCTACTTCCGTAGCATGAGAAAGGAGGCACATGGACGTGTTTGACACTGATTTCAGAGTGGACATTTTTGCGGAGAACAGATGCTTGTCCTCATGCGACAGACTCTGGGGGCGACTCAGCAAACTCCGTGACTAGTTCTCGCTGCAGTCTTATGACATGTGCCAAGCAGTTCAGCGCTTGGATGGAAAAGGTTGCTGAAGAATATACTCTCCCCAAATCGATCCACAGTCCTGGATTCCTTACCCGGAGGGTGGACCGAGGAACTTTCTTGAGCCAGTTCCCACTTGGTGGCTGCAGCAACTACCACAGCGTCCACAGGGGATCCTTTAGACTATGCTGGTCTGTTAGGAGGTGGAGACACAATTTTGTCCAGGTGCTTAGATATCGGCTCTATGGTGTCAGACTCCTTCCATGCCAGCGTGGTGATAAGATCCACTAAAGGATCCGCCAGGGGGACACCCACGAAGTAGATGGGCCTGTGCCAAAAGCCTCCTGGAACACTGATTCATCCGAAGGTTTTGGGGCTGACCAACCTCCCCTCTGGAGGAGGATCTCCATGATGTCTCCAAAGGAGACATCCTTGGGAGGTGACCTGGGGGAACCTTCTTCATCTAAATCAATGTCTTCGGTAAGGGACTCAGGGGAGTCCAAGTGCCTCCTTTTGCATGTGTGCTTACGATGCCCCCTCCTCAGTGGGACTCTCTAAAGAGGCCTCGTGAGCCACAGGGGGGTGGGGGGTGGGTTCCTCCAGGGGAACTTCCTGGGGCTCCTCTAGCACGGGCTGTCCCTGAGACAAGATGAGGGGAGTCGCAACCGAATCAGAGGGAGTCTGGGCGGAATTCAAGGGAAGAGGCTGGGGTCTTGATCCTTGGGAGAGAACCCTCTCCACCACTTTGAACCCTGAGGGGGAGCGTACCTCTTTAGAGCCAAACAAGGAGGAAGCTGTCCCCAGGTCCGTCGTGAGGATCAGAGCTGAGGCTAGGGTACCCGGAGCTCCGAAGGAACGGCTTGGATCTGACAAGGTCGGAGCCGAAGAGACATCCGTCCCCTCGGGTCCAACTCCCCACCCTCGGTCCCGAGAGCTGCTCGGATCCGAGCTAGTCAGATCAGAGGAACTCAAGGTAATCGCTGGAGTCTAGGTTGGAGGAACCATCGGCGCCGAATCCCCAGCTCCAAAGATCGTTGTATCCATGTACCCGAAAACCGAAGGCCAGATCGGGGAAGGAGAAATCGGCTGGAAGAAAGGCATGAAGGTCCCTCCTCCAGAGGGAGAAAGATCTGACAAGATTTCCATCTGGATTTGGGTCCTCATCCTCCTGTCCATGTCCATTTCAGAAGGACTCGAGTTGAGCATGAGGAAGCAACGACTCAGATCTGGCTGGTCGCTGGGAAGATCTAGAAGGCGGCTTCGGTTCTGTAGGCTCTGGGGAAAATCTGGGGGAGTGGAGCCGAGGAGAAACGGGTCTCAAAACCTTAGAAGGCGGGCTAGGGAAGGTCTCCCGATCAGGAGA
Organism: Protopterus annectens; assembly: GCF_019279795.1. NCBI lineage: Eukaryota > Metazoa > Chordata > Ceratodontiformes > Protopteridae > Protopterus > Protopterus annectens. Next base: position 1,415,950,667 of record NC_056725.1, read on the forward strand.
TCCCCCTTTCTTCTCCTTGTCTCTTCCTCTCTCTGAATCCCTGTATCTGTTCCTTTTGTCCTTGTCTCTCCCTTTGGCAACATCCCCTTCAGCAGTTCTATTGGGAGGGTGAGTCCCAGCCTGGGGGGGGGGGGGGGGTGTTGGGTGGGAGTTGCAGTAGACGAGGCCGTGACTGTTGACGAGTCCAAGGTCGAAGCTGGAAGAAGGCGTCTGGCCATGGGTTTGGCTTGTTTCTAAGGGCCCTAGGTTTGAACTCTGCACAAATGCTGTATTGGACGGACAAATGTGCAATGCCCAAGCAAACAACACAGAGTGTGGCCATCCGCTGGTGAAAGCTTACAGCCAGACACTGTGCATTTCTTAAAGATGGGTTTAGGTTGTTCCAGAGCTGCAGAGATCATGATGCTGATGCATGAAGTGGCAAACAAGATCTGTGGGAAGGCAGTAGATGGTGGTGTGTTATGAGTAAGGGGGAGGAGCTTGGAGCTAGGAGCAGATGCTTGTAAAGTTGCCGGCTCGGATCCGATATGGATCCGAATACCCACAGGTTGAAGATAAAATGAAGTTAACTACTTCAGATGTACAGTTGTGTACACTTACCATAAATGTGGATGTTCGAGTGTATTCACTGTTGCAGTCATCACTTGTGGGTTATCCCTGCTGGGTAACCCTCGGCTGGCCCGAATACCAGCGTAAAGGGTTTCCCCTCCTGCATCGGCTGTCTGGTGTTTGAAGCTGATGTCAGGTCGTCAGGCTATAAAATGAGGCAGCCAACGCCATTACATCAGTTTTTCTTGCCCCCAAGAATGAGAAAAAGAGGGATGGTGGGAGGGAAAAGTACAGTTTTGTACCTACCATAAATGTAGATGTTCGAGGATTCCCTTGCTGCAGTCCTGACAATTGGGTATAGTCCGCGTCCCAGTCGGCCCGAATACCAGAGTATAAGGCTGACGTCGGTCATGGCGCCTTAGACTGACGTCAGTACGTCAGGGTACTAATGCGCATGACCGACGTCATTTCCTCAGTCTTTTCTTGCCCCAGATGTCAGAAGACCCAAAAAGACAAGTCCCAAAACAACCTGCACCAAAAACATGTACAATATATACAGTAATATATACAAAAATATAAGCATGTAAACTCACCTACACAACCACCCTGAAACACAGAGGGAAGGAGGGAGTTGGACTGCAGCAAGGGAATCCTCGAACATCTACATTTATGGTAGGTACAAACTGTACTATGTTCTTCGCCTTCCCTTGCTGCAGTCCTGACAATTGGGTAGAATCCCAAAGCAGAGGTAAGGGAGGCTGGCAAATTATAAAGTAGCAGGAGCTGACAACATGCCTTGTAAAACAGCTGTGGCAAAACCAGCTCTAGTCTTAGAGTATATAGGCAGGTGATAATGCCTAGAGAAAGTATGCACTGAACTCCAAGTAGCTGCTTCCAGAATATCCTTAGTTGCCACCCCCCTTAGAAATGCTGTTGAAGTGGCAGTAGCCCTAGTGGAATGAGGCCTAATCCCAGCTGGAACCTCTTTGCCATGATGGGAATAACAAAATGCAATGCAAAAGCCAATCCACCTAGAAATAGTTTGCTTTGACACAGGCTTGCCCTGTGAACTTAAGGCAAAAGAAACAAGTAACTGTTGAGACTGCCTAAAATCTTTAGTCCTGCTCAAATAATAACGCAATTGCCTGTGTACATCTAAAGTGTGCAAAATCTTTTCCCCTTTATTTTGAGGATCTGCAAAACGTAGGCAAATGAATAGTTTGGTTTAAAGCCACACTAGAAACCACCTTAGGCATAAAGGAAGGATTAGTACGTAATGATACCCTGTCCTTATGGAAAATCAAAAAGGGCTCTACTGCCATAAGGGCCTGCAACTCAGACACCCTTCTTGCAGAAGTAATAGCCAACAGAAAAGCAGTCTTCCATGACAAATATTTCAATTCAGCAGTAGCTGCAGGCTCAAAAGGTTGTAGAGTAAGTTTTTCCAACACAAAATTGAGATCCCAAGCAGGAGTAGGAGCTCTACGTGGGGTCTTATATTCTTTGCCCTCTAAGAAACTGCTTGAACAAAGGATGCGAAAACAAAGGTGGGTCACAATCATAGTGAGCTGAAATTGCTGCAGCATGAATCTTTATGGAAGAGAAAGACAAACCTTTGTCCAATAATTCAGTAAGATATTGAAGAGCCACACTCAAATTAGGCTCTGAAATCTCCAAATTCTTTGCTGTACTCCAAAATAAAAATCTCTTCCATTTTTACACTCTCCTAGTACTAGGCCTTCTAGCTTCCATAATCACATTTAAAACTTGTTGAGGAAGCTGAGACCTACCATGCTTCAACACAGAATATGCCAGGCTGTGAGATGAAGAGATTGAAGCTTGACATTGAGCAGATGACCGTCCTTCTGAGATAACAGATGAGGAATCAGAGGTAAAGGCCATGGAGGCTTCTTTACAAGACTCCTTAGAAGTGGGTACCAGTGTTGCCGAGGCCAATCTGGAGCTATCAAAATCATCCTTGGCCTGTCCTGTCTGACCTTTAGTAATACCTTTGGAAGAAGAGGTAGAGGTGGAAAGGCATAGACATGAAGGTTTTTCCAACTGAAAGACAGAGCATCCACTTTCCAAGCTGTGTGATGAAACCCCTTTGTGCAATACTTTGGCAGCTGGTGGTTTAGTGGAGAAGCGAACAGATCCATGTCTGGAGTTCCCCATGACACTGTCAATTTCTGAAATACATGAAGATCCAGTTTCCACCGTGGGGATCCATGATTTGTCTGCTTAATACATCTGCTAGGGAGTTCTGTGCTCCTGGCAGAAACCTTGCCTGAAGAGTCAGTTGCAGGCTTAACGCAGTCTCCCATAAAATCATTGCTTGCCTGCATAGAGGATAAGAATGTGTTCCCCCTTGCTTGTTGATGTACCACATGACAGTTGTGTTGTCTGTCAGAATCAACACCTGCCCTGGAAGAAGTAAGTCCTTGAACGCCATCAATGCAAACTGGACTGCTAACATCTCCTTCATGTTGATATGTAGATGCTGTAGTCTGGCAGGCCACTTGTCTTGTATCCACTTTCCATTTAGATGAGCTCCCCAAGCAGTGTCCGAGGCATCTGTCGTTAAAATCTGACTCGCCTCTGGCCGGGTCACAGAGAGTCCCTTGTTTAGGTGACATTCCTGAGCCCACCACAAGAATTTCTTTTGAAGGCAAGGTATTATTTGAATGACAGTGTCCAAATCTTGGCAGTGCTGTGTCCATACATTTTTGAGATACCATTGCAGCTTCCTCATATGCAGTTTGGCATTGGGAAGCACCAGAATACAAGATGCCATGAACCCTAATGCTTGAAGGACTGTCCTTGCAGTCAGCACGGACCGATGAGATAGTTGATGGAAGTAAAGTGACAGACTCTTTTGTTTGTCCGGGGTTAAAAAGGCCATCTGGGCTGCTGTATTCAGTCTCACACCCAGAAAGCACATGTCTTGAGAGGGTACTAGACTGGACTTTATTTCGTTCACAGAATACCCTAGGCATCTTAGCACTGCTATGACATATTCCAGATGCTGTAGAAGGTGTTCCTTTTCTTGAGCCAGAATCAGGCAGTCGGCCAAGTAAGGATAAATTTGAATGCCTTGAAGCCTGAAGTAAGCTATCACTGGAGCCAGAACCTTTGTGAATACTCTGGGCGGAGTAGATAAGCCAAAGGGCAATGCAGAGAACTGATAATGAAAATCTCCAGTTCGAAACCGCAGATACTTTCTGCAACTTAGCCTTATGGGCACATGAAGGTAAGCTTCCTTGAGATCCAAAGTTACCATCCAGTGATCCTTCCCCAGCAGAGGTAACAGTTGCTGTAACGTCAACATCTTGAACTTGGGAATGTCCAGATAAGTGTTGAGGATAGATAAATCCAAAATTGGTCTCCATGTGTTCCCCTTCTTTGGTACTAGGAACAGGCGAGAATAAATCCAAGCCCCTTTCTGACACAGGGACTGGCTGAATAGCCCCTATCTGGAGTAACTGAGAAACTTGCTTGTGAGCCTCTTTTCTTTGTGGAGGAGGAACATCTGGCATGCCTTTGAAAGGGGGCATTGTGTGGAAATAAAATCTGTACCCGTGATGAATGATATCCAGCACCCATCTGTCTTGAGTGATTAAATCCCAATTTTCTTTGAAAAGAGACAATCTTCCTCCCAAAGGAGCTGCCAGACGAGAGTCCACTGGCAGCTGAAAAGGCAGGTCATTGGTTCTGCTTACGAAAGGACTGACCCCTGCCCTCACCAGAAGTCTGAGCAGGTGAACTGTCTGATCTAGGCCTAAACGAACCTTGAGCCCTGCCCCTACCACGCCTAGACCTACCCCTAGACTGGGAACCATAAGCAGGATATGTCCACCCCTTAGCAGGCCAATTTCTACTAAACTGGAGGCTGCACCTGCAAAAATCTTTAACAGTCTGCATAGACTTAGCTTTGTCCTCCATTTTCTTTAAAACTGCTTCCACAGGCCCAAACAACACATCAGACTGTAAAGGAGCATCCAAAATCCTGGTCTTAACATGCTCAGCTAAATTCTGATCCTTCAACCATGCATGTCTGCGAAGAACAGAACTAGTAGCAGCCACCCTCGAGGAGGCCTGAACAGCATCAAAACCACACTGCAAAGAATGCTTACCCACTTGTTCAGACACATGAACCAAATCCAGCAATTCTTTACACTCAATACCTTCCGCCAAAGCATCCACCTTAGATTTCAATTGTGAAAGGAGATAATTTTGATATTTCAGCATATGAAATTGACAATTCAACGCCCTCATGGCTAGAGTGGAAGAAGTATATACTTTCTTACCCCACCTATCCAAAGCCCTTGCCTCTTTATCAGAGGGTACAGGATTTTTAACCACAGAAGCTTTAACACCTTTAGGCCCCTGAGAAACAGTTTCTGGGTCCGCCCTGGGACTCTTAAACAAATACTTATGAGCTTCGGGCACCCTATAATACCTATCAGGCTTAACAGGAGCAGGAGGCAAGGAATCAGGGTTCAGAGACGCCTCTGCAAAAACATCCTCCACCACATTCAATACAGGAGGAATAGCTAAAGGCCTATGCTGGGGCAAAAACAAGAATTCCCTAAGCCTTTTTCTGGAGTCAGAGTAAACTTGGCCTTCCCATTTAAAGTGCTCCCTCATGGAGTGAAGAGTCTCTGAAAATGAAAAATCCTCAGGAGGAGAAGCTGAAGGAGTGGAATCATCCACATCAGAATCAGAATAAGTAGGAAACTCTTGCAAGTCTTCCACAGAAGACTCTGAAGCCTGTGAACACTGTTCAAAACTATCAAACTCCTGTTCCACCCTAGGCCTCTTATCAGGTGGGGGCATAGAACCTCTAATCAAAGTAATCAAATCTTCTGCCATTTTAAGCATATGTTTCTTAGGCACAGAGCCCGAAATGCTAGGAGAAGCCCCTACAGAAGCTGAACTTGGCCTTCCTCTAAAAGAAGCTTTGGCAATAGAAGGAGAGGCCCTAACTACCTTGGGAAGAGAGGGAAGAACAGTTACCTGAGAAGCCCCTCAGCCTGGCCTACCTCCTGAGAGGGCACATCCTGTAACAGTAAAGTATCTGCCTGAGACTCCATAGAGACTCCTGGCAAAACCTCTGGCTCCCCTGAGCCTTCTAAAGGACCGACGTCCGGGACTGCCGGTTCCTCACCCTAGACTTCACTGTTTTGTCCTTGCGCTTCTTAGATGAAGCAGGCCGGAGCATCCGACGGCATAGTATAATTGCAACGCTTCCCAAACACTAACCTAGCACAATCAAGCCTCCTCTTAATAGTGCGCTTGTTAAATCTAGCACAAGAGCGCCAACCAACAACGTCGTGCTCAGGCCCTCAACAAGGTATACACAATGTATGATAATCCCTATGCGGTATCTGCTTCCCACAAGAAATACAGTTATTCACTTTTTCTGACATCCGGTTAAATACTGAGGCAAGAAAAAACCAAAATGTTCCCCAACGGGGTTACTTAGCCAACTCTGTATTCGGTCTGAAACTCCGGTTTCGGAAAATCTCAGAACGCCAACCTGCACTCGCAAAATTGCTTCTGCATCGGACCATGCGGCAAAAAGACTGAGGGTCATGCGCATTAGTACCCTGACGTACTGACGTCAGTCTAAGGCGCCATGACCGACGTCAGCCTTATACTCTGGTATTCGGGCCGACTGGGACGCGGACTATACCCAATTGTCAGGACTGCAGCAAGGGAAGACGAAGAACATCAGGACTGCAACAGTGAATACACTCGAACATCTACATTTATGGTAAGTATACACAAACTGTACTATGTTCTTCGGGTTTCACTGTTGCTGTCTTCACTTGTGGGAAGATTCCGAAAGATGAGAAACAGGGTGGAGGGAAGGATGGGAAAGAGCAAAACTCCACAGTTGCTCCGTTTCAAGGGGATGCCAGTATGCCCTGCAGGACTGCAGATGCAAAGCCTGCCCTGGTTTTGGAGAAGGTAGTCAGCTGGCAGTGTTTGGTGAATGTCTGGATAGATGCCCAGGTAGCAGCTTCCAAAATATCCTTGGTTGGAACCCCTCTCAGGAAGGCAGTGGAAGTGGAGGCTGTCCTAGTGGAATGTGACCTGATGGATTTGAAAGGACTCTTTCCATGAAAGGAATAGCAGAAATGGATGCAATGTGAGATACACTTAGAAATTGTCTGTTTGGATATAGTTTTCCCCTCTGCCCCAAGAGCGAGAGAGACCAGTAGCTGGTTAGATTTTCTGAATGACTTGGTCCTATCCAGGTAATACCTCAATTGTCTGAGCACATCCAGGATATACAAATTTCTTTCCCCTTTATTACAGGCGTTGGGAAAGAAGGTAGGGAGATGGATGGCCTGGTTGAGGATAACATTCGAGACCACCTTAGACATAAAGGAGGGGATGGTCCTAAGAGACACCCTGTCAGCATGGAAAATGAAGGGCTCAGTGGCCATAAGGGCCTGAAGCTCAGAAACTCTCCTGGCTGAGGTGATGGCCAGCAAGAAGGCAGTTTTCCAAGAAAGGTACTTCAGGGTCTGCTGAAGCAGCTGGCTCAACAGATTCAAAGTCAGTTTTTCCAGGGCAACGTTTAGATCCCACACTGGAGCAGGTGTGGCCTTCTAGGTGGTCAGATGTGGACCACTCCCCTAAGGAACTACTTTAACAGGTGGTGAGAAAATATGGGCTTATCCGACTGGATATAGGCAGAGATAGCCGAAGCATGTATCCTGATGGAGGAGTTTGACAATCCCTTTTCTAGAAGCTCTGCCAGGTAGTCCAGAAACAATGCAAGACTGGCATGGGTGCTATTAACACCCCTGCTCTGGCACCAGATAGTAAATCTTTTCCATTTGGCAGAGCAGGATTTTTTGGTGCTGGGCTTTCTGGGCTTATAATATTTAAAACCTGCCTGCTTAAGGCTGTAGTGTTATCCGCCTTTGGGGTATAAGCCATGCAGATAGCTTGAGTGTGGGGAGGTTTGGACCCTAGCAGGGATAACCCAAATGTGATGACTGCAATAGTGAAAAACGAAGAAGATTAGCCTTTGGCCCTTCCTCCCTGACCTTGAGAAGTACCCAGGGAATCAGGGGCAGGGGAGGGAATGCATACACAAACAGGTTGTCCCAGTGGAAGGAGAGGGCGTCCACCCTCCATGCTTCGGGATGGAACACTCTGGAACAGAACTTGGTTAGCTGGCGATTCTCTGTTGTTGCGAAAAGGTCGATGTCCGGGTTCCCCCAGTTTTGTCTGATGCTGACAAAGGTTCCCCTGTGCAGCTGCTACTCGTGGGGATCCAGGAGGTTTCTGCTTAACTGGTCTGCCAGGGTATTCTGTTTCCCTGGGATATACTGAGCTACCAGATGCAGTCCCAGATTTGAGGCTGCCAGATTTGCATAGCTTAGTGACACAAGGGGGGTAGAAGTGAGTGCCTCCCTGCTTGTTGATGTACCACATTACCATTTTGTTGTCTGTCTTGCTTAAGAGAACTCCTGGTCTCAGGTGATCCTTGAAAGCTAGGATTGCCCTGTGCACAGTCAGCATTTCTTTTAGGTTGATATGGAGGTCCTGAACCTCCTCTTCCCAAATGCCCTGAGTGCACATACTTCCTTGGTGTGCCCCCCCACGAGTGGCAACTGCACAGGGGGAGCTCCTTCTTTAAGCAAGGAATCAGGGGCAGATGGTGTTCCAGTGACTAAGTGTTGGCACCAAAGGTTCCTAAGGTACCATTGTAGTTACCTCATGTGCAGTCTGGCTAGGGGTACCAACAGGATGCAGGAGCCCATGTATCCCAGCACCTGCAGGAATTTCCTTGCTATGGTGTGGGTCTTGCAGGCCAGCTGTGAAAAGTAAGAGGGGAGGAAGCTCAGCTTCTAGGGAGGGAGGCTGTTTGTGTTGATTTGTCCAATTCAGCTCCCAGGAAGATTAACCTTCTTGTGGGGTGAATTTGGGACTTCTCTCGATTGATTGTGAATCCCAGGGAGGTTAAGAGAGTCTCAAAAAAAGTAAGGTCCTGCAGGAATCTTTCCTTGGTGTCTGCCTGGATGAGGCAGTCATCCAGGTTGAGATAAATCTGTATTCCCTTCTGTCTGCAAAAGGCAATGACAGGGGCCAGGCACTTGGAAAAGACTCTGGGAGCAGTAGATAAACCAAAGGGCAGAGGGGAGAACTGAAAGTGTTCTGACCCTGCTTCTGAAGTGCAGAAAACTCCTGCAGGACTTCCTTATGGGGATACGGAGGTAAACATCCTTCAGCCCTATGGTCATTAGTAAAGCATGTGGCATCAGCATTAACAAAAGCTTATGTAGGGTCAGCATTTTGTATTCTGGGACCAGAAGGGACAGATTCAGAGTGGATAGGTCAAGAATAAGGCACCAAGTGCCCTCCTTTCTGGCTACCAGGAACAGTCTGGAATAAAACCCTTTTCCGACCTGTTCTTTTGGTACAGGTTCCATGGCGCCTTGGGAACAAAGCTTTTGGATCTGGTGGATTGCCTCTGCCCTCTGATTTGCTGGCACATTCTGGAAACCTGAATATCTGGGGTTTTCCTTGAAAGAGAATCTGTACTTGCTGGTAATTTTTAGGATCCACAGATTTGAGGTGATAGCCTGCCAATTCTCTAAGAAGAGGAAAAGTCTTTCTCCTAGTCTCTCTGGGGGGATGGGGGGGGGGCAGAGGGGAGGGGAGTGAGTCATTACAAGTCCTTGGAGAAGGAAGGGAGTGGGCTTAGAATGCACAGTTGTGTACACTTACCATAAATGTAGATGTTCGAGTGTATTCAATGTTGCAGTCATCACACTTGGGTTATCTGTCTGCAGGTAGCCCTCAGTCGGCCTGAATACCAGAGACTTACTATTTTTGCGTCGGATGTTGTCGCTCCAGGACAGATGTCTGGTCGTCAGGGATATAAAAATAGGCAGGCGATGCCATTACATCAGTTTTTCTTGCCTCAAATGTCAGGAGCCCCCCAAATAGGGAGCTAGGTTATGGTGTGGAAAACACCACCAATAAAAAGTAAATACCAATACCAATACCCCAGAAGGGGTTAATAATAGCCATAGATAGGGGAGGGAGAGAGAGAGAGATAGAAAACCAGGGGGCTGGAGGGAGGGAAGGAAACAAACCAGGACTGCAACAGTGAATACACTTGAACATCTACATTTATGGTAAGTGTACACAACTCTACTATGTTCTTCGTGTTTCACTGCTGCAGTCATCTCACTTGGGTGGATTCCCAAAGCTGAAGAAGGGTGGAGGCAGTCAAGAAAGAGTTAGGGCTGGCTAGTATGCCTTGTTAGACTGCTGTAGCAAATCCTGCCCTGGATTTGGAAATAATAGGCAGGTGGTAATGTTTGGTGAAGTTGTGTACAGAACTCCAGAAAGCAGCCTCCAGGATGTCCCTGGTAGGGACTCTCCGGAGAAATGCTGTAGAGGTAGATGTTGCCCTAGTGGAATGTGTTCTGACCCTGATGGGTTGGTTTCCCATGGTGTTTGTAGGAGAAATGGATGGAGTGTGCTATCCATTTGGAAATAGTTTGCTTTGAAATGGCCTTGCACTCTGCCCGTTGCAAAGCTGACTAGTAGCTGGTCAGATTTTCTGAAGGGCTTATTCCTATCAAGGTAGAATCTGAGCAGTCTGTGCACATGTCCAAGGAGTGCAGGATCCTTTCCCCTTTATTTTGAGGATTAGCGAAGAATGTTGTTAAATGCATGGATTGATGGAGAGCCACACTGGACACTACTTTAGGCATAAAGGAAGGGTTAGAACTGAAGGAAACCCTGTCAGCATGGAAAATAATGAAGGGTTCCACAGCCATCAGTGCTTGTAGCTCAAACACTCGTCTAGCTGAAGTGATGGCTAGAAGCTGGGCTGTTTCCAAGAGAGGAATTTTAACTCTGCTGATGCAGCAGGTTCAAAGGGGGGAAGCGTGAGCTTTTCCAGTACAAAGTTAAAGTCCCAAGCAGGGGTGGGTACTCTTCTTGGTGACCTTAAGTTGTTTGTCCCTCGCAGGAACTGTTTGATAAGAGGGTGTGAGAAGAGAGGTGGCTCAGTATTGTAATGAGCAGAAATGGCTGTGGCATATATCTTAACAGAGGAGAAGGACATGCCTTTGTGGAGTAGATCTGCTAAGTAATCCTTGATAAGAGGTAGAGAGGGCAGTGTCGTCCTCTCCTTTAGACTGAATCCATGAGCAGAACCTTTTCCACTTATCAGCATAGGATTTTCGTGTACTGGGTCTTCTAGCTTCAAGAATGATGCCCAGCACCTGCTTGCTTAAGGTCGCTGGGGGAGAATACAAGGAATAAGCCAGGCTGCAAGATTTAGGGTTTGCAGTTGTGGATGCAAAATCTGTCCCTATTGTGAGAGGAGAAGGCGGGATTCTGGTGTAGGTGCCAGGGTGACACCGATGTCAGGTTGCACAGGAGTGGGTACCAGTGCTGGCGTGGCCAGTCCGGGGCGATCAGAATAGTTCTTGGTCTGTCCTGTTTTATCTTGAGTAATACTCTTGAAAGGAGGGGCAGAGGGGGAAAAGGATAGAATGAGAGATTTACCCACTGAAAAGATAGGACATCCACTTTCCAGGCCCTGCTGTGAAGATTCCTGGTGCAGAATTTGCTGAGCTGGTGGTTGTAGGGGGAGGTAAAGAGATACACCTCTGGGGTCCCCCATTTCTGGATCAGAAGGTTGAAGGTGCTGTGCTTCGATTGCCACTCGTGTGGGTCTAGGAGACTTCGGCTTAAGTCGTCTGCCAGTAAATTTTGCTTGCCTGGCAGGAACTGAGCTTGCAGGTGGACTTGAATGTCCAAGGCAGTGTTCCAAAGGGCCATGGCTAGCCTGCATAGTGAGTAGAAATGGGTTCCCCCCTGTGATGTACCACATAACTGTGGTGTTGTCTGTTTTTATTAGCAGTTGTCCTGGAAAGATTAGGGATCTGAAAGCTGTCAGGCATTTTGAACAGCTAGCATCTCTTTTTGGTTGATGTGCAGATGAATTTGACTTAGGCTCCAGTGGCCCTGAATACATACTCCGTCCATGTGTGCCCCCCAGGCATAGTCTGATGCATCTGTGGTTAAAGTCTGGGTGGCTTGGGGTTGAGTAAATGGCAGTCCCTTGTTGTGGTTGCATGCTTCTGTCCACCAGAGGAACTCTGCCCTTAGACAGGGTATGACAGGAATGACTGATTTCAGGGTCCTGAGAATGTTGGCACCAAAGACTTTTCAGGTACCATTGGAGTTTCCTCATATGCAATCTTGCATATGGAATCAGCAGTATACATGAGGCCATGAATCCTAGGGCCTGCAGTATTTTTCTTGCAGATAGCTGGGTTCTGGTTCTTGTTTGAAGTAGTCTGTCATATAGACTTGTTTTTCTGAGGTGAGGAATGCCATCTGGGAAGTTGTGTCCAAGCTTGCTCCCAGGAATACAATCTTTTTACTGGGTACCAGTTTTGATTTCTTTTCGTTGATGGTGTATCCCAAGGAAGTGAGAAGGTTTTTCACAAATGTCAGGAGCTGTAGCAGCAATTCCTGACTGCCCGCCTGAATCAGGCAGCCGTCCAAGTGTGGGTAAATTTGGATATTTTTCTGCCTGCAGTATGCAATGGCTGGAGCCAGGAATTTTGTGAATACTCTGGGCGCAGTAGATAAGCCAAAGGGAAGTGCAGAGAAAGTACAGTTATGTACACTTACCATAAATTTAGATGTTTGAGTGTATTCACTGTTGCAATCATCACACTTTGGTTATCTGCCTGCAGGTAGCCCTCAGTCGGCCCGAATACCAGTGTCTTGGTATTTCTGCGTCAGATGCTGTCGCTTCTTCCATGACATCAGGGATATAAAACATGCAGCTCATACCATTACATCAGTTTTTCTTGCCCCAGATGTCAGGAGCCCCCAAAATAGGAAGCAATTACATGGTGTGGAACACCCCCAGTAAAAAGTAAATACCATTGTTATAAAATATGGCTAAAAACAGGATAGGTAGAAAGTACAGAGAAGTCAGGGGGCGGGAGGGTAACCAGGACTGCAACAGTGAATGCACTCGAACATCTATATTTATGGTAAGTGTACACACCTGTACTATGTCCTTCGCGTTTTACTGTTACAGTCATCACACTTGGGTTGATTCCTAAAGCTGAGGAAGGGTGGAGGCAGTCAAGAAGTGTTAGGGCTGGCTAGCAGGCTTTGTAAGACTGCTGTGGCAAATCCAGCTCTGGATTTAGAAAAGATAGTGGTAATGCTTGGTGGAGGTGTGTACAGAACTCCAGGTTGCATCTTCCAGGATGTCCCTGGTAGGGACTCCCCTGAGAAATGCTGTAGAGATTGAGACAGCCCTAGTGGAATGAGTTCTGATCCCCTGTGGGACAAGTTTCCCATGGTGTTTGTAGCAGAAATGGATGCAGTGTGCTATCCATTTAGAAATGGTTTGCTTTGAAATGGTCTTTGCCCTCTGTCCCTGTAGCAAAGCTGACTAGTAGCTGGTCAGATTTTCTGAAAGGTTTAGTCCTGTCCAGGTAGAACCTAAGCTGCCTGTGCGCGTCCAGGGAGTGCAGGATCCTTTCCCCTTTATTATGAGGATCAGGGAAAAAGGTTGACAAATGAATGGATTGGTTTAAAGCCACACAAGATACCACCTTGGGCATAAATTATGGGTTAGTCCTGAAGGAAACCCTGTCTGCATGGAAGATAATGAAGGGTTCCATGGCCGTAAGTGCCTGCAATTTAGACACTCTTCTTGCTGAAGTGATGGCTAGAAGTAAGGCTGTTTTCCAAGAGAGGAATTTTAACTCTGCTGAAGCTGCAGGTTCAAAGGGAGGAAGCGTGAGCTTCTCCAGTACAAAGTTAAGGTCCCAGGCTGGAGTGGGAGCTCTCCTGGGGGGTCTTAAATTTTTTGGCTTTTCTCAACAACTGTTTAACCAGAGGGTGAGAGAAGAGGGGTAGCTCAGTATTGTAATGAGCTGAGATGGCAGAAGCATGAATCTTAATTGAAGAGAAGGATAGGCCTTTGTGGAGCAGGTCGGTTAGGTAATTTAGTATTTGAGGTAAGTTGGGCATGGTTGTGTCCATTCCCTGAGACTGGCCACAAGAACAGAATCTTTTCCACTTTTCTGAATAGGATTTCCTGGTACCAGGCCTCCTTGCTTCAAGGATGACATCCAGCATCTGTTTACTGAGGGTTGCTGGTGAGGATTTCAGTGGATGAGCAAGGCTGCTAGGTTCAGGGTTTGCAGCTGAGTATGCAAAATCTGGCCCTCCTGCTGGACCAGAAAAGGGGTCTGAGGCAGGTACCATGGTGCACTACTACCAGACTGCACAAAATTGGGTACCAGTGCTGGCGTGGCCAGTTTGGTGCAATCAGGATTATCCTTGGCTTGTCCTGTTTGATCTTTAGTAGGACCTTCGAGAGGAGGGGCAGAGGGGGAAAGGCATAGATTGAGAGGTTTTCCCATGTAAAGGACAGGGCATCCACTTTTCATGCTTGGCTGTGGGGAGATCTGGTGCAATACTTGCTCAATTCTTTGGGGAAGCAGAGAGGTCTACCTCTGGTGCCCCCCACCTGTGGATCAGAAGCTTGAATGATTTGGGTTCCAGTTTCCACTCATGTGGGTCCATTAGATTTCTGCTCAGGTCATCTGTCATTGAATTTAGTTTGCCTGGCAGGAATTGAGCTTACAGGTGCACTTGATTGCTCAAGGTTGTGTTCCACAGAGCCATGGCTAACCTGCAGAGTGGGTAGGAATGCCCCCCCCCCCCGCGCTTGTTTATGTACCACATAACTGTGGTGTTGTCTGTCTTTATAGATAGCTGCCCTGGAAGAATAAGGTATTTGAAGGCTGTCAGACCATTCTGTACAGCTAACATTTCTTTTCGATTGATATGCAGGTGTATTTGTTTTGGGCTCCATTTGCCTTGAATGCATTTTCCTGCCATGTGAGCCCCCCATGCATAGTCTGATGTGTCTGTTAGGGTTTGTGCGGTGGGGAGTTGAGTGAAAGGGAGTCCCTTGTTGTGATAGCAGGCCTCTGCCCACCAAAGGAACTACTGTTTCCAGGTCCTGAGAATGTTGACACCAGAGACCTTTTAAGTACCACTGAAGTTTCCTCATATGCAGTCTTGCATATGGAATTAGCAGAAGCCATGAACCCTAGGGCTTGCAGTATTTTCTTGCAGATAGCTGGTTTTGGGTGGCCAGTAGATTGAAGTAGTTTGTCAAATAAATCTGGTTTTTTGGAGTGATGAATGCCATCTGGGAAGTTGTGTTCAATCTTGCTCCCAGGAATACAATCTTTTGGCTGGGTACAAGATGTGATTTCTTTTGGTTGATGGTAAATCCCAGTGAAGTTAGAAGTCTCTTTACAAATGTCAGGTGCTGAAGTAGCAATTCCTGACTGTTCGCCTGAATCAGGCAATCGTATGGGTAAATTTGAATATTTCTCTGCCTGCAATATGTAATGGCTGGTGCTAGGCATTTTGTGAATACCCTGGGCACAGTAGATGAGCCAAAGGGAAGTGCATAGAGCCTGCTCTGAAACATAGATATTTCCTGCAAGATTCTCTTATGGGGATGTGCAGCTAAGCTTCTTTTAAGTCTAGGGTGGCTAGCCATGAGTCTTTGGCTAGCATAAGAAGCAGCTGTTGGAGAGTAAGCATTCTGAATCTTGGAACCACCAGGAAGGTGTTGAGAATATAAAGATCCAGGATAGGGCACCAAGAGTTTTCTTTTCTGGGTACCAGAAACAGTCTGGAGTAAAAACCTTGTCCCTTTAGTCTGCTGGGACAGGTTGAATAGCCTTGATACTGAAAAGAGAAAGTACTTGCTTTTGAGCCTTTGCCCACTGGTTTGGGGGGGGGGGGGGTCTGGCCATTCGCTTGGTGTTGGCAGTGAGTGGAAGTAGAATCTGTATCCTTGGGATGCAATGCTCAACACCCATCTGTCCTGGGTAATGCACTCTCAGTTTTTTGCGTGCAGGGCTAGTTTTCCTCCTAAGGGTGCAAGTGCTTGGAAGGATGAAGGGCAAGTCATTGTGAACTTTTCCCATAGGATGGTGGCTTACTACTCCCTGTTTTTGAGGTGGGAGCACTCCATTGTTTAGATCTGTGCATACCCCTGAAACCGTAGTCTTGGTGGCCTGCTGCCCGCTGGTTTGGGCTCAGAAGGTCTGGGAGGGACTGAAAAAGACCAGTTTTTAGAAGGCCAATGCCTACTGAATCTAGGTTGCTGTACCTGCAGGAAACAGTTTGCATAGATTTAGCTTTTTCCTCCATCTTTTTGAGGACGACTTCTGCTTTACTGCCAAACAGGCATTCATGGTGTAATGGAGCATCGAGTAATTTTGCTTTGACATGGTCTGGCAAGATTTGCTCCTTATGCCAAGCATGTCTTCTAACAGACCCAGTGACAACAGCCCTGCAAGATAGTTCTAAGGCATCAAAACCACATTGCAAAGTATGTTTTCCAACTTGGTTAGCAGAATGCATTAACTCTTGTAAATCTGTATGTTCTGCACAATCAGGAATCAACAATTTTTTTGTTTAATTAGTTCCATGAGATGTTGCGGATACTTTAACATGTGAAACTGGCAATTTAAAGCCCTGATGGCAAGAGTAGCAGAGGTATATACCGTCTTACCCAATCTGTCTAAAGCCTTAGAATCCCTGTCCAAAGGGGTAGGGTTTTTGGCTGTAGCAGCCTTAATGCCTTTAGGTCCCTGGGAAATAGTCTTTCGATCCACAGTAGGATTGTTAAATAGGAATTTGTGAGAGTCAGGTACTCTGTAGTACCGGTCAGGTTTCCTGGGAGCTGGTGGCAAAGTAACAGGTGTAAGACTGGATTCCATGAAGACATCTACAATTTCCAGAACAGGAGGGATAGCTAGAGGCCTGTGCTGTGTCAAGTTTAAAAATTCTCAGAGTCTCCTTTTTGGACTGTGGGTATGCTCTCAGAGTACGTAGGGTTTCACCGAAAGAAAAATCCTCTGGTAGGGAAGCAGAGGGAATGGAATCCTCTGCATCAGGATCCTCATAGGTAGATAAAGTATGTCCTGGTAATCAGAAGGATCAGAGTCATTGGACTCATGATTTGAAGAATCAGAAGGAAAATCCATTCTCGGTCTTTTGGAGGGGGAAGGTTGGCTTCCCCTAATTAAGGTAATAAGGTCTTCAGCTTTTCTAAGCATTTGTTTCTGGGGCATGGAGGCCTGAGAATGCGCTTTGGTCATCGGTTTCCTAGGCATAGTGTGAACTTTGGGCTTGAGAAATTCTGTATTTTTGGTTTGAAATGAAGTAGTTGGTTTAATATGAACATCGGAAGGCCTGAATACACCCTCAGAAGCCAGTGCCTGCACAGCGGCTCTGGACCCATACAAGGTAGAGACATCCGCAGGTTCCGTAGTCGGAGAAGTATCTCGCTGAATACCGGACTCCGAATGGGTCTCAGTAGAGGCCTGCGAATCTGTAGAAGTGGTTACCAAGAGCTGTGAAAGCTCCTCACTGAGTACTGGCGGACTGGCGACTAGCTTAGCGGAAGCGTCGGCAGTTTTGGACCTATGCAGTCTGTCTCTGTCTTTATCCCTACGTTTTTTCGGAGATCGGGAGTCAGATGGCTTATCAAAGCCATTTCGGAGTACGGAGATTGAGAGGGAAAGAACTTAGCTACAAAAATAGCCCGAAGACGAATAGTTCTGGTTGTTGAACAAGGGACAAAGCTGACCGCGAGGGACATTGTGGTCTGGGCCTAAACAGATGACGCAGTTAAGAATGAAAATCTCTGAGGTATTTGCTTTCCACAGGCAAGACCATTAATTTTTTCTGACATCTGTTAGAGCAAGAAAAAAGGATCCCCAACAGGGTACTTATCTTTTAGAAGACTTCAGGTCTGAAACTTGAAAAATTAAAATAAAAGGAGGCGGCCGACTGGCACTTGCGAACTGCTTCTGCTTCGGGCACCTCACGGCAAGAAAAACTGATGTAATGGCGTCTGCTGCATGTTTTATACCCCTGAAGACCTGACATCAAGGAAGAAGCGACAGCATCTGACACAGAAATCCCTAGGCTCTGGTATTCAGGCTGGCTGAGGGCTACCTGCAGGCAGACAATCCAAATGTGATGACTGCACCAGTGAAACACAAAGAACATCCCAAGTGTGATGACTGCAACAGTGAAACACGAAGAACATCTGATAATGCATAGACCCTGCCCTGAAACGTAGATACTTCCTGCATGATTCCCTTATGGGGATATGCAGATAGGCTTCTTTTAAGTCTAGGGTGACTAACCAGGCATCCTTGGCTAGCACAGGAAGAAGCTGTTGCAAGGTAAGCATTTTGAATTTTGGTACCACCTGGAAGGTGTTGAGAATGGAAAGATCCAGGATTGGGTGCCAAGAGCCCTCTTTCCTGGGTACCAGGAAGAGTCTGGAGTAGAATCCTTGACCCCTCTGTTCTACTGGAACTGGCTGAATAGCTCTGATATTGAGCAGGGAAAGTAGTTGGTTTTGAGCCTCTTCCCATTGGTTTGGAGGAAGATCTGGAAACCTACTTGGGTTTGGCAGTGAATGGAAATAACATTTGTACCCCTGGGATACAATGTTGAGGACCCAACAGTCCTGAGTGATGGACATCCAGGTTTTTTGCATGAAGGGCAAGTTTTCCTCCTAAGGGCACAAGCAATTGAACAGGGCTGGGGAATGGAGTGAAGAAGTCATTGTGAGCTTTTTCTGTAAAGAGTTGGCTTACCACTCCCTGCTTAAGGAGTGGGGGCACTCCACGGCTTAGATCTCTGTATACCCTGTGACTGAAGTCTGGGTGGTCTGTTTCCCCTGGGTCTGGTTTGAGAAGGCCTGGAGGGAGCTGGAAAGGACCAGTGTTTAGAAGGGCAATGCCTACTGAATCTAGGGGGTTGCACTTGTAAGAATGCGTTAACAGACTGCATAGACAGCTTTTTCTTTCATCTTTTTAAGAACCTCTTCTGCTTTGGTGCCAAACAAACTGTCCTTATTCAAAGGTGCGCCTAGTAAGTTTGATTTGACATGGTCTGGCAAGGTCTGCTCCTTCAGCCAAGCATGTCTTTTCAGTACAGAGCCAGTGACATCTGCACAGTAAGATTCTTCTAGTGCATCAAAGCCACACTGCAAAGTATGCTTGCTCACTTGGCTTGCAGAGTGCATATGCTCCTGTAATTCTTTACTTTCTGCACAGTCAGAAAAGGTTGCCAGTTTTTGTTTAATAAGTTCCATAATATGTTGCTGGTACTTCAGCATGTGAAACTGACAATTCAATGCCCTAATAGCAAGAGTTGCGGAGGTATATACCTTCTTACCCCATGTGTCCAAAACTCTGGGATCCCTGTCTGAAGGTGGGGGATTCCTGGCTGTAGTAGCCTTGATACCTTTAGGCACCTGGGAAATGATCTCTGGGTCAGCAGTAAGACTCTTGAAAAGAAATTTGTGTGTGTCAGGTACTCTTGTAGTACCTGTCTGGTTTCCTAGGGCAAGTGTCAGGAGTAAGACTGGATTCCATAAAAACATCATCCACAACATCCAGGACAGGGGGTATTGCTAAGTGCCTGTGTTGAGGCAGCTCTAGAAATTCTCCTAGTCTCTTTTTGGACTGATGATAGTCTTGGCATTCCCAGTGGAAATGCTCTCGTAAGGTATGCAAGGTTTCACCAAAAGAAAAATTCTCTGGAGGGGAAGCAGAGGGAATGGATTCCTATAAGGGCATGTCTTCATAACCAGAATTTTCAGTCTCAGCGGACTCCTAGTCTGTAGAAACTGAAGGGGACTGGACTCTGTCTCTTAGCAGAGGAAGGGGGGGGTGGGAGGATAGCGTAATGGTTAAGGTATTTGCCTTACAAACACAAGGTACATGGTTTGAGTCCCACAAGGGATAATTGGCTAGGCTTACAATGGCTTGCAAGGGCAGCTAACCTAGTACTAATCTATGAACCTATAAGGCTGACTTCCCCTAATCAGTGTAATAAGGTCTTCAGCCATTCTAAGCATTTGTTTTTGTGGCATGGGGAGCAGGTACATGTGCTTTGGTCGTCGGTTTTCTAGACGTGCCAGCCAAGAAACATTCATATCCTCATGTTCCATCATCAGTTAGGAGGGCCTCTGACAAACCTAGGGAAAGGGAACAAATCTCTGTTTTCAGGCCAGCCTCATGTTTTCAAATGCAGGAAATACAAGAGTAACTGCTGCAATACTGAAACAAGATGAACATCACTGAACTGTCCTCAGGTAAATCACATCATCTTTGTAAAAAAAAAAAAAAAAAAAAATTGTGTGTGTATGTATATATATATATATATATATATATATATATATATATATATATATATATATATATATATATATATATATGTATGCATATATATATATATATATATATATATATATATATATATATATATATAGATATATATATATATATATATTCACTGAAAGTAAAATCAGTTGGACCACTTCACTGAAAGCTCATCTGACTGAAACTCATATGTATGAAAGTTATATATATATATATATATATGCGATCCTGGAGTTAGTGTGCATATATATATATATATATATATATATATATATATATATATATATATATATATATATTCACTATATATATCTATACCACTTATAGCTCATCTGACTGAAATATATATATATATATATATATATATATATATATATATATATAGATATATATATATACAGTAAGGGGGGTGTAGCCCCCCGCATATTATAAATGTTTTAAACTATACACATGGATACTTACAAGTCCAATGAATAACTGTTTCCGTTTCCAGAAGACAATCAATAATCAAAGTATGTGGGGGCCTTAATAACTAACTTAGAAAAACTTATAAACAAACTAGCTATTTATTATTATTAAAATGGCACTGAACCTGGCAAGGGCTATTTATATGTATGTTCAGTCTTTGGAATGCTTCTTAAAGCTACAGCAGATGTATTCATTCTACATCCTCCTCCTTTGAGAAATAATCATGCAGTGATGATGATATTAATCGATATGCAACCAATATAAATAATTCTCTGTCATGCAATTACAAAGAACTAAATAGTTATACACAAATGTCCAGGTTGCTGTGTATTTCACACTAGGTCTGGAAATACAACCAAATAGTGTGACATAAAAATTGGAATCGCATCTAGAAACTGGGACAGTCTCTACTGAACATTCAACTTTTGGGACATCAGGAACATCATTCTGACTGGAAGTATGGGTTAAGACCCATTCTGCAACAGGAACACTGTCTGGATTGCTCTGAAATCTACAGTCTATACCACAGGAACAATGCTGTGACATTGATTCTGATACAGGAAGAATATGTCCGATTTCTCCTGTATTCCATGCCCTCAGATTCTACGAAGTAGGATCTCTGCTCGGTACATATACCTGCTACTTGACCAATCTGGTTGAAACCTTTCACCATTTGCATCCTCACACCCTCTCCTTTCAATAGATGAAGAAATCTGCTTGATTTATCATAGCTGGACTTCTGGAAAGAATACTTTCTGGACAGCTGAGCTCTAACTGCCCTGCTGTTCTTAGCTTTAAGCCTCAGCAAACTGGAACTGACGGGCAATGTTGTTCTGGTTTGCCTAGATAGAAGTCTCTGAGTGGGCGAGCCGAGTATATTGTTACGGGGTATATGTTTCTGAGATTAAGTAAATTCAAAAAGACATCGGTATCGCCACGCTTTGACCTCTCAAGTAATTGCTTTGCACATGTTCTGGACTACTAGTAACATGTACAAAGTCCCTTTCTTTTGCAAATTTCTGAAACAATTAACTAGTAAATTGAGTACCATTGTCAGAAATAACTCTGTGTGGACTACCATGGACTGAGAAATGATGCTTCAGCTTAGTAAAAACAGCAGTTGGTTAGGTAGTAAATCAATCTCAAACCAGTTCGAATAAGAGTCTGCCAACACTAAGTAATGGTGACTGTTCCACTCAAATATGTCAGTGGTTACTGTTGCCCAAGGTAGTTCAGGAATTTGGCTTAGCTGAAGTGGTGGTTCTATGCAAATGCGGTTTAGTACTACTGCATACTGAACAAGAAGAAAGTACTATATTCATGTCTTTTGCTGCAGAAGGCAAAAATACTAGTCCTCTCGCCCTTCTTTTGGTATATTTGGAACTTGGGTGACCACGATGCAAAATCTGGATATATTCACACTGTAAGGAAGCAAGAACACTAACTTTTGGACCTTTGAAAATACCATCTTCCATCAGCATCTCATCTCTGTATGGAAAGTAAGGCTGCACTTCTGGCAGTATACATGATTGCTTTGTCAGCCATCCTGCATTGATGAAGTGGTTGAGATTTTGGAAAATTGGATCAGTCTTTCTATGATCTCTCAGCTCATGTCTTGTGGTAGAAAAAGTACGCACTTCCATGACATCAATGTCAAAATTCTCTGAATCAAGCTGTTCTGTGCTATTTCTGGGCGATATGGATAAGGTATCACCCAGATAAAGAAGTTTACCTTTTGTATAGACCATTTTAAAATTATACATTTGCAATCTGAGCATCATTCTTTGCAGTCTTGCTGGAGCTGAATGCATAGGCTTCTTTAAAACGGTGACTAGAGGTTGATGGTCAGTTTCTATCTGGACAGCTCGGCCATAAATATAATTATGGAAAGTACAGTTTTGTACCTACCATAAATGTAGATGTTAGAGTGTATACCCTGTTGCAGTCATCACACTTGGGTTATCCTGTCGTCAGGCGGTCCCGCATTCGGCCTGAAATCCAAAGTCTTGGTCCGGCGTCGATTGCTGTCACTTCTTCCCTAACGTCAGTGCGCCAGGGGTATATATAAGAGGCATCAGACGCCATTTTCTTCAGTTTTTCTTGCCCCAGATGTCAGGTGCCCCCCCAAAAGGTGATCAGTAGATAGTACCAGTAATAAAAGTTTAGCACAAACAAAACATCCCTCCAGCTATAAGCAAATACACCACAAAGGTTGTATTAGATTTTAAGGTATTGAAAGGTTTCAGTTAGGTCAGAGGGGGATGGAGGGAGGGTAACCTGGACTGCAGCAGGGTATACACTCTAACATCTATATTTATGGTAGGTACAAAACTGTACTATGTTCATCGTGTTACCCTGCTGCAGTCATCACACTTGGGTTGAATCCCAAAGCTAAGGATGGGAGGTGGAGTCAAACAGGGTTAGAGGAGGCTAGAAGGCCCTGCAAAACTGCAGTGGCGAAGCCAGTGGTAAGTGATAGTGTTTGGTGAAGGTGTACTGAACTCCAAGTTGCAGCTTCCAGAATATCCTTGGTTGGCACCCCCCTGAGGAAGGCTGTAGTTGTAGCTGCTGCCCTGGTGGAGTGGGGCCTTATGATAGCAGGAACTGGTTTTCCATGATGGGTGTAGCAAAAATGTATGCAATGTCCTATCCATTTGGAAATGGTCTGTTTTGAGATGGCTTTTCCTTGTGATGCTGTAGCATAGGATACA
Organism: Protopterus annectens; assembly: GCF_019279795.1. Classification (NCBI taxonomy): domain Eukaryota; kingdom Metazoa; phylum Chordata; order Ceratodontiformes; family Protopteridae; genus Protopterus; species Protopterus annectens. Next base: position 1,415,973,699 of record NC_056725.1, read on the forward strand.
AAAAGCTGGTCAGATTTTCTGAAAACCTTAGTTTTATCCAAGTAGTAATGTAGTTGCCTGTGAATGTCCAAGGAATGCAGGAGTCTTTTTCCTTTGTTCTGTGGATTTGGGAAGAAGGTGGGTAAATGGATGGTTTGCTTTAGAGCCACACTGGATACAACGTTTGGCATAAAGGAGGGGTTAGTTCGTAGAGAAACTCTGCCTTGATGGAAAATGAGGAAAGGCTCTACTGCCATTAGTGTCTGTAGCTCTGAGACTCTTCTGGCTGAAGTAATTGCTAGCAGCAGGGCAGTTTTCCATGATATAAACTAAGTCAGCTGAGAAAGCTGGCTCAAAAGGTGGCAGCGTAAGTTTTTCCAGAACAAAGTTGAGGTCCCAAGTTGGTGTTGGTGCTATCCTGGGAGGCCTAATGTTTTTGGCCCCTCTGAGATACTGCCTTAGATGTGGATGTGAAAATAAGGGAGGATCCGTGTTGTAGTGAGCTGGAATAGCTGAGGTGTGGATTTTAATAGATGAAAAAAGTCCTTTGTGTAACATCTCAGTTAAATATTGTAGAATCTGAGGTATGTCCGGCTCAAGGGTATTTTGGCCTTTAGCTTGGTTCCAGGCGCAAAATCTTTTCCATTTGTCTGAGTAGGCTTTCCTGGTGCTGGGCCTCCTGGCCTCCAGAATGACATCCATAACAGCTTGTGAAAGAGGAACTGGCTGGTTGCTTAGGTGATTTGCCATGCAGCCAAATTTAAGGTTTTGAGCTGGCTGTGTAGAATCTGACTGTCTTGCTGTGTGAGCAGATGAGGAATTTGTGGTAAAATCCATGGTGGGCCGTGGGCCATGTTCCTTCATAGTGGGTACCAGTGCTGGCGTGGCCAGTCTGGGGCAATGAGTATCATTCAGGGTCTCTCCATCCTGACTTTCAGCAGCACCTTTGTGAGAAGGGGCAATGGAGGAAAGGCATATACTGTCAGCATTTTCCAACTGAATGAGAGTGCATCCACTTTACAAGCTTGATGGTGAAATGTCCTGGTGCAAAATTTTGATAGCTGACAGACCTGTTTGCCACCCCCCAAAACTATGTCTGGGCACCCCCATTTTTGAGTTATCATTGCAAATACTTGTGGATCCAGTTTCCACTCGTGGGGATCCATGATGTTCCTGCTTAGGTCGTCTGCCAATGTGTTCTTTTTTCCTGGCAGGAATTGAGCTTGTAATTGAACTTGGTAAGCCAGTGCTGTGTTCCACAAGGTTATTGCTTGCCTGCATAGAAGGTAGGAGTGTGTACCCCCTTGCTTATGTACCACATTACTGTGGTGTTGTCTGTCCTTATTATAAGCTGTCCTGGATGTAAGAGGTCCTTGAAGGCTGTCAGAGCATTCTGTACAGCTAGCATTTCTTTTTGATTGATGTGCAGATTTCTTTGATCTGGATTGATGTGCAGATTTCTTTGATCTGCAGTCCATATGCCTTGAACGCACTGTCCTGCCATGTGTGCCCCCCAGGCATAGTCCGATGCATCTGTTGTCATAGTTTGCCTGGCTGGGGGTAAGGTGAAAGGCTGACCCTTGTTGAGGTAACATGCCTGTGACCACCATAGAAACTCCTGTTGAAAGCAGGAAATGAGAGGTATCATTGTTTCCAAGCTGTGGCTGTGTTGAGTCCATATGCTTTTCAGGTACCATTGTAATTTCCTCATATGCAGTTTTGCAATTGGTATTAGTAGTATGCAAGATGCCATGAAGCCCAAGGCCTGCAGAATTTTTCTTGCAGGGAGTTGGGTCTTTGTTGCCATTATTTTGAACTATTGAGTTAGTTGTAGTTTGTCTGGCATCAGATAAGCCATCTGGGCCGTTGTATTCATGCTGGCACCCAGGAATGTCATATTTTGTGAGGGCACTAGTTTTGATTTCTTTTCGTTTAATGTGTACCCTAGGCAACTTAGAAGGTGTTTTACGAAAGCCAGATGTTATAAGAGAATGTCCTTGCTTTCTGCTTGGGTGAGGCAGTCGTCCAGGTATGGGTATATTTGAATTCCTCTTTCTGCAGTATGCAATTACTGGTGCCAGGCATTTTGTGAAAACCCTGGGCACAGTAGATAAGCCAAAGGTCAGTGCAGAGAATTGGTAATGGGTTGAACCTGCAATGAAACGGAGGTATCTTCTGCAATTTTCTCTGATAGTGACATGCAGGGATGCCTCCTTGAGGTCCAACGTTACTAGCAAAGCTTTCTTGCCCAACATGGGAAGAAGCTGCTGTAGTGTTATAGCATCTTGAATTTGGGCACTTGCAAGAAGGTGTTTAGAAACGAAAGGTCCAGAATGGGTCTCCAAGCATTGTCCTTTCTGGGGACTAGAAAGAGCCTTGAGTAAAATCCTTGGCCTTGCTCCTGTGTAGTTGAATGGCTCTCATGTCCATGAGAGCTGTAATTTGTTTTTTGCCTCTGTCCATTGATCTTGTGGCAGGTTTGGCATTCCTTTTTCATTGGCAAGGTGTGGAAATGGAATCTGTATCCTTGAGAGATAATGTCTAGGACCCATTTGTCCTTTGTGATGATGCGCCAGTTGTCTGCAAAAAGTGCTAATTTTCCTCCCAAGGGAGCTGCCAAGAGAGCTTTGCTTGGCAGTTTGAGGTTTAAGTCATTGTGTTTGTCTTCTAGTAGTTTGGGACCTGTCTTCTCCTCCCTTCTGTGTTGCAGAGCCCCATTGGCGAGGTTTGTAAGGGATTTGTGCTTGACCTCTGCCCCTTGGGCGTCTGTATTTACCCCTCTGTGGTCTGTCAGAAGCAGGAAAGGACCAATTTTTTGTTGACCAATTTCTGCTGAAGCGTGGGGGTTGTACCGGTAAGAAATCTTTGACCGTCTGCATAGATTTTGCCTTATCCTCCATTTTCCTTAAAACCTCTTCTGCTTTAACTCCAAATAAGACATCCTGCTGTAAGGGTGCGTCTAGTAACTTTGCTTTAACATGATCAGGCAGAGTTTGTTCCTTTAACCAAGCATGTCTACGTTTAACAGACCCAGTAACAGCTGCTCTACAGGAAGCTTCCAAGGAATCAAATCCACATTGTAAAGTATGTTTGCCCACCTGTTCAGCTGCATGCAACAGATCCTGCATTTCCTTGAATTCAGACTGTTGTGGGTGCGTGCTCATCTTTTGTTTTATTTGAGACATTAGGAATTGCTAGTATTTCAGCATGTGAAATTGACAATTTAGTGCTCTCATAGCTAGAGTAGATGAGGTGTAAACCTTCTTCCCCCACCTATCTAGTGCTCTGGAGCCCCTTTCAGAGGGGTACAGGATTTTCAGCCATAGAAGCCTTAGCCCCTTTGGGACCCTGGGAGATTGTCTCTGGGTCAGCAACAGGGCTTTTGTGAAGGAATTTGTGCAAGTCAGGCACTCTATAATATCGGTCTGGTTTGGCTGGAGCAGAAGGCAGAGAATCTGGATTTAGACTAGATTCTAAGTAAACATCATCCACAATGTCTAAAACTGGAGGAATAGCAAGTGGTCTGTGTTGGGGGAGCAAAAGAAACTCTCGGAGCCTTTTTGTTTGAATTGTAGTAGTCCTAACCTTCCCAGTGGAAATGTTCCCTCATGGTATGTAAGGTTTCCCCAAAGGAATAATCTTCAGGGGGTGAAGCGGAGGGAATGGAATCTTCAGCATCAGAATCTTCATAAGGGGGAAAGGAGTAATCCTGCTCCTCAGAAGAGCCAGAGGAAATAGACACTTGATCAGAGGAGGCATAATCCTCCTCTTGTCTAGGCCTTTTGGCAGGGGGGGGGGGGGTTGGGAACCCCTGATTAAAGAAATCAAATCTTCAGCCATTTTAAGCATCTGTTTCTTAGGCATGGGGCCTTGAACTGGAGACTGGTGTGCAGTCTTTTTTGGTTTTAGAGGAGTCTTAAGCTTAGCATAAGATTTTATGGGGAGAGTAGTCGGTCTGAAGACTCCTTCTGTAACCGATGGTGTTTCCACAGCACCGGCTTCTCCTTCTGCAATGTTGTCGGTAGGGCCTAAAGAAAATGGCTGCGTCGGCCTAGAACTCTCTGCTTGAGAATCCCAAGCGGACTGGGGTTGCAATTCTGCTGTTGCCAGGGGCTGCGTAGGCGCTTCACTGAAAACCGGAGAACCGGCGACCAGCCCAGCCGAGGCCTCGGAGTCTGTCTTGGATATAGGCTGCCTGTCTATCTTTGCGTTTTTTATGCACGCCGGTAGTCGGTTGCTCCGACAGCATAGTGTAATTAAATTTCCTACCGAAAGTAGTGTCGTGCGAAATCAAAGCGTCGCTTTATAGTTCGCTTATTGAACCTAGCACAAAACCGACAACCAGTGACGTCGTAGTCTGGGCCTAGGCAAGGTATACAATAAGAATGAAAGTCCTTATGAGGTATTTGCTTCCCACAAGAAATGCAACTATTAACCTTTTCTGACATCGGACTGAAGCAAGAAAAGGTTCACCAACGGGGTACTTAGCTTTGAAGACTTTGGACTGAAATTCGATTCGAAAATCTCAGGTGTCGGCCGACCGGCACTTGCGAACTGCTTCTGCTTCAGGCACTGCGTGGCAAGAAAGACTTAAGAAAATGGCGATGGATGCCTCTTATACACCCCTGGCGCACTGACGTCAGGGAAGAAGCGACAGCAACAGACGCCAGACCAAGACTTTGGAATTCAGGCAGACTACGGGACCGCCTGACGACAGGATAACCCAAGTGTGATGACTGCAGCAGGGTAACACTATGAACATCTTCAAACATGAGAACACAGATGCCAAAAGTTCCTTCTCAATTTGAGCATACTGCATCTCAGTTTTGGTAAGAATTCTAGATGTGTAGGCAAAGTCCATAAATGTATAACAAATGCCTTGTCCTGTCGGGCAGTCAGCCTCTCATCGGCCCCTCTCCAAAATCTGCTGGTTTCGCGGCCAGTAATCTGCACATCCTCCAGTCTCATTCTGGCCTCTGCTGGGTATAAAGCCATCTTCACATTCTTCATTTTCCTCAGGTATCTTGCCCCCCCAGTTCCAGCCCTCTTTACAAGATAAATGCCCCAGATTCCAAAAGTAGAAACAAAAGTAAAAAAAATTTTGGAAACAAAAATAATAATACAAATAATAACACAAACACAAAACACAGCAAAGATGTGGGCTAATAGCTGGGTGGTGAAAAATACCCTAAACGGTAGAAGAGAAGTGGGAGCTATGTCTCTGACTCTGCAGATGCTATCCTGTTGGGGATGGATACATTCCTGAGTAGGATGCAAATACTACTAGGATGAAGGGTTAAAAACTGTAGTCTAAAAAAATATAGAGAAAACACAGGGAAAACACTGAGGAGGAAGAAAAATTATGGTGTGGGAGGAGACTAGCAACCACAACAGTTAGGGCACCTAGCAGAAATGGCAGGCGGTATACAGGTAAGTTATAATGCTATGCATACCTGAGGGTGTAGAGTAGCAGCCTCAATAACCTTGGTGGTAGTAGCTCCTCGTAAGAAAGGCAGGGTAGTGGCCGTATGAAGCCCAAAATGTGATCAGCCCTATTGGAATTGAATTTTTGCTTTTTGAGAGGAATTTGCTTTCCTTATGCAATTTCTATTTCCCTGATTGGTGTCTGCTTGGACTTCCTTCCTTCCCTTCCTGTATAAGCTGCTAGAGAAGGCCTGTTGTTGCAGCTACTCCCTTGGTTCTGTCGCTCTATTAGCGCCCCTGTTCTTGTACATTGTGTGTATGCAGCATCATTGTAGGTGGTTAGGTGGATTATTTCCTTTTCTGGAGGTTCTGGGATAGCCTGGTGTAGGTGGGTAGGTGATACCACCTATTTCAAAATGTAGGATTAGTTCTTGTTGACCTCTAAGTTAAGACCTCTCTTAGGAACACTCTATCTGCCATTAAGGCCTCATTAATAGCCTGTAGCTTGTAAAACCCTTCTTGCTGAAGTAATTGCCAGTAGAAGGTGTTGCTGATAGGGGAGCAGTGTTGGTTCGTTGCTGTTGAAGTAATTTTTTCTAGCACAAAGTTCAATGGCATGAGTGCATATTCTTGATTCCTGAGGAGTGGTTACCATCTTAGAGGGTGTGAGGAACTTGGAGAGTTCGAGCCTATTCTTCTGAGGAATGTCCCGAGCTGTGTTCGATGGAAAACAGGGGCAGTGAATAGCTGATGGAGGAATGAATGATGCAGGGTAGTTGACTCTGGAAAATACTCAGGGATATGGGCAAGCTCTATGTTTGACAACAATTCCCCCTTTTCATTCTCCAAATGACTTTCCTTCTTTTCATTTTCCTAGGGCCTTCTTTCTTGTTGAAGGTCTACTGTTGGGGTCCTGCCCTGTTCCTTTCTTTAAGGATTAATGCTTTGGGATTTCATGTTTGTAGGCACAGGTTTGTCATGTGCCAGTGTTTAGGTTTGGATTTCCAGGATTAGTTTTAGGATGTTGTTAACAGCTAATGAATCATGGGAGTAAGTCCCACGTTCCCCGCCACTTGCAATGCAGCAATGGATACCAGTGTTGTCAATTTGGTGCTAGCTTAAGCATTTGATCCTTCCTCTTTCCTTTCAGTAGTACCCTTTCACATTGTGCATCAGGTACAAACCTTCCTGCAGAGCCTGTCAGGCTGCTTTCATACAGAGTCCACCTTTGTCCACCTGGGTGGAAATTCCATGGGTGAATCCTGTTGCATTCTGGATTGAGTTGTGGATGATTTGGTGGGCTGCGAATTTTCCTTATGGCATTCGGATTTTCTTTCTTTGTAATATGAAGATTTCTGGCATAGCTAGCATTAAGATGATGGGTAGGTCTGTAAGCTTAACATGTCGATGTTGATCTTTTCTGGTCTTTCTCAGAGCTTGCCTCTAACTGAACTGAATAGAGTAGATAGGTATTTTATTCCTGTAGAAGTCACATATAGCATAGGTGGCCTCATTAGAGGTCCTTGTTGTTGATGGGGTATGAAATGGTTGTGTTGTCTCACAATCATGTCATGTTGCCTTCTTCTGTCAATGACAAATAATTAGTGTGACTGGTTTGAGGAGCCAGCATTTTTTTGATTTATGTTCAGGTGCAGTTGGTCTGGGTCTGGTTATGTTGAATTGAGCCTGGTTGCCTTTGCCTAGGCCTGAAGAAGTACTGTCTGGTGGTTGGCTTGCATGTTTTGGGTTTCTTTTACCTTGCTTGCCTGGCATGCTTTGCGGTTGCCTAGGAGCATGCTTGAGCCCACCAGGGGAATTCTTATTTTAGGCATGGGATTAGTGGTATTGTTGATTCCTGTTCTTCCCTGTAGTGGTTTGTAGCTTTTCTCTATGATTTCCTGTATGGGGTCCGATATATGGGGAGGTTGGCATGAAGGTTGCTTATGCAAAGCTTGCCCCCATGGAAGTTATTCTGCATTTGTTAATGCCTTTGGTTATTCTGCTTCTTTATGCCAACTTCTGCCAAGCTTTGTTGTGTTTCTGCAGTTAGGAATGCCATCATGTTACTGTGTGTTCTTGTTTGCGATGCAATCATGTTCTGCTCTGCACCACTTGACTGTGTATTTTTTGTAGTAGTAAGCAATGACTTTTAAGTAAAGACTGTGTCGAAAATGGCTTGTGTTAGCTTTTGTATCTTTGCTGAATCTTGAGTGGAGCTTGTTTTTTTGGATTCCCTGAGATAGGCAAATTTTCTTACTGCGGCCAATTCGTATCTGAACACTCTTGAAATTGAATCCTCTGGGCCAGGCAATGGGTGAAATTGATGATGCTCTGATCCTGCTGAGAATCTCTGATCCCTGAAAATGCCTTTGGTCGCATAGGGGCGTGCAGGTTGTAAGCCTGTAGATCTATAGATTCCTCCTTGCCTCTCACCAAAAGGCAAGCTGTTGCCAACAGAATGAGTTTTTTGAATTAGAAGAACATGTATATGAATGTGTTTGAAAGCGGGGATTTGAGATGAGGTCTCAATTTTTCATTTTAGGTGGTCTTTGGAAATCCAAATTGAGCTGTAGGTGACTATTTGTTTTAGGGCTTCTGTCTTTTTTAGGGTGGGCATCTCTTGTTTTTTACTGGTGGGGGCCCCTGTTGACTTGGTTGGCAGCAGTCTCAGAAATTGGAAATCCGTTTGTCTCTTTCTCTTCTGTTTTATAGTGCCAGTTTAAGTTCCACTTTCCTATAGTGCGGTGTTGGCCTTTTAAGTTGTTGTTTCTGGTGTGTCACTGTGTTGCTCACTGTTGTCTGGTTGCAGTGGTGGCAGTTGTTGTGTCTGTGCCTCTGTTTGCCCCTTGCCACTGTTGTCTGCTCCTCCTCTGTGCCTTGCCACTGTCGCTCTCGATCTCTTCCTCCTATTCCTGCCTCTCTGAGCTCTCTGAAGGAGGAAGGATTTTTTTTGGACTTTTGCTAACCTCTGCTGCCTGACCTGTTGAGAATCTTTGAACCTTTTAACAGATTTTGCAGATTTGTCCATTTTCTTTATTCTCTTCATTGCATTTTGACTTGGAAGACTGAAACTATACCAAATAGACTGAATAGACCAATACTAACATGATTCCTTAGGTTTTTTGCCTTCTCAACTTTGCCACCTTTCTGCACTTGTGCTGCATCATGGACATCATAATGAAGCCTCAGTCATCATAGCTGATTTTAAAGAATTAGCCAGTGCCTGCTGTATTTCTTATTCACAGATTTTATAAACATATTTCTTATCTAAAGAATATTTCTAAAACAGTTTCTTATGAGAAGCATATTTCATGACAGTTTCAATCATTAACATATAGAGGTTCAGTCTGGTGGAGGAGATGAGAGAGTAGCTTCTTCAGAGCTCTTTGCCCACATGTCCCCTTACTTTATGGTCCCCTTTCCCAAGGGACTGGGTTTTAAAGCTGAGGTTGAGGCTGAGGTTGAGGCTACTGCCTTAGGCCTTGGGGTAGAGGTCTCTTGAGTAGGATCTCAGAGAAGAGAAGGGAGCCAGTGTCTGCCTGAGTCACCTATCCTATACAGAACCCTGTAAAACGAGGCCCGGCATCAGCAGAGCGTAAAGAATCAATCAGAGCAGTGCAAAGCAGCATCAGAAGCATCATCATCACAACAGGAACAACTGAGGTAGAGTATGACTAAGGGCCTGGTTTTATGTGAAGTAGAAAAGTCCTAAGCCTTTTTTCTTGAAAATCCAAAAATTGCATCCCTGCCATTTGGACTCTCATATGCATGTTTGGAGGGCAATTCCTCAAATTCTTCTTCAGAGGGTAGAGGTCTTCATAAATCAGATTCTTCCTGGATGGGAATCTTCATAAGAATCATCAGAAAGTCTGCTCTGTCTGGTTTGTCAACTCTGAGGACACTGGTTCAGGGCTCTCGGGGTGCTCTAGTTGGGGAGTCTGGAGGCCCTGTCTGGGTGAGATTGGGATCCCCTTGGGTAAGAGATGAGATCCTCCCGCCAGAAGAAAGTGCTGGTGGAACTGGAGTAAGGCAGGGGGCTTAACAACTGGAGGGCACACTTGTGATGGCTGCTTTGCTTTAGGCAGCTTTGGCTGCTTTAGAGATGCTGCAGGGAGGCCTAGAGCAGCCGCACGCTGGGGGCTGGCTGCGGGAAGGGGGAGTGAATCCAGATTCTAGAAGAGAAGACAGTAGTAGGCATTAGAGGATTAGTAGGGCACTGGGGGTAGCAGGCCTCGGTGGGTAGTGGGGGTGGACGGGTTTGACCCGTTTGCTTGAAGATTTTAGGTTTTGAACCTCGCGTTGCTGGGCGTTTGTTTAACTGCGAAACCCAGCGGACCCGCGAACCGCGGTCTTGTCGGTCTTTTTCTTTCTTTTTGAAGTGTTCTTGTCGTCGGATCAAACGGCATAAAAAAGCATAAATGCGAGCTAATAAAAGAAGAAAAACCCTTCCCAAACTCCTAACCGAATTCCCAGCGAAGAGCGAAGCACAGGCTAAACAGCATTGGTACAGGCTCTGTCTGCCCGCAAGGTAAGGTGTAAGAGTGAAAGCAGTTATGAGAATGAGTTATTATCTTTTTTAAACATTTACGTTTAGCCGGACATTTCAGTTACTTTCTTCGGCGGAGAAAAAGAGAGGCACAGAAAGAGCAAGTACTTTTTGGGTAGTAGTAATCTCAGTATCTGTAGTAGGGTAGTAGTATCTGACCCTCTTCTCACTCAGAAGCCAGCAGCGGCTTCACAGCGGAACGCTGCAAGGAAGTCGACTGATGCCGATGCTGATAGACCAGCGAAGATGCAGAGATGACGTCGGGTGAAGTGCTTATTGACCCCCACCAGCAGACCCAGACTTTGGAATCCGGTCATCAAGGGGGGCTGCTGACGACAGGACAACCCATTTGTTAGGACTGCAGATGCATCCTTGAAGGACATCTGGTCTTCCCTCTTGAAGAATAACTGCACCAAGACTGAACTTTGAATCATCACAGGAAAGAACTACTGGTTTATGGACATCACAGTATCTTAATGTAGGAGGGTTAGCAATTTGCTGGTTTGAGGTTATCAAATGCTCTCTGGTGTTGTTCTAACCATGACTATGCAACATTTTTGGGTGTCAGCTCTCTCAAAGGTGTTGATAACTCACTAAGGTCAGGGATAAATTTGCCCAAATACTTAACCATACCAAGAAAACGTTGTAGAGTTTGGACATTGCCTGGAGCTGGCATATTAAGAATGGCTGCTTGTTTAGAAGGATCTGGTCATAAGCCTGTATTGGTAAATAAATGACCTACATAAGTAACTTCTGGTAGTCTGAATCTGCAGTTCAGAGGACTGAGGTTTAAATTCACTTCACATGCTTTGTCCAGAACTTTCCTGACGTTTCTGTCATGCTCTGCTTCACCATTACCTCCAACCGGTAAATCACTGACTATTATTGCATACGAGTAGCCTTAAAAAATTGCTCCACTGCACAATGAAAGACTTCGCTGGCAGAATTTATTCCAAAGGCATCCTGAGGAATCTATCTACCAAATGGAGTACTGAATGTAGTTAGTAGTGAAGATTTGTGATAAAGCATTACTTGTCAAAATGAACACTCTGCGTCTAAGACAGAAAAAACAGTGGCATTTGCCATGAGGGTTGGAATTTCCTCGACTGTAACCATAGGATGATGAGGTCCTTTTTAATGCTTTGTTCCAGTCTCTTGGATCAATGCATATTCAGTAGCTACCATGGAAGACACCCACTCAGATGGTTCTGTGAATGGACAAATCAGACCTTGCTGCACCATTTAGTCTAACTGGACCTTGACTTTGTCCTTCATAGCTACTGGAACTCTCCTTGCTGGTCTGATCAATGGACTGACCTCTGGGTCTACTTTCATGGAGTACACACAACTGGAAGTTTGCCTAGCTTGTCATCAAAAACATCAGCATACTTTGAGAAAATACTGTCACTGAAGCGGGTACTGGGACATGTGCTTACATGATGGACTTCTTTGGTAAAATAAAACAGTTTCATTCTCAAACGGTCTCAGAGACCTAATAATGACTGTACAGGCCTTTTGGACTACATAAAATTGCAAGCTGTAACTGTTCCCAGCTGAATAGCATGATAGCACTACTGAGCCTTCGGTCTGAATCTCTTCACCTCTATAAGCAACAACTTCACACAATGGACCAAATTAAGTTGCTTACCAACTCTCACTTTAGCAAACGTTTCTGCGGACATTATATTACACTTTGAACTAGTGTTTACTTTTGAGCTTTGTGGACTTGCCATTAATCAAGACAGTACAAAATACTTAATTCTTTGCTAATGAATCTACTGCATTAACCTTTTCACTGAGCACTGAACACCATCTACACAGAAAGCAGGGTTGCAGCTCTCTATGATCAACTTACTTTGAGTGACTTTTCTTAACTGAATAAGACTTGCTTGATTTACAAAACTTTTGAAAATGATTCAATTTTTTACACTTGTGGCATTGCTGACCAAATGCTAAGCACTTTTCTCTTTTAGACTCATGATTGGCACCACAACTACGACAGTTAACTAGAGGACTTGACTTGGGTTTTGCTGATTCACCTTTTCACTGTACTGAGCATGCCCTTTTTACTGAAGTATTCTTGGAACTTGCTAGAAAGCTACAAGTCCTCCCAAGGGGTTGAAGCTGCCATGTGCTTAGGCCTGTTTCTGCTTGCAACGTGTTGCATGCTGTCTGCGTTTGCTCTAGACACTGCTGAAACCATCCTCATCACCTGCAAGCACACTTGTGCATCTTTCTGTGAACTCATGGATTTGTCAAATCTCTATGACTTTAATGTAAATCACTGTCACAAAACAAAATCTTTCTCACTGCAGCACTATTAACACCACATTCAAGCCTGTCTTTTACTACCTCATCTTTCTAATCATCGAATCTGCACATTTTAGATTTACTTCTCAAGTCGGTGATACAAGCTCCATAAGTTTCACCTGGCTTTTGGGTCTCTTGTATAAAAATAAATGCCTCTCAAAGGTAACATTTTTCTGGGGGTTGCACATTTCTCTAAATTTACATTTCAAGCACTCAGGGTCCTCTGTTGATTCAGCTGGTACCACAATATGGCGGTTTCCCCTCTCATGCATATACTGCTGGCACATACACAAATGAACACTCTCTTTCAATAGCCTCTGACCCAGCTAAATTAAGTAAAATGAATGCCCTTGTACGTGCATCTTTGTCAGAAAAAGCTGCTTGTATGAAAATATTGTATTCTTGCTCGAATACTCTCCAATTCTCTGCTACATTATGATGAAACAAAAGTGGACTTGGTCTGTGAAATGCCTCTGCCATTGCAACAGATTATGTAAAAACATACACACACAAATATATATATGCCAGAACTTTATGCCTGTACTTGTAATTATGTCCAACAGCACAACAAACTCTTTGAAATAACTACACTTTGCCAAGTAAGTCTCTGTAGCACAAGAACACTTTAAAATCACTGTACTTTATGAAACCACTCCTTATCAGTGTAAGAAATACTTCAAAATGACTGTATTTAAGAATAAACTGTACACAATGGAAAAAGCTCAGAGTAAGAAACACTTTGAAAAGAGTGCACTTTGCCAATAAACTGTACACAGCACAAAAACTCTTCAAAATGGCTGTACTTTGACTGCACTTTGCAATACAACTGTACTTTGGACCCAGCAAGCTGTTTGCAATTGCCCCGTAACAAAGCACACACACTGCAAACACGTTGCACACACTGAAATACTTCGGACAACTCTAGTTATGCTTTGAATGGCTTTGATCTATGCAAAATAGTAGTTTGTGCCCAAACACGATCTTTTACTGGAAAACATGCAGTAGCCTTGCTCTTTATGCTTAAGTTTGTCCTTTTATTGTACTCCTTATGCCCTTTTAATCTATCATGCTCATACTTTTCTTTTGCCCGTTTTACTCTAAACATGCTCGCTATGCAAGCCAAAAGTAATTCTGAGCCCCGTATGAACATTTCTGCTAGTTTTATCAAATATCGTGGTTTCAAACATTTTGTTTAAACAATAAGGTGCTTTGTGCCCCTCGTTTGATTAATACATTTTGTGCTACTCTTTAGAATAATAATGTGTTTTGTACCTTACAAATGCTCTGCTTCATTTTCTTTACCATATAAATAATTTGTGCAGTTTTCCACTACCTTAAGTTCGTTTCTGGTACTTTTTTGTTTGTTTGAGCTCCGTTTCACTGAACCAGCTTGATCTGCCTTCAACTTTAACGCTGCACCTCGCGGCTTGAAGAAGTTGCTCTCTTGTATAAAAAATAAATGCCTCTCAAAGGTAACAACCATGTTGCTTGTCTGGTCAGGATAAAACCAGATGAACATTTGTGGGTTCAGTTAAAGCAGCTTTATTACACACAGACATATCAGGAATGAGGCTTTGTAACTTAAATAAACTTACAGACAGACTGACAACTGCACTCATACATGTTAACACTCTGACTGTTCTCTCAAAATGGCACTGCTGCCTGGCTGCAAGTGGTCACTATTTAAATGCATGTGATTACATCTAGAAATGCTTCTTAAAGGAACATACACACTCTCTGATCTACAATTTCAACTTGCAATTTGGTGCTACGGAGAAAAAAAATGCTTTACAACTGGAAGAGTCCTCATTCCCCTCACTTTTTTAAACATCTTCACTAAGTCTTCAGTAGCTGAACTCAATCATCACTACTGCAACTGTGAAAACATATGACAAAACTTTCGGACATTGTTATAAATGAGAATCAAACAAGCAAGTGTGCTAAGGCAGTAAAGGAAAGGGGATGCCACCCTACACAGTACAAGTTTAGTGTTTCATTAGCTCATGTGAAAAATGATGCAGAAAAGTAAGGAACATCTGAACAGAAGACTACAGGAGGGGCACTCCAGACGTTCAAGTATCTATAAAGCATAAACAAACACAGAGATCATAGATTACAACTCTACATACAGAAACAGGTAGTTTGAATGAATTATGAGGAATATTTTTGAAAAGTACACTTGCTGCTTGATCCTGTCTCTAATACAACACTGTTGATGAATAAGCAGAAAATTAATTGAAAAAAATTCACAAAAAAGGCATAAAGAAACACCGGAAAAAATAAAATCTACGTATCACTCACTAGTAGTTTACAGCACAAAGGTAAAATACAATAAAAAATAACAGGTGTTGTGGAAATGCAGCCATAGTTTGTGAATTAGTGTCACAGAAGATGCTTCCTTTCAACAAAGTGTATGCTAAACATTCAATCTGCAGAAATAAGCCACAATATAGCTTCTTGGGTGGTTACTAGGCTTTGAGAAGCCTACCTTGGTTTACTAGAGCGCTGTCTAGTTAAGTGACTTGCACAGTCACTTAATAGGTAGAGACTGAGGGAATCAACCTGGACTGCAGAAAGCAGCTTAATATCTTAATCTCAATCATCTGCACTGCCAGACAAAGAGATGCATGCACTGTTTACAAAACACCAAGGGTCACGTACATCATGTAACATCTGTCTACTGTAACATGTTGCTTATGGAAAATGTGTATGTTGCCTTTAAATGCACACTCAGACCTTAAAATTCAGCATGTGTATGGGAACATTCTCACAGTAATTAGCTAGATAACAAGGGTTTAACATTCAAGGTGGTATATAAGGAGGTTGTCTGAAAGCAGTTAGTTTCTCATCTACAGGATCGTCTAAATGAAGACTGTTGAAGTACAGAATGAGAACTGTAAAAGTAGGCAACACAACTATTTAACTAGTTAATTGTGTTGGAAAGGATATTGAAGTTTTTGGAACCATCACATAAATACAATTCAAATTCTGAGGCATCTGGATCAGTCCACTGACACTACCAAACCGTGAAAGGTTTTCGTGTGTTAGCCAACACAAAGCAATCACTAAACATATTTACTGACAGTGCTTGTATCACACATGATACATCAGCTATGCAATAAAACAAAAATGAGCCAATATGCACGCACCTTCAAAATGGCAGACAGTGCAAACCTCACTACTAAATTGGATGACAAGAAAACTAAACATACATTAAAAAAAAAAGACATTCTCATTTCTAAATCCACTACGATTTTAAGCACTTACCTCCTCCAACAATTTTTCATTTGAAGACGATGAACAAAGGCAGACAAGGTAGGTCTGCTTGAAACTAATTTTTGCACCAAACTCTGGATGATCTGAGCACAGTTTAGCTAAAGCTGTTGCTTCATCTATGCGGCCTTCTTTCAGCAAGTGCTTTATTCTCATGTCCAAAAGGAGTGGGCCTTCCAGAGACAGAAAGGAATCCACTGTAGGAAAACAAAATATTAAAACAGAGAAATGTCTTTCAGCGTTGGTGCTACACCATCAAAATATACCTTCAATCACATCCATGCATAAAAGACTATAGCCTAAATCAACAGTTCTTCAAGAACACAAAAAGGAAGACTAACTGTACAGGAACAAATTAGTCTTGATATCGGCATACATTTTTTTTTTAATAGGCTGTTGTCAAAACTATGTAAAACAAATGTCATAGATCAAGATGCATTCTTATTAAAAATAAGAAAACGGGATTCAAGCTGGTATTGCTTGCTTAAGCCATGATTCATTAAGTTAAAAATAGTCCGCAGGGCATATACCCAGAGTAGGCCATGGCGGGCACCATGGCGACGACTGGCGCGTCAGTACGCCAGGGTACTAATGCGCATGACCGCGTCCTATCCTCAGTCTTTTCTGCCCAGTCCTAACAATTGGGTAGAATCCATCCTTAGTGCCACCCCCAGAAAATGCTGTTGAAGTGGAAATAGTTTGTTTTGACACAGGCTTGCCCTGCGAACGCTTAAGTAATAGCATAATTGCCTGTGTACATCTACTTTTCCCTTTATTCTGGGGGTCTGGATTATGCGTAAATGATACCTATCCTTATGGAAAATCAAAAGCATAAGGGGCCTGCCAACTCAGACACCCTTCTTGCAGAAGTATAGCCAACAAAAAGCAGTCTCTTGTTGAGGAGACCTGCTGTGTTTCAACACACACAAGAATATGCCAGGCTGTAGATGAAGAGAGGTTGAGCTTGCATTGAGCAGATGACCGTCCTCTTGAGATAACAGATGTGAAACCCTTTGTGCAATACTTTGGCAGCTGGTGGTTTAGTGGAGAAGCGAACGATCCAGTCCCGTTGGGGATCCATGATTGCCTGCTTTAACACTGCTGCTAGGAGTTCTGTGCTCCTGGTAGAAACCCTGCAAAAGTTAGTTCAAGCTTTAGTTAAATTCGGCCATAATCAAATTGGCCTGCATAGAGAGGATAAGAATGTGTTCCTGCTTTTGTTGATGTACCACATGACAGTTGTGTTGTCTGTTAGAATCAACACCTGACATTCTGAGCCCACAAAAATTCCCTTTTGAAGGCAAGGTATGGGAATGACAGTGTCTAAATCCTGGCAGTGCTGTGTCCATACATTTTTGAGATACCATTGGGAACCCTAATGCCTGGAGTCTCAGACAGCTGATACTGATGATGATGATGATAATAGATGATGGTCCTATGATAGTAGTCCGGTCCGGGGTTAAAAAGGCCATCTGGGTCTGGGTTGCTGTATTCTTCAATTCAGTCTCACAGAGAGACATGTGGAGAGGTACTAGACTCTGATTTGAATACTCAGAATAATACCCTAGGCATAGCACTGCTATAATAACATATTCAGATGCTTGAAGGTCTTCCTTTTCTTCTTGAGAAGCAATCAGGCAAATTAAAAGTATTTGAATTCCTTGTAGCCTGAAGTCTGAAGTAAGCTGAGCCAGAAACAGAACCCTTGGTGAATACTCTGGGCTAAGTAGAAGGCCAAGGCAAAGAAGAGAACTGATAATGAGAATCCAGCTCGAAACCGCAGATACTTTCCTGCAACTTAGCCTGAAGATAATAAAATTGGACCGCTGAACGTGCCCTTCCCTTCCTATTAAAACACATGGAATAAAACTTGTGGCCTTTCTTTTGAAGGAGGAGCCGCTGCTGATGCTCCCCATAAATCCACTGAGAAACCTGGAAAACTTGTGAACATTTGAATTGGAGGAACTTGAGTATGCCTTTGAAGACGTGAAATCATTCTTTTCTTTGTGGAGGAGGAATGTCTCTTAGTCTGAAACCTCTCTGTCTTGGAAAAAATAAATTTTTCTTCTTGAGAGAGAGTGTCGCCGTGAAAGGCTTACGAAGACGAGAATCTATTGGTCTTTGGAAAAGCAAGGGAAAAGGATAAAAGGAGCTTCCAGACTGAAAAGAACCCCCTGTCCTGTCTGTCTGAGTGTCTGTGCCCCTGTCTTGACCTCTGAAGAGACGAGAGCCCTAAGCCCTAACCCACGCCTAGACCTACAAGCAACTGGTCAGTTACCCGGCTGTACTCCTACCAGGATAGCCCCAGCCTTAGACTAGGGTGGCTGCTCCTAAAAAAAAATTTTCTTACTAGTTTGCATAGAAAATTTTCAAAATCCATTCTTTAAAACTGCTTCCACTCCATTTTAATGCAAACATAAGACTGTAACCAGGCCAATTAAAACATCAGACTGTAAAGGTGCATCCCAAATCCTGATCTCTTAAGGCAGTGATGACCTGAAATCTCAGAACCACATTGCAAAGAGGAGAGGGGAGGCCTGCACACAAGCCACATTGCATTGAATGCAAAATCCACACACCAACATCAAAAACCAACTCTTGCACTCAATACCTTCTCAATACCAACCGCCGCCACTTCCACACACTCAAGTGGAGAATTAAGAAAGAAGATAATTTTAGGATTTGAGAATGTGGAACTTTCACTCATATGAGATCAGAAGGAAGAGCAGTTTCTATCCCACCTATCAAAGCCCTAGCCTCCTTGTCAGTGGGAATCAGTTTCCTCCTTGTCAGTGGGAACACCTTCTTTTCCCTGAGAAATAGTTTCTGGATTTAGAGCTTGACTTCTAACACTATACTCTAGCTTACTTTACCCCTATACACCCTACTAGTTCCATCAGCTTTAACAGACGCATCAGGGCAACAGATCAGGGTTCAGGAAACAGGGTTCTTCCACCCTCTGCAAAAGGAGGAGCTTCAGGCCTCAAATGGCCCCTGTAAAACAAGACTTTATCAAGGGAGCCCTGGAATGGAATCATCCCTGGCCTTCCCCCATTTAAAGTGCCTCATGGAAAAATGATCTCCCTGAAAATGAAAAACTCTGGAGAGGAGAAGTCAAGGAGTGGCATCATCCATATCAGATCCAGAATAAGGGAAATCATCCCTGAAATCATCCCGCAGAGGACTCAGGAAGCCCTGGAACCTGAATCAAACTCAAAAAACTCCTCCTCCCTAGCAGGCCTTAGGCAGAGGGCCCATAGAACTCTAATAATAGTTAATCAAATCTTCTGCCATTTAAGCATTTTTGTTTTAGGTACAGAACCCTGGGAGAAGCCCCCACGAAAGCTGAAGCTGAAGAAGGCTCACCTCTAAAGCTTTTAAGCACAGAAGGAGAGGCTCCACCAATTACTGTGGGACAAGGAAGAAGAGCAGGCCGAAGCCCCCCCCCAGCAGCCTGGCCTGCCTGATGGGACATCCTTGAACAGTAAAAAGTTCTTCTGGGGAGAACCCATAGAAACTCCTGGCAAACCTCTGGCTCTCCACTGAGTTCCTAAAGAACCGACGTCCGGGACTGCAGTTCTTTCAACCCTACAAGAGAGGACTGCTTTTCACCCTTGTCAGAACTTCCTCAGATCCATGTTATATACAGCAGTAACTAACAATTTATACTTTTCTTTACGTTCCATATAAAAAGCTATGCAAATTACAATTACTGATTTAATCCAAGTACACAAACATATTTCATTCAATTTCAGTTACTGGAAGAGTGGTACATGCATAGTTTGTATTTTTATTACGATTGGTGCTTTCTTTTTACTCCTTATCTTAGTAAGAGCAAAGTCACTGTGCTTCTGGCTGCATAATATTTGATCCTCAGCAACGCCAAGGTCATCCTCGGTAGTTTACCATGGAGAGTATATTTTTTTACTGTAGAAATAATGTAGTCTAATTTTCATCCGTTTTATTATACATTATATTCATGTAACAAAAATGCAGAACTAAATGCTTACTTTATTTTGCATTACACCTAGCAGAGTGATCAAAAGCCTCATACAAATCTTGTTTAAGCACACTGATCAAAAGCCTCATACAAATCTTGTTTAAGGAAGCCAAATGAAATTAATTGGTTATTCATGTCTAGGTGTGACTAATGCCGCAGACACCACACTATGGCCCCTCTCTGAGAAGCAGTGCCCGAGCCTTTATCAAAGTTTGTGGTAAACACCTGGTCCTGTAATGGAGGTCTTTTCTAGGGGGGAGAACCTAGCAGTTTTAACAAGTGGCATTAGAAAACACACCCAGAACCTACCAGCCCTTGGTAATGGCTAACCAAGTTGGGCAAACCTGTACAAAAAGCTTCCCCCACAGGAAATCCTGACAAGCAAGTCATGACTGTGATTTAGGACCTGTATAATCAACCTGAGAGATGACTGGCAGAAAAGGGAAGGGAAACACTATCTAGTGTTTAGATGCTTTTATCATCCTACTAAAGGGCTGCTACTTCATGGGGAAATGGATTTGTACTGAAAAATTAGCCAGATGGTGCACACACAAAAAAAGCCTCCACACTGATCAACACCCATGCATTCTTTTGCAAATCTTCTGTAAGGTCCTGGGAAGTCTAACTTGAGACAGTGTCACCCTCTCATGGTACCTCCAGATTGGTTATCTTACCTTTAATGGAGGACAGCCGGAGACAATCTCTGCTTCAGGCATAATCTGAACCTGCTGTCCTAGAAAAAGCATCAGCAATGTAAAAATGACAACAGGGTAGTTAAAAGCCCACTAAAGAAGTCACTGCAATTTTTTTTCAGACTAAAAATGCAGAATCAAGGTGCTATACCACCACGTCCACATTCAAGTCCAAAAGGAAGGACTGAAACAGGGACATGTGAGACTGAAAATAAAGAGATCCAAGACAGAGAGTAGTAGAGCATCCTGTTTCTTAACTGTCCACAGCTGACAACTCTGGCACAATAGAAAGGTAGTGTGGCCTTTTGAATCTGCTGCACTAAAACGTTAACCT
Organism: Protopterus annectens; assembly: GCF_019279795.1. Lineage (NCBI taxonomy): Eukaryota > Metazoa > Chordata > Ceratodontiformes > Protopteridae > Protopterus > Protopterus annectens. The sequence continues at coordinate 1,415,994,257 of NC_056725.1, forward strand.
GAAACACTCCAAATGTGACACAGTATAAAGTACACAATCTACCTTAAATGTTACTTCATTTTTCTCTGGGTCTGGTAAATGCCATCACAATATTATGAAAAATAAAATGAACCCAGATGCTTCCACAACAGAAAGGTAAGGGATAGTAACAAAAAGGTCATCATCTTTTTTTCTAAATGCTGACAAACTTTTGGGAAAATACACAAGTGCAGATGCTGCCTTATAAGTATCTCAAAAGGAGAGGGTCATTTGGGATAAAGAGAGGACTGTTTCATTATCCTTGTCAATCTCAAAAGCAAGGACAGAACTGTACACGCAGCTTACCATAACAGTAGATGCCTGACTGGGATCACTGTTGCAGTCATTAACAGACAAGGTCTTCGCCACACGAACAGCCTGATATCTACATGGACTTCTAGCACTGTGGAAGCTACCCCCCCAGTAGAGCTGAAGCCATACTCCCTTAATATGTACCTGGTATAAAGGTGGCATGTGCTCGCTCCATCTTTAGCATTTTCTTGCCCAAACAAGGCTAAAACTAACGGCTTTCTCCAGAATCTGCTCCCCTCCCCCGATTGGCTAAGAAAAACCTAGAAACCAGTCACCCCAACTGAATCTAGACAAAAGGGGGAGAGGAGACGGAGTCTTACTAGGATGCAATAGGAGCAAAGGATCCTATAAGGTAGGGGAGTGACTTTCGTCACCTACCCCAGCCCTAGCATGCACAAGCAGGGTAGCTGGGTTGGATACAGGGAAAGTAGTAGTGCACAGTGATCCCACTCAAAAATTTACTGTTATGACAAGCTGCTTACATAGGTTCATAGGTAGGTACTATGCTACTGGCCCTAGGGCCTATACAAGCCTAGCCAAAAATGTACCCTGGCTTTTGCCACCCAAGAAAATTATTTTCCTGTGCCCTTGTCAAGCAGAACCACAGAAGTGATCCCTGGGGTGAATTTCCTATTACCCATCGAATCATCAAGATTTTTCTTGAAGAGTGCTAATGACGAGCTCTGTTTGACATAGATAGGTAGTCTATTCCAGAGTATGGGAAGTCTCTGGGAAAAATGAATGCGAGTTTCAAGGGCAGAGAATCTTTCTGTTCATAGGTTCATAGATTAATACTAGGCTGACTGCTCTTGCGAGCCATTTTAAGCCTAGCCAGTTATCCCTTATGAGACTCACACCCTGCACCTAGTGTTTGTAAGGCAAACACCTTAACCATTAGGCCACCCTCTCATACTTGTACTATGTTATTTGTGTGCATCACTGTTCTAGTCATAAAAGATACAAAGCGACTAAATTGTGGCCAGAATGAGGGAGGTTAGCTAGGATCCAGATGGGGTCTGGAGAAGCCCCTGCAAAACTGCATAGGCAAATAGGAGCTCTGGATCTGGACAAAATATCCAACCTACAGTGGTATGAAAATGTGTCCCTGTTGCTGCCTCAAGAATGCCCCTGAGCACTTCACCCCCTCCCCAAAATACAGTACCAGCTGCAGTACCCCTTGTAGAATGTGATCTAAATTAATTCTTGTAATGTCTTATCAACCTGTAAATCACAAAATGTAATCAGCTAGGCTTTTTTATTTTTCTGCAGTGAAAGTAAAAGAGTTGCACTGTCTATCTAATCTCCTTGGGATGAACCACATAATATCCCAGAGGTCTGTCAACACCAAAGGAGTACATGACTCTCTCCTCCCTGTATTGAAGATTAAAGAAAAAAAAGGCAGGAAACTGGAGAGCTTGATTTAAAGACTCCTCCGTCACTACTTTTGGCATGAAGGACTACTATGCAAACATACCATGTCTATGGAAAACTAAGAATGAATTTCTGTATAGCAGAGCCTGGAGCTAGGATACCCTCCTGTTAAGACAATACGAATGACTTTTTTCAAGTACAAAAAAAAATAAAGTTGCTGGCCCAAAGGGTGGTACCGTCAATTTTCCCAGCAAGAAGTTCAAATCCCAAGCTGGAGTCTATTCTTTTCTAGGGAGCCTGAGGTGAAGGACACCTTTCACAAATTGCCTAACAGGGGCCTGGACGCTAGAGGGGGGTAGGTCTATGATCAGGGAAGATGAAATAGCTGACAAATCCAGCTTCAATGAGGCAGTAACTAGTCTAGTAGTAAACAACTTGGGCAAGTACTACAGAAACACTTGTGTATGTGCAAACTTTGGGTCGATTTAGGTAGGTATGCTTTCCTTACAATTTGCATCCAAGTGTCCCTCATGAAAGTACACCATCTGAATAAAGTTCAAACAAAGTCGTATCTTCACATGCAAGAAGTTTGAGCATGGGCAGTCTTGAAACTACTAAGGACTGCATGATCTGCCTCAAGAGTTTCACGTGCTGAGGCAACAGTGGAGGTTTTTCCCTTATGATCTCCAAGAGGAGGAAAAACAAGTGTGCTGAGACAACCAAAATGAATCTTGGGTGGGACATCTGATGAGGAAGGCTGCAGATCCACAACAGGACAGTGCCTTAGACACTACTACCATCTGCCGATTTCATGTAGTTGTCCATGTAGTGCAGAAATCACCTAGAAACTTGTGAGCAAAATGGGAGATATCTCTGAGCTCTTCTTTAGCTAATGTAGATGCCCTCTTTTACAATTACAGTGGTGATACTGTCCTCCCTTTCTGCAACCACAAAAATGCCTTCAGAGTCAGACGCCTGGAGACAAACATCTGATTCAAAAGGAAATATCAACTCTTTGGCCAAGGAGGACAAGCAATAACAAAGCACAATGACTTCTGGAAGCACAATGCCAGAACCTATGGTAGCATACATCAAGGCTGGGGCTGTAAAACAACCTCTATGATCCTGATATCTGGAAAGTACAGTTTTGTACCTACCATAAATGTAGATGTCCGATAGGTATGCATCTGCAGTCATAACATATGAGTTGTCCTGCCTCAGGCAGCCCTTCGGTCGGCCGGATTCCAAAGTCTGGGTCTGGCCTCAGTTGATGTCGCACTTTCCCCCTGACGTCAGAGCTTCTGGGGGTATAAAAGCATCAGCAGATGCCATTTTCCTCAGTTTTTCTTGCCCCAGATGCCAGGTGCCCTCTAGGAAGGCTAAATTTGGATAAATGCAGAAAAGTTCCAAACATTTGCAAATTATATACATGTGTAAACAAACAAATACACCATAATAGATTCCCCCAGCTAGCTGAAAGAGGGGTAAGTACCCTAGGAATACCACAGAGGGGAAGGAGGGTGGGTAATCCTGACTGCAGATGCATACCTATCGGACATCTACATTTATGGTAGGTACAAAATTGTGCTATGTCCTTCAAGGATGCATCTGCAGTCATAACATATGGGTAGAATACCATAGCCAATCTGGGGGAGGAGGTACTAAGAGAAAGATGGTGTAGTTAAGATCCCCTGCAGCACTGCAGTTGCAAACCCTGCTCGGGATCTGGAGTATAGAGGTAGATTGTAATGTTTGGCAAATGTATGCACGGAGCTCCAAGTAGCAGCTTCTAAAATGTCCTTGGTAGCCACCCCTCGTAGGAAAGCTGTAGTGGTGGTTGTGGCCCTTGTGGAGTGAGGCCTGATGTTTTCAGGAACTATCTTTCCATGAAAGGAGTAACAAAAGTGAAAGCAATTTCCTATCCATTTTGAAATTGTCTGTTTGGAAATTGCTCTTCCTTGCACCCCAGTTGCATATGCTACTAAAAGTTGGTCAGTTTTTCTGCTAGTTTTCGTTCTGTCCAAATAGTAGCATAGTTGTCTGTGTATATCCAGGGTGTGCAAAAGTTTTTCCCCTTTGTTCTGTGGGTTAGGGAAGAATGTAGGCAAATGAATAGCTTGGTTCAAGGATACCCTAGATACTACCTTTGGCATGAAAGTAGGATTGGTTCTTAGTGACACTCTATCCTGGTGAAAAATAAGGAAAGGCTGTACTGCCATTAATGCTTGTAACTCAGATACTCTTCTTGCTGAAGTGATTGCCAGAAGGAATGCAGTTTTCCAAGATAAAAACTGTAGGTCTGCTGATGCTGCTGGTTCAAAAGGAGGTAGTGTCAGTTTTTCCAGCACAAAGTTGAGATCCCATGCAGGTAGAGGGGGTCTTCTTGGAGGTTTAACATTTTTGATCCCTCTCAAAAATTGCCTGAGAAGAGGGTGTGAGAAGATAGGTGGATCCATATTGTATTCTGCTGAAATTGCTGAAGCATGAATCTTAATGGAAGAATAAGACAGGCCATTGTGGAACAATTCTGCTAAGTATTCTAGGATGTGTGCTAGGTTTGCCACTGTGACATCTGTGCCCTTTGATGTGCTCCAAATGAGAAATCTCTTCCACTTAGCTGAGTATGTCTTCCTTGTGGAAGGTCTGCGAGCCTCCAGGATAATGTCCTTCACCCTCTGAGATAAAACAGTTTGGTTGGGATTTAAAGAATTTTCCAGGAAGTTAGCTGCAATGTTTTCAAGTTGGGATGCAGGGTCTTGAAATTGTTCTGTGTTAGAAGAAGAGGCCATAGGGGAAGAGGCCATGAATTTGCCTGAGACATGCTTCTCAATAGTGGGTACCAGTGTTGTCTTGGCCAGTCTGGAGCTATTAGTATCACTTTTGGCTGTTCCTCCCTGATTTCAGTAGAACCTTATACATCAGTGGGAGAGGTGGAAAGGCATATACTGTTAGGGCATTCCAACTGAAAGAGAGAGAGTCCACCCTCCATGCTCGTGGGTGGCATGTCCTTGAGCAGAATTGTCTTCAGTTGGTGGTTGAGTGGGGAGGCGAACAGCTCTATCTCCGGCATTCCCCATGTCTTTGTTATGAGTTTGAAGATGTCTGGATGCAGCATCCATTCGTATGCATCCATGGTAGTTCTGCTTAAGCTGTCTGCTAGTGCACTTTCTTTTCCTGGTACGAACTGGGCCTGCAGCTGGATATTGAGATTCAGGCATAGATCCCACAGATCCATAGCCATCCGGCATAGAGGATAGGAATGTGTGCCTCCCTGTTTGTTTATGTACCACATGACCGTGGTGTTGTCTGTCCTTATTAACAGATGTCCTTGTTGGAGGAAGGGTCTGAATGCCTCGATTGCATGCCTCACTGCCAGCATTTCCTTTTGGTTTATGTGCATGCTTAGCTGCCCTTGAGGCCATAGGCCTTGGATACGTTTGTCCTCCATGTGTGCTCCCCATCCTCGGTCTGAGGCGTCCGTGGTGATGGTCTGCCTTGTTTTTGGTGTGTTAAAAGGCAACCCTCTCTGTTGGACTGGCAGGCCTGAGCCCACCACAGAAATTCCTTTTGAAGGCATGGAATGATTGGTATCATGGTTTCTAGACTGTGTTGAGACCATACACTCCTTAGGTACCATTGTAATTTCCTCATATGCAGCCTGGCATGTGGAATTAAAATTATGCAGGATGCCATGTAACCCAGGGCCTGCAGGACTTTCCTTGCAGTAAGCTGAGTTTGTCTTGTCAGAATCATGAAGTAATCTGGAAGTTGGTTTTGTTTTTCTTCTGTGAGAAAAGCCATCTGGGTGATTGTGTCCAGATCCGAACCAAAAAGGTTATCCTTTGGGATGGTACTAGTCTTGACTTTTGGATGTTGACTGTGTATCCCAAGGTCTGTAGCAGGTGTATGGCATAGGCCAAGTCCTTTAACAATTTTTTCTTGTTGTCCGCTTGTATTAGGCAGTCGTCCAGGTATGGATAAATTTGATTTCCCTGAAGTCTGCAATGTGCAATTACTGATGCCAGGCATTTCGTGAATACTCTGGGCGCACTAGATATGCCAAAGGGCAATGCTGAGAATTGATAATGCTCTGATCCTGCAAGAAATCAGAGGTGTCTTCTGCAATCTGGTCGAATAGAGACGTGCAGGTATGCCTCCTTGAGATCTAGAGTTACCAGCCAAGACTCATTGCCCAACATGGGAAGAAGTTGCTGTAGGGTCAGCATCTTGAATTTTGGCACAATCAGATAAGTGTTCAGTGCGGACAGGTCGAGAATAGGCCTCCATTGGTTTTCTTTTCTTGGTACAAGGAATAGTCTGGAGTAAAATCCTTGGCCTTGTTCTGTACATGGTACCTTTTCTATAGCTTTCATCTGAAGTAAATTGCTGATTTGTCTGAAAGCCTCTGCCTTCTGGTTTGGTGGAAGGTTTGGCATTCTACTTCTTTTTGGCAAAGTGTGGAAGTGAAACCTGTATCCTTTGTCTATTATTTGCAATGTCCATGTATCTTTTGTAATGCAATGCCAGTTTTTTGAGAATAAAGCCAGTTTTCCGCCCAAGGGTGCTTCCAGTTGATCCCTGGTAGGTGGGGTCAGAGTCAAGTCATTGGGTCTGTCCTGTAGTAGTGGTTGTAGTTGTAGCTGTTGCACTACTCCTCTGGCTGGCAGGCTGCCACTGACGGCCTCTGTAGGGGCCCTTCGATTGACCTCTGCCTCTAGGACGCCTGTTCCTGCCTCTTTGTGCTCTGGACGAGTCTGGAAAGGACTAATTCTTTGTAGGCCAGTTTCTGCTGTACCTCGGTGGTTGAACTTGTAGGAAATCTTTAACAGTTTGCACAGATTTTGCTTTTTCTTCCACCTTTTTTAGAATCTCCTGTGCAGAGGAGCCAAATAAATTTTGTTTCTCCATTGGAGCATCGGAGTTTAGCTTTGACATGGTCTGGCAAAGATTGCTCCTTCAGCCAGGCATGCCTACGAATAACTGCCCTAGTCATAGCTGATCTAAATGAAGCCTCCAGTGCATCATAGCCACATTTTAAAAAATGATTACTAACCTGTTGTGAGTTATGTACCAAATCCTGAAGGGATTTACGGTCTAAGGGTTCAGGAGAAGAAAGTTTCTTATTCAATTGATCTAACAAAAATTCTTGGTACTGTATCATATGGAATTGACAGTTTAATGCCCTGGCAGAAAGAGTAGCAGATGTATAAACCTTTTTTTTTTTTCCCCATCTCTCTAAAGCTCTAGACTCTCTTTCAGAGGGTAGGGGATTTTTGGCAGTAGCGGCTGCAACCCTTTAGGGCCCTGAGAAATAGTTTCTGGGTCTGCAGCATGGGCTTTATACAGATGGAAATGAGAATCCGGGACCCTGTAATATCTGTCAGGTTTGGCAGGGGCCGGAGGAAGAGAATCAGGGGCTGTACTGACATCATTGTACACATCATCAATTACATTTAGAACAGGAGGTATAGCTAAGGGCCTATGCTGAGGCAAATGCAAAAAGGTCCTTAATCTTTTTCTAGAATCAGAGAAATCCTGACCTTGCCATTGAAAGTGCTCTCTCATGGAGTGTAAAGTCTCCCCAAAGGAAAATTCTTCAGGAGGGGAGGCCGAAGGGATAGATTCCTCTACATCTGAATCCTCATAAGGCGAGTAGGCCCCTTCCTGGTGGTCTGACAAATCAGATCCATCCGTGGTGTAATCTGAGGAGTGAGGTTCAGATGGGTCAGTCCTGGGCCTTTTGTCTGGAGGAGGTTGAGAGGCCCTGTCTGGGTGAGGTTGTGAACCCCTTAAGGAAATAAGGTCCTCAGCAAGGCTGAGGATCTGTGAACTAGAGGTAGGCCTCTGGGATGTAGATTTGGGAGGCAAAGCTTTTGAAAGTTTGGCAGCTCTAGCCCTGGAGAAGGCCTTAATAGACATAGAAGCTGGGGGCCTAGCTGCCCCACATGCAGGGGTAGAAATGTCCAATGGTATGGTGTCGGACAATTCCTGAACACTAGCTTCGGTAGGGAGTTCTGAAGCCAACTCAGCCGGGGCCTCTCTGGCCTCGGTGGTCGGAAGTATGGTTTCGGTAGTAGGAATCGTCGTGGATTCGGTTTCGGACGAAACCGAGACACTCGCGATAGGCCTAGCCGTGGTTTCAGCCGAAACCGCGGGCCGCGAGTGTCGGTCCTTTTCCTTGCGTTTTTTTACCATATGCGAAGTCGGAGTCTCCGACGGCATTTTATAAGCAAAAGCGGCTCCAAAAAATTCCTCTGCAAACTCCGACCGACGTCTAAGAGTCCGTCGGTTGAAGGAGGCACAGGCTAAACAAGCTGATACGTCGTGGTCTGGGCCTAAGCAAGGAAGGCAGTAAGAATGGAAATCCTTATGAGGTATTTGTTTCCCACAAGTTAAACAATTATTTACTTTGTCTGACATCGGCTGAGGCAAGAAAGAGTCCCCAATGGGGTACTTAGCTTTTTTCGAAGTCTTCGGTAGCTGAAATCTCTGGATCTGACCGACCGGCACTTGCGAACAGCTTCTGCTTCGGGCACCGCGCGGCAAGAAAGACTGAGGAAAATGGCGTCGGCTGATGCTTTTATACCCCAGAAGCTCTGACGTCGGGGAAAGTGCAACATCAGCCGAGGCCAGACCCAGACTTTGGAATCTGGCCGACCGAAGGGCTGCCTGAGGCAGGACAACCCATATGTTATGGCTGCAGATGCATCCTTGAAGGACATCCTAGAAAGACCAGAACTCTGAGGTTAGTAATCTCAAAGCCATTCACTCTGTGGGCTCCTTCTCCTTCACTATTAAGTTTATTCATTAGGGGATGTCTGCTGGAGTCTTTTGCTAAAACCCAGCTCACACAGCAGCTTGCAAGGGTCACATGCCTCTTTCTATGCTGAGATGGCTGGAGAGCTAGTGTCCTTCTAATACTTTTCTTACTAACACTGCTATAAAAAGGACAGTTTTGTACATCTTGGTCAGGGATTGGGCAACACATACACAATAACATGTGAAAATCTTTGGGATGTATCCACCTGTTGCAGATGCACCTAGTCACTTTCTTTAAGAAAGACATAATACATACCACTCTGTATATTGGTTAAGTCAACCACACACCCTTTAATTGAACAAGTTATACTCTACAAGACAACAAACTATGCCCCCAGCAGGGTACTTACCTGCCCAGACAATACACCAAACTCAATCATGGGCTGACAACCATTCTTTAACATGCTTGATAGAATCATGAACTGCAGCAAGTCAGAAATGAAGGCAGTCTGGGCAGATGCCATTTTTACACCAGCCAAGGCAGGGAAGGGTGCAGAGCTCTGAAAATCAAGCCAGAAAATCATCTCTACCTGCAGCACAGATTCCATATGACAAGAATCCAACAGTGACAAAATATACAGTTAAAGCTGCAGTCTTTAGTCTTATAATACTAAGAATTTTATTATCACCACTTGTGGCAATATGAGGTATTACCAGCTATGCCAGGAGAAGTAGGGCAGTGGATCTTTAACATATGCCAGCACAGCTACCTGAATTGTATATTATTTTAATATTAAACTGACTTGTACAAATACTTGTGTTGAAAATGTATCAACAGTGGGTCCTTCTGGACAGAAAAGAAATATACATGCATGTAGTAACTTACTAAATGTATGCACTGTAACTATTGACATGATTATATTCTAACAAAGGATACCGGAAGAGAAGAGGTTAATCACAGTCCAGCTGCAGCTAACTTTGAAAAATGCTCTGAAATTAAACTACTGAGCCTATGCCATATAGAGGTTAGCTCACAGTTATGAATGAAGTCAGAGACCCCATGTCTGCAAAAAGTATGGTTTGTTGGTCTCTGTAGGAGACCTCTAGTAGCTGCTCTGCATATATTATCAATAGAGGCTCAAACATGGAAGACAGCGGAACTGGCTACTGCCTTCACAGAATATGCCTTTACAGGTCTGGCAGCTGCACTTTCCTTCTGTTATAAATGAAGGTTATGCAGTCCTTAAGCCATCTAGCCACAGTAACCTTAGAAACTGGTTTGTCCAGAGAAGTAGGAGAATGAAACAAACTGATCAGATTTTCTGTAGTCATTTGTTCTGTGAAGGTAAACATTTGTCTGTGGACATTAGTAAATGTAGACAATATTTGCCTTTGTTTGAAAGCTTGGGAAAAAATACTGGAAGTTGTACAGGTTGATTGATATTGGTGTGCGATATTACTTTTGTTAAAAATGAAGGATTTGTTTGTGAAGACACCCTGTTCTTATGAAAGATTATGTAAGGAGGCCTGAACGATAAGGCCTATAACTCAGATGCTCTTCTTGCAGAAGTAATAGCAATCAAAAATGAGGTTTTCCAAGATAAATACTTCAAATTGCAATTTGCAGATGGTTCAAATGGGGGATTAATTAGAGATTGTAGCATCAGATTCAAATTCCAAGAAGTAGATGGATCCTTGTACAGAAGTCTCGGCAATCAAGTTCCTTTCAGAAAGGATTTGCAAAGTTTGTGCGACAGTAGAGCTGTATCATTTAGTCTGTTATGAAAATTTCAAATTGCAGCTAGATTTTGAGGACGCCCCCTCATTGAAAAGAGATGCTAAAAATTCCAAGACCTTATGAAATGGTGTAGAGTATGGGTCAAAAATGCTATCTGTAGCCCATTTTGAAATATTTTTCCACTTGCTGCTGTATAACCGCCTAGTCATAGGTTTGGATGGAGGCTAGAACAAATCGTTGAACTAGGACAGAAAGTTTGGTATGCCTGACAATCACTGGAACTGGAGAAGCCATGCAGTGAGCTTCAGATTTTGAAGATTCGGATGAATGAGTCCCTCTGGATGGGACAAAAATTCTGGAACCGGGTCCAGTGTCCAAGGTTTATGAATTGAGGCCACAGAAAGGGAAACCATATCCATCGAGGCCAGAATGGAGCAATGGGAATTATCTTGTTCTTCGGCCTGTTGGCTTTCTTCAGAAACTGGGAAATGAGAGGAATCAGGGGAAAGGCATACAGTAGACTGGGGGGGGGTCAATTGTGGAGGAGAGCATCTCTTGGTGAATCCCCCAGAGGGGGAATTAGGGCAAAGTAGCTGCTGCACTTGTTCTGGGGGATGCAGCGAGATCACAGCATGGCTGACCCCATCAACGGAATTTCCTTTCTGCCAAAAAAGGGTAGAGAGACCACTCTTGAGGCATCAGGATGCTTCCACTCAGGTTTGTCCGCAATCACGTTGGAGCTCCCTGGAATACGTGTTGCGATTACAAAGTGGCCAGATGAAAAGTACAGTTGTGTACACTTACCATAAATGTAGATGTTCGAGTGTATTCACTGTTGCAGTCATCACATTTGGGTTATCCTGCTAGGGGTAGCACTCAGCCCGAATACCAGAGGCTTAGTATTTCTGCATCAGCTGCTGTCGCTAGAGGACTGACATCAGGTCATCAGTGGTCAAAATAAGGCAGCAGACGTCATTACATCAGTTTTTCTTGCCCTGTCAGGAGCCCCCAAATACGTAGCTAGGTTATGGTGGAAGAACACCACCAGTAGAAAGTAAATACCAAAAATTCCATGTAAGGAGAGAGAGAGAAGGCGATTGGGGGGGGGGGGGGCAGGACTGCAACAGGGAATACACTCTAACATCTACATTTATGTTCAGTGTACACAACTGTACTATGTTCTTCGTGTTTCACTGTTGCAGTCATCACATTTGGGTTGATTCAAAAAGCTGAAGAAAAGGGTGGAGGCAGTCAAGAAGACTGGGGGGGGGGGGGCTGGCTAGGATTCCCATGCAAGACTGCAGTGGCAAAGCATGCCTTGGATTTGGAGAAGATAGGCAGGTGGTAATGCTTGGTGAAGGTATGAACAGATGTCCATGTTGCAGCCTCCAGGATGTCCCTGGTGGGGCCCCCTCTGAGAAAAGCTGCAGAGGTGGAGGTTGCTCTGGTGGATTGTGTCCTGACCTCCTTTGGGGGCAGTTTCCCATGCTGTTTGTAGCAGAAATGGATGCAGTGTGCTGTCCATTTGGAGATTGTTTAGATATGGCCTTGCCCTTTGCCCCTGCTGCAAAGCTAACTAGCAATTTATCAGTTTTTCTAAAATATTTAGTTCTGTCCAGATAGAATCTGAGCTGTCTGTACACATCTAGAGTGCAAAATCCTTTCACCCTTGTTTTGTGGGTTAGGGAAAAAGGTGGGCAACTGAATAGATTGGTTGAGAGCCAAACTGGACACCACTTTAGGCATGAAGGATGGGTCAGTCCTGAGGGAAATCCTGTCAGCATGGAAAATGATGAAGGGTTCTACAGCCACGAGTGCTTGTAGCTAGGATACTCTTCTAGCTGAAGTAATGGCCAGAAGCAAGGCCGTCTTCCAAGAGACGAGTTTTAACTATGCTGAAGATGCAGGTTCAAAGGGGGGTAGGGTGAGCTTTTCCAGCACAAAGTTAAGGTTCCAAGCTGGGGTAGGAGCTCTTCTGGCTGGCCTTAAGTTATTAGCCTCTCTTAGGAACTGTTTGATGAGAGGCTGAGAGAAGAGAGGTGGCTCTGTGCTATAATGAACAGAGATACCAGAGGCATAAATTTTAACAGAAGAGAAGGATAGACCCATGTGTAGTAGGCCTGCTAGGTAATCCAGGATGAGAGGTAGGGAGGGCTGTGCTGTTCCGGCTCCCTTAGCCGGGATATAGGTGCAAAACATTTTCCACTTGTCAGCATAGGATTTTCTAGCGCTGGGGCATCTGGCCTCATGTATAACATCTAGGACTCGTTTGCTTAGGCTGGCAGCTTGAGAAGAGGTCAAAGAATAAGCCAGGATGCCAGGTTGAGGGTCTGCAATTGGGGATTCACGAATTCTCCACTCCTCTGGGTCAGGAGTTTTGGGGTCAGGAGTTTTGGGATCTGAGGTAGGTCCCATGGTGGCAGGGGTGACAGGCTGTGCAGCAGTGGGGACCAGTGCTGGAGTGGCCAGTCTGTGGCAAACAGGATTACCCTCAGTTTTTCCTCCCTTATTTTGAACAGTACCCTTAAAATGAGCGGTAGAGGGGGAAATGCATAGACAGAGAGGTTTTCTGACTGGAAGGATAGAGAATTCACTTTTCAGGCCTTGCTGTGAGGTTCACTGGTGCAGAATTTGCTGGGCTGATGATTGGAGTGGGAGGAAAAGAGGTTCACCTTTGTGGTGCCCTATTTCTGAGTTACAAGGGTGAAGGTTCTGTGGTCTAGCTGCCACTCATGTGGGTCTAGCAGGTTTCTGCTTAAGTTGTCTGCCAGAGAGTTTATGGAGCCTGACAGGAATTGTGCTAGCAGGTGTAGTTGCATGGCTGAGGCTGTGTGCCAAGGGGTCATGGTGAGCCTGCAGACAGGATAAGAGTAAGTCCCTCCCTGCTTGTTGATATACCACAGCACTGTGATGTTGTCCGTTTTGATAAGTAGAGGCCCCGGGGGGAGTAGGTGTCTGAAAGCTGTCAGGGGGTGTTGAACAGCTAGCATCTCTTTTTGGTTGACGTGCAGATGTATTTGATTTGGGCTCCAATTGCCCTGAACGCACTTGCCGTCCAGGTGTGCACTCCAGGCATAGTCTGAGGCATCTGTGGTGAGGGTCTGGGCAGCGTGGGGTTGTGAGAAGGAAAGTCCCTTATTGGGTTGCATGCTGCTGCCTACCAAAGAAAATATTTTCTTGGAGAAGGTACAATTGGTATGACACTTTCCAGGTCTTGACAGTGTTGACACCAAAGGCTTTTAGGTACCACTGTAGTTTCCTCATATGCAGTCTAGCATATGGAATGAGTAGAATGCAGAAGGCCATAAACCCTAGAGCTTGTAGGATTTTTATTGCAGATAAAGTACAGTTTTGTACCTACCATAAATGTAGATGTTCGAGTGCTAATACAGCTGCAGTCATAACAGATGGGTTCTCCTGCCGTCAGGCGGGTCCTCGGTCGGCCGAATTCCAAAGTCTAGGTCCGGCGTCGGTTGTCTTCGCTTCTTCCCTGATGTCAGTGTGACAGAGGTATAAAAGAACCAGCCAATGCCATTTACTTCAGTTTTTCTTGCCCCAGATGTCAGATGCCCCCAGAAGGAAGGCAATACATACATTTGTGTAATAAAGTACTGCCATATAATCAAAACACAGTAGATGCAAGCAAATACACCATAAATGAATACCCCAATCAGGTTGTATGAGGAGGTGTTAGCCAATAGGCCTGTCCCAAGAGGGGAAGGGAGGGAAACCTGGACTGCAGCTGTATTAGCATTTCAACATCTACATTTATGGTAGGTACAAAACTGTACTATGTTCATCGTGCATACAGCTGCAGTCATAACAGATGGGTAGAATCCCAAAGCTAAGAAAGGGGTGGTAGGCACTAGGTGGAACTAGGAGGAGCCAGGATGCCCTGCAAGACTGCAGTGGCAAAGCCTGCTCTAGTTTTGGAGTATAATGGTAGGTGGTAGTGCTTGGAGAAGGCATGCACAGAACTCCAAATGGCTGCTTCCAAAATATCTTTGGTAGGAACTCTGAGGAAAGCTGCAGAGGTAGCTGTGGCCCTTGTGGAGTGAGATCTGATGCCTGCAGGTACAGTTTTGCCATGAAAAGAGTAACAAAAGTGTATGCAGTGGGCTATCCATTTTGAGATTGTCTGTTTGGAAATTGGCTTCCCTTGAGCTCCTATAGCATAGGACACAAAGAGCTGTTCTGATTTTCTGAAAGGCTTTGTTCTGTCCAAATAATAACGCAGCTGTCTGTGGATGTCCAAGGAATGTAGAAGTCTCTCCCCTTTGTTTTGAGGATTAGGGTAAAAGGTAGGTAAGTGTATAGCCTGATTCAAAGCTACCCTGGATACCACCTTTGGCATAAAGGACGGGTTGGTTCGTAAGGAAACTCTGTCCTGATGGAAGATGATAAAAGGCTGCACAGCCATGAGGGCTTGTAGTTCCGATACCCTACGAGCTGAGGTGACAGCCAGAAGGAAAGCTGCTTTCCAGGACAAATATTGCAAATCTGTTGAGGCAGCTGGCTCAAAAGGAGGCAAGGTCAGCTTTTCTAGAATGAAATTGAGGTCCCAAGAAGGTATTGGTCGTTTCCTTTGGGGTTTTATATTCTTAGCCCCTCTGAGGAACTGTCTTAAGAGGGGGTGAAAGAATAAAGGTGGATCAGTGTTGTATTCTGCAGAAATGGCTGAGGCATGGATTTTGATGGAGGAGAATGAAAGTCCACTGCTTAGCAGCTCAGCTAGATACTGTAATATTTGAGGTAAATTCATTTTTCCAGGATTCTGGCCCTTTTTCTCATTCCAGGCACAAAACCGTTTCCATTTTGCGGAGTAAGCTTTTCTAGTAGATGGTCTTCTGGCCTCCAAAATGACATCCTGCACCTCCTTGGAGAATAGGGTCTGTTGTGATGTTAAGGAATATTCCATGCGGCCAGATTTAGTGTTTTCAGCTGACTGTGAAGAGTTTTGAAGCTGTGCTGAGTCAGAAGAAGAGGCATTAGAGGTAGGGTCCATGGAGGGGAATGCATCAGGCTCCTCAGGAGTGGGTACCAGTGTTGTCTTGGCCAGTCTGGAGCAATGAGAATCATCTTTGGTCTGTCTGCTCTGGTTTTTAATAGAACTTTGGGCAGCAGAGGAAGAGGAGGAAAGGCATAAGCTGTCATTGTTGTCCAACTGAAAGAGAGCGTCCACTCTCCAGGCCTTTGGATGAAAAGTCCTTGAGCAGAATTTTGTCAATTGGTGATTTTTGTGGGAGGCAAAGAGATCTATGTCTGGCCTTCCCCATACTTGAATTATCTCTGTAAAAACTTGAGGATGCAATTTCCATTCGTGTGGATCTGTCATATTTCTGCTTAGGTTGTCTGCCAGCGTGTTTTCCTTGCCTGGCAAGTACTGTGCTTGAAGTTCGATTTGTAATTCCAGAGCCATGTTCCAAAGTGACATGGCCAGCCTGCACAGGAGGGTATGAATGGGTTCCTCCCTGTTTGTTTATGTACCACATTACTGTGGTGTTGTCTGTCCTTATCAATAGTTGACCTGGATGCAGAAGGTCTTTGAAAGCTATAATAGCATTTATTACTGCTAGCATTTCCTTTTGATTGATGTGAAGGTGCTTTTCTTTTTGGGACCATTTGCCCTGAATGCACCGATCTGTCATGTGCGCCCCCCAGGCGTAGTCTGAGGCGTCTGTTGTGATGACTTGATTTGCTTGAGGCTTGCAGAATGGGAGACCTGTGTTTGTTTGGCATGCTTCAGCCCACCACAGAAATTCCTTTTGAAGACATGGAATTAGTGGTATTATTGTTTCCAAACGGTGGCTGTGTTGAGACCATAGGTTTTTCAGGTACCATTGAAGTTTCCTCATATGCAGCTTTGCACATGGGATTAGTAGGATGCAAGATGCCATGAATCCCAGAGCCTGCAGGATTTTCCTTGCAGTCAGCCTGGTGAAATTTGCTAGTGTTCTGAAGTATTGAGTTAGTTGCCCCTGCTTCTCTGGCGTGAGGTAGGCCATCTGGGTGTTTGTGTCCAAGTTGGCACCCCTGAAAATTATTTTCTGAGAGGGCATTAGCCTTGATTTCTTTTTGTTGACTGTGTATCCCAGAGAATTCAACAACATTATTACAAAAGCAAGATGTTTCAGAAGTATGTGCTTGCTGTCCACTTGGATCAGGTAGTCGTCCAAATATGGGTGTATTTGTATCCCTTGAAGTCTGCAGTAGGCAATTACTGATGCCAGGCATTTTGTGAATACTCTGGGAGCAGTAGATAAGCCAAAGGGCAATGCAGAGAATTGATAATGGGTTGAACCTGCAAGAAATCTGAGGTATCTTCTGCAATTTTGTCTGATTGGGACATGCAGGTATGCCTCCTTGAGGTCCAATATTACCAGCCAAGACTCCTTGCCCAGCATGGGAAGAAGCTGCTGTAATGTGAGCATCTTGAATTTTGGTACGAGTAAAAATGTGTTTAGGATGGATAGGTCCAAAATAGGTCTCCAATCTTTTCCCTTCCTTGGTACCAGAAATAGTCTGGAATAAAAACCTTGACCCTGTTCTTATGCAGGTACCTCTTGAATAGCTTTCATGTTCATGAGATCTGAAATTTGTCTTTGTGCCTCTGCCCTTTGATTGTGTGGCAGGTTTGGCATGCCTCTCATTTTTGGAAGGGTGTGAAAATGGAATCTGTAGCCTCTGTTTATAATGTCCAGGATCCATTTGTCTTTTGTGACAATATGCCAATTTTTTGAAAATAATGCCAGTTTTCCACCTAAGGGTGCTGCCATTTGAGCCTTGCTTGGCATGCAAAGGGGAAAGTCAATGGGCTTGCTTTCTGAATGGCTGCGAACTATCCTCACCACCTCTTTGTGTAGGAGCTTGCCATTGTCTGCCTCTAAACGATCCTTGAGATTGCCCTCTGCCCCTCGCGCGCCTGTATCTACCTCTTTGGGGTCTGTCCATGGCTGGAAAGGACCAATTTTTGGAAGGCCAATTTCTACTGAAACGTGGAGGTTGTACCTGTAGAAAATCTTTCACTGTTTGTATTGATTTAGCCTTTTCCTCCATTTTCTTTAATACCTCCTCAGCTTTAACACCAAATAATACATCCTTTTGTAGAGGGGCATCTAGTAATTTAGCTTTGACATGATCTGGTAAGGTTTGCTCCTTGAGCCAGGCATGTCTACGTATGACTGATCCTGTAACAGCAGCTCTACATGAGGCCTCTAGAGCATCAAAACCACATTGCAAGGTATGTTTACCCTCTTGTTCTGCACTATGCATCAAATCCTGCAACTCCTTGAAGTCTGGTTGTTCAGGTTGTGACATTTTACTTCTCAACTGTGATAACAGAAACTGTTGGTACTTTAGCATATGGAACTGGCAGTTTAATGCCCTCATGGGTTAAGGTGGCCGAGGTGTATACCTTTTTTCCCCACCTTTCTAAGGATCTGGAATCTCTCTTGGAAGGTAATGGATTTTTAGCAGTGGAGGCCTTAATTCCCTTGGGGCCCTGTGAGATAGTTTCTGGGACAGCCGCATGGCTTTTGTATAAAAATTGGTGAGAGTCAGGAACCCGGTAGTACCTGTCAGGCTTGACTGGGGCTGGAGGTAAAGAATCCAGGTTAAGGCAGGCCTCTGAGTACACATCATCTAGTATGTCTAAGACAGGAGGTATAGCCAGAGGCCTGTGCTGAGGTAGCAAGAGAAAATCCCTAAGCCTTTTCTTGGAATCTGAGTACTCTTGGCCTTCCCAGTGGAAGTGTTCCCTTTAAGGTATGCAAGGTTTCCCCAAATGAGTAATCCTCTGGGGGGGAGACAGAGGGAATGGAGTCCTCTGCATCAGAATCTTCAAAAGGGGAGTAAGAATGTTCCTGTTCATCAGAATGCTCTGAAATAATGGAGGCCTGGTCAGAGGAGGGGGATTCTTCCTCCACTCTGGGCCTTTTGTCTGGGGGGGTTGAGAACCCCTGATAAGAGTAAATCCTCAGCCATTTTAAGCATCTGTTTTTTAGGCATGGGGCCTGGAGAAGGGCCGTGTGTAGCTTGTCTCTTAGAATGCATGGCTGCTTTAGACTTAGTGAAAGAGGAAGGTCTGAAGACACCTTGAGAAGAGGCAGACCTGTCTACATTTTGAGATTCACCACCAAGAGTGGCTTCGGTATCTGTAGTCGGGGTGTGGGCCGAGGAGCCTGCGACCTCGGGCACAGAAGGCACCGGCAATGAAGTGTCGTCGGTAGTCAGGGGCTGCGTAGGCAGCCTCGCTGAGAACCGGACCACCTGTAGTCGGCTTTGGCGTGGTGTCGGTAGAGGCCGCGGACCTCGTGTGTCGGTCCTTATCTTTGCGGTTTTTAGACAAAACTGGAGTCGGAGTATCCGACGACATAATATAGTTACATTTTTTGCCAAAATATTGCTGGGCAAACTCCGCCCGACACTTAATGGTGCGTTTGTTGAATGTAGCACAAAAACGACAGACCGAGACGTTGTGGTCTGGGCCTAAGCAAAGAATGCAGAGGGAATGAAAATCCTTATGCGGTATTTGCTTCCCACATGAAATACAATTATTAACTTTGTCTGACATTGGTCTGAGGCAAGAAAAGTTTCCCCAACGGGGTACTTAGCTTTCAAGGAGACTTCGGTTGCAAAATTTTCGTAATTTCAGGAGCTGGCCGACTGGCACTTGGGAACTGCTTCTGCTTCGGGCACCGCGCGGCAAGAAAGACTGAAGAAAATGGCGTTGGCTGGTTCTTTTATACCCATGTCGCACTGACGTCAGGGAAGAAGCGACGACAACCGACGCCGGATCTAGACTTTGGAATTCGGCCGACCAGGACCCGCCTGACGGCAGGAGAACCCATCTGTTATGATTGCAGCTGTATGCACGATGAATATCTGGATTCTTGGTGGCTAGTTGAGAGAAGTAGCCTGTCAGGTAGGCTTGTTTTTCTGGAGTAAGGAATGCTGTGTCCAGGCTTGCTCCCAGGAATACAATTTTTGTGTGGGGACTTGTTTTGATTTCTTTTCACTGATAGTATGCCCCAGGTGTTGAAACAACTTTTCGTGACTGTCTGCCTGAATCAGGCAATCGTCTAAGTATGGGTAAATATGAATATTTCTTTGTCTGCAAAAAGCAATGGGTGGAGCCAGGCATTTTGTGAAAACTGTGGGAGCAGTGGATAAGCCAAAGGGAAGTGCAGAGTAAGTACAGTTGTGTACACTTAACATAAATGCAGATGTTCGTGTGTATTCACTGTTGCAGTCATGACATTTGGGTTATCTGCTTGCAGTAGCCCTCAGTCAGCCTGATTAACAAAGTCTTGGGTCCTGCGTCAGTTGCGGTCTCTTCTTCCGTGACGTCAGGTTGTCAGGGGTATAAAACATGCAGCAGACGCCATTACAGTTTTTCTTGCCCCAGATGTCCGACGCCCCCCTAATGGGAAGCAATTTAATCTATAAATACACACGGTTATACCTCCAACAAAAAAGCAACACACCAAAAAGCTTTTAAGCATAGCAAAGGAGAGAAGAGGTATAGCTAAAAGAAGTCAGGGGGCTGGAGGGAGGGTAACCAGGACTGCAACAGTGAATACACTCGAACATCTACATTTATGGTAAGTGTACACAACTGTACTATGTTCTTCATGTTTCACTGTTGCAGTCATTACATTTGGGTAGATTCCCAAAGCAAAGGATGAGAGGAGGAATTTAGATAGCATTAGGACCAGCTATAAGGCCCTGCAAGACTGCAGTGGCAAAGCCAGCTCTGGATTTAGAGAACATTGGCAAATGGTAATGCTTGGTGAAAGTATGTACAGAACTCCAGGTAGCAGCTTCTAGGATGTCGCTGGTAGGTAAGCCTCTGAGAATGGCTGTAGAGGAAAGATGCAGCCCTAGTTGAATGGGGTGTGATCCCCTTTGGGATAGGTTTTCCATGGTGCTTATAGCAGAAATGAATGCAATAGCCTATCCATTTAGAAATGGTTTGCTTTGAAATAGCCTTTCCCTCTGTCCCTGCAGCACATGCCACCAGCAGTTATTCAGATTTCCTTTGAGGTTTAGTCCTGTCCAAGTAGAATCTAAGTTGTCTGTGCACATCTAAGGAGTGCAGTATCCATTCCCCTTTGTTCTGTGGATTAGGAAAGAAGATTGGCAAATGAATGGACTGATTAAGGGTCACACTGGATTCCACCTTGGGCATGAAAGGGGGATTCGTCCTGAGGTACACTCTGTCTGCATGAAAGATGATGAAAGGCTCCTCAGCCATAAGGGCCTGTAATTCAGATACCCTTGTTGCTGAAGTGACTGCTAAAAGGAAAGCAGTTTTCCAAGAAAGGAATTTTAAATCTGCAGTAGCAGCTGGCTCGTAAGGAGGAAGGGTGAGTTTCTCCAATACAAAGTTAAGGTCCCAGGCCGGAGTTGGAGCTCTCCTGGGTAGTCTTAAATTTTTGGCCCCTCTATGGAACTGCTTGAGCAGTGGATGGGAGAAGAGGGGAGGTTCTGTGTTATAATGAGCTGAAATGGCTGAGGTGTGAATTTTTATTGAGGAAAAAGACAGGCCCTTGTGAAGCATCTCAGTTAAGTATTGTAAAATCTGAGGTAAATTGGGCATTGCTGTGCTCATCCCTTGAGACTGGTTCCAGGCACAGAATCTTTTCCATTTTTCAGCATAAGATTTTCTAGTACAAAGCCTCCTTGCCTCTAAAATGAAGCCATCACTGGTTTACGGAGGGATGGTAAAGGAGAGATTAGATAATTAGCCAGGCTGCTAGGTTTGGTGTTTGAAGCTGAGGGTGCAGAATCTGGTTCTCCTGCTGAGACAGCCACGGGATCCAACAGTGACACACTGCGCAAGAGGGGGAACCAGTGTTGGCGTGGCCAGTCTGGTGCACTCAAAATCATCCTTGGTTTGTCTTGCTTGATCTTTAGTAGTACCTTGGAGAGCAGAGCAGAGGAAGAAGAGGGAAGGCATAAACTGATAGATTTATTCAGCTGAAGGACAGGGCATCCACATTCCAAGCTTGTCTGTGGGGAGTCCTTGTGCAAACTGGGGGGAGGCAAACAGGTCTATATCTGGGCTCCCCCATTTGCTTTTCAACATGTTGAAAATCCTTGGTTCCAGTTTCCACTCATGTGGGTCCATGAGGTTTCTGCTTAGTTCATCTGCCAGTGTATTTAGTTTCCCTGGCAGGAATTGAGCCTGTAGATTCACTTGGTAGCTCAAGGCTATGTTCCACTATGCCAAGGCTAGTCTGCAGAGGGGGTAAGAATGCGTACCCCCCTGCTTATTTATGTACCATGTAACAGTGGTGTGTGTTGTCTGTCTTTATCATTATCTGCCCTGGAAGAATGAGGTCCTTGAAGGCTGCCAGAGCATTCTATACAGCTAACATTTCTTTTTGATATGCAGGTGCATTTGACTTGGGTTCCATTTGCCCTGAATGCAATTCCCTGCCAGGTGAGCCCCCCATGCATAGTCTGATGCATCTGTTAAGGTTTTGGTGGCAGGGGGTGGTGTGAAAGGTAGTCCCTTGTTTTGGTGGCAGGCCTCTGCCACCAAAGGAACTCTAGGCGTAGGCAAGGTATGACAGGATTCACTGCTTCAAGATCCTAAGAATGTTGACACCGTAGACTTTTTAGATACCACTGTAGTTAACTCATATGCAGTCTTGCATATGGAATTAGAAGAATGCAGGAGGCCAGGAACCCCGAGGCTTGCAGTATTTGTCTTGGAGATGGGGTTTTTGTGGCCACTTGTTTGAAGTATGTTGAATTTGTTTCTCTGGCGTGAGGTAAGCCATCTGGAAAGTTGTATTCAAGCTTGCTCCCAGGAATATAATTTGTTGACAGGGTACCAGGTGTGATTTCTTTTCGTTTATGGTGTACCCCAGACAAGTTAGAACCCTTTGTACAAAGGCCAGGTGATTCAAAAGTATGTCTTGGCTTTCTGCCTGAATTAGACAATCATCCAGGTATGGGTATATTTGAATATTTCTTTGCCTGCAAAATGCAATAACTGGAGCTAGGCACTTTGTGATTACCCTGGGCGCAGTAGATAAGCCAAAAGGCAGTGCAGAGAACTGATAGTGCATAATAGCCTGCTTTGAAGCGTAGGTATCTTCTGCAAGATTCCCCGATTGGGATGTGTAGGTATGCTTCTTTTAAATCTAGTGTTGCCAACCAGGCATCTTTGCCTAGCATGGGAAGTAATTGAAGAGTCAGCATCTTGAATTTTGGACAGGTCCAGGATAGGATGCCATGAATTGTCTTTTCTGGGTACCAGGAAAAGTCGAGTAGAAACCTTCTCCCTTTTCCTCTTCTGGAAAGAGTTGAATAGCCCCCATGCTTGAGAGAGAAAGTACTTGTTTTTGGGCCTCTGCCCACTGATTTGGGGGTAGGTCCAGCCATCCGCTTGGTGTTGGCAATGTGTGGAAGTGAAATCTGTATCCCTGGGACACTATATTTAAAAACCCATTTGTCCTGGGTAATGAGTTCCCAATTCTTTGCATGAAGAGCAATCTTTCCCCCCAAAGGGGCAGTCAGTTGACAAGTGCTTGGAAATTTTAAAAGGAAGTCATTGAGACAGCTTACCATAAGGGGGGAGTTTTATTATTCCCAGATTTGGAAGTGGAGCCCCCCCCCCCACTGCTTAGTCCTGTGTGTCCCCTGGGACTGAAACCTGGGTTTTTTGCTGTGTCTGGGTTTGGCTTGAGAAGACCCGGAAAGGGCTGGAAAGGACAAATTCAAAGAGGGCCAGTGCCTACTAAATCTAGCAGGCTGAACTTGTAAGAAATCTTTAACAGTTTGTATATATTTAGCTCTATCTTCCATCTTTTTAAGAACTTCCTCAGCCTTGTTGCCAAACAGCCGGTCCTGATTTAAGGCAGCATCCAACAATTTAGCTTTAACATGATCAGGCAAAAATTGCTCCTTAAGCCAAGCATGCCTTCTGAGCACAGACCCAGTAACAGCAGCCCTGCATAAGGCCTCTAATGAATCAAAACCACATTGCAAAGTATGTTTTCCAACTTGTTCATCAGAATGCATTAAATCCTGCAATTCTTTATTTTCCACACAGTCAGGAATCAACATCATTTTCTGTTTAAGCAGTCCAATAACATGTTGCTGATACTTTAACACATGAAATTGTCAGTTTAAAGCCCTAATGGCCAAGGTTGCAGAAGTGCAAACCTTTTTACCCCATCTATACAGCGCCCTGGAGTCTATCAGAAGGGGTAGGATTTTTATCAGTAGAAGCCTTAATGCCCTTGGGCCCCTGTGAAATAGTCTCTGGATCTGCAACAGGATTTTTAAAAAGGAACTTGTGGGACTCGGGGACCCTGTAGTATCTGTCAGGTTTTCTGGGAGCAGGAGGCAAGGATTCAGGGGCCAAACTAGATTCCAAAAAAGTATCATCAACAATGTCTAATACAGGAGGAATAGCTAAAGGCCTATGCTGAGGTAGGAGAAGGAAATCCCCAAGCCTCCTTTTTGAAACAGAAAAATCCTGGCTTTCCCAGTGGAAATGCTCCCTTAGAGTATGCAAGGTTTCCACAAAAGAAAAATCCTCAGGAGGGGAAGCAGAGGGAATGGAATCCTCTGCATCAGAATCTTCATAAGTAGATAAGGGCAAATCCAGATCATCAGAAGAATCAGAAAAAAAAGAATCCTGGTGAGAAGATTCATAATCAACTTCAGTCATAGGCCTCTTAGAAGGGGGGGGGGGGGAGTTGGCTACCCCTGATTAGAGTTATTAGATCTTCAGCCATTCTTATCATTTGTTTTTTAGGCATAGAGGCCTGAACATGTGGCCTGGGCGTCGTTTCTTTAGGCAAGGTTCGAGATTTAGGCCTAAGTAAGGAGGAGGCATCAGTTTAATATGCAAGTCCATAGGCCTGAATACACCCTCAGAAGCCGGTGCCTGCACAGCGGCTCCAGACCCATCCAAGGTAGACACATCCACAGGTTCCATAGTTGAAGCATCTCGCGGCATACTGGACTCCAAATGCATCTCAGTAGGGGCCTGCAAATCAGAAGTAGCGGGTATCAGGGGCTGCGAAAGCACCTCAGCGAGTACCGGCGAACTGGCGACTGGCTTAAGAGAAGCGTAGTCAGCAGTTTTGGACCTCGGCGGCCTGTCTATCTTTGCGTTTTTTTGGAATCCCGTTAGTCGGACGGCTAACCGACATTTCTGGATAATTAAACAGAATTGAAGTATTTAGAGGCGAAAATATACCGATGACTGATAGTGCGCAGTTTAAATAAAGCACAAAACCGACAGCAAGGTACATCGTGGTCAGGGCCTAGGCAAGGAATACAGTATGAATGAAAATCTTTATGAGGTATTTGCTTTCCACAAGTAATGCAATTATTAACTTTTACTGACATTGGTAAGGAGCAAGAAAAAGTTTCCCCAACGGGGCACTTAGCTTTAGTTGAAGACTTCGGTTCTGAAACTCGAAAATGAAAATTTCAGGAGTCGGCCGACCAGCACTTGCGAACTGCTTTGGGCACTGCACGGCAAGAAAGACTGATGTAATGGTATTGGCTGCATGTTTTATATCCCTGATGACCTGACGTCATGGAAGAAGGGATAACAACCGACGCAGGACCCAAGACTTTGTTAATCAGGCCGACTGAGGGCTACCTGTAAGCAGATAACCCTAATGTAATGACTGCCCAAATGTAATGAGTGCAACAGTGAAACACGAAGAACATCTGACAATGCATACATCCTGCCCTGAAACATAGATATTTCCTGCAGGAGTCCCTGATTGGGATATGCAGATAGGCCTCCTTTAGGTCTAGGGTGGCTAACCAGGGAACTTTGGACAGCACAGGGAGAAGCTGCTGTAGGGTGAGCATTTTGAATTTTGGTACCACCAGGAAGGTGTTTAGAATGGATTGATCTAAGATTGGATGCTAGCTGTCCTCTTTTCTGGGTACCAGGAAAAGTCTGGGATAAAAACCTTGGCCTATCTATTCTGTAGGAACAGACTGAATTGTCCTTTCTGGAAGTAGGAACTGAACTTGGTTTTGTGCCTCTGCCCACTGGGTTGGAGGAAGATCTGGGAACCCTTTTGGGGATGGCAGCGTGTGGAAATAAAATTTGTACCCCTGGAATACTATGTCGAGGACCCATCGATCGTTGGTGATGGAGGCCCAGTTTTCCGCATGGTAGGCAAGTTTTCCTCCTACGGGCACGAGCAATTGGGCAGAGGCGAGGGGAGGAGTTGAGAAGTCATTGTGAATTCTTTCCACAAGGGGGTGGCTTAGCACTCCCTGTTTTAAAAGTGGAGGCACCCCATTGCTCAGATCTCTACATGCCCTGAGACTGTTGTCTGGTGGGGGGGGGGGGTCTTCTTCCCCTAGGTCTAGTCTGAGGCAGCCTTGAGGGGCTGGAAAGGACCAATGTTTTGAGGGGCAATGCCTACTGAATCTTGGAGGCTGCACTTGCAAAAAATCTTTGACTGTCTACATACACTTAGCTTTTTCTTCCATCTTTTTTAAAACCTCCTCTGCTTTGGTGCCAATCAGATTGCCTTTTTTCAGAGGTGCATCCAATAATTTTGGTTTGACATGGTCTGGAAAGGTCTGTTCCTTAAGCCAGGCATATATTCTATGTATAGAACCTGTGACTGCTGCCCTGCAAGATGCTTCTAGGGCATCAAATCCACATTGCAGGGTATGCTTGCTGACTTGGCTTGCAGTATGCATAAGCTCCTGTAATTCTTTATTTTCTGCACAGTCAGGGATGGTAGACAGTTTTTGCTTAAGTTCCATAGTATGTTGCTGGTATTTCAGCATGTGGAACTGACAATTTAATGCTCTAATGGCAAGAGTTGCAGAGGTGTATACTTTTTTTACCCCATCTAACACTCAGGAATCCCTGTCCGAGGGGGTGGGACTCATAGCTGTGGTTGCTTTTATTCTTTTAGGTCATTGGGAGACTACCTCTGCGTCAGCAGTAGGATTCTTGAAAATAAATTTGAAAGAGTCAGGGACTCTGTAGTACCCTGTCAGGTTTCCTGGGAGCTGGAGGTAAAGTATCAGGAGTAAGACTGGATTCCATAAAGACATCATCCACAACATACTGAACAGAAGGGATTGCTAAGGATCTGTGCCGTGGTAAATCTAAAAATTCCCCGAGTCTCTTTTTGGACTGAAGAACCTGGCAATCCCAATGGAAATGCTCTCGTAAAGTATGTAGGGTTTCACCAAAAGAAAAATCCTCTGGAGGAGAGGCAGAAGGAATGGATTCCTCTGTATCTGAATCCTCATAAGCAGATACGGGCATGTCTTCATAATCAGAAACCTCAGAGTCGTTGGACTCTTGGTCAGATAAAGCTGCTGGGGACAAGTCTCTCTTCCTTTTAGCAGAGGAAGGCTGGCTTCCCCTAATCAGCATGATAAGGACTTCTGCCATTTTAGGCATCTGTGATTGTGGATAAGGAAGCAGGCGCTTGAGTTTGGGTCGTCGTTTTAGGCGTAGCTTGTACTCTGGGCCTTAGAAACTCTGTAGTTTTAGAAAGAACTGAAGACGTGAAAGTAGATTTGTGTCAAAAATCTGTAGTGCGAAGAACTTTCTCAGAAGCCGGTGCCTGCACAGCAGCTCCGGACCCATCCAAGGTAGAAACATCTGCTGGTTCCATAGTCAAAGAGTCGTCTTGCGGCATACCGGACTCCGAATGGGTCTCTGTAGCGGCCTGCAAATCCATCGAAGCAGGCATCAGGGGCTGCGAACGTGCCTCACTGAGTAGTGGCGAACCGGCGACTAGCTTAATGGAAGCGTCGTTGGCAATTTTGGACCTGTGCGGTCTGTCTTTATCCTTACTTTTTTTTGGAAGATCGGTAGTCGGATGGCTTACCGAAGCCATTTCGGAATATGGAGATAGAGAGCAAAAGTATTAGCTACAATAAGGGCCAGACGAATAGTTAGGGCATTGAACAAAGCACAAAACCGGCAGCGAGGGATGTCGTGGTCTGGGCCTAAACAAGTGATGCAGTAAGAATGGAAATCTCTGTGTGGTATTTGCTTTCCACAGGAGAGACAATTGTTAACTTTTTCTGACATCGGTTAAAGCAAGAAAAAAGGATCCCCAATGGGGTAGTTAGCTTTAGAATACTTCAACTTCAATTTCGGAAATGAAAACCCACGTAGCGGCCGACTGGCACTCGTGTGAACTGCTTCTGCTTCAGGCTCCTTGGCAAGAAAGACTGATGTAATGACGTCGGCTGCCTGTTTTTATACCACTGACGACCTGACGTCAATCCTGAAGTGACAGCAACCGACGCAGAAATACTAAGCCTCTGGTATTCAGGCCAACTGAGGGCTACCCCTGGCAGGATAACCCAAGTGTGAAGACTGCAACAGTGAAACACGAAGAACATCTGGGCTCGACCTGTGAATCCATGCCTGAAGTCAGACGTGCCTCCAGGTTGACAAGCGCCTCGAGAGAAACAACTGATGGTGGAGGTGCAGCAGAACCTGCAGGCCGAAGTTTCTTGGCTTTGTGCTTCATCTGCTTAGCGTCAGACTCAGAGGTACCCTCCACACACTTAGCTAACAACTTAAGCCTTTGGTTCTCTAAATAATAAGCAAGAGAAGACGTCTAAGCATCTTAGGTACAAAAGACTGGCAAATGCTACAGAACTTGAGGCCGTGATCAGGGTCTAAACAAGAGAGACACTGTGAATGGCTGTCTCTGTGGAATTTGCCTTCCACACTGGCACTTGTCCTTCTTGGATGAAATCACCAAAAAGTACAGTTTTGTACCTACCATAAATGTAGATGTTCGAGTGTTCACCCTGCTGCAGTCATCACACTTGGATTATCCTGTCGTCAGGCGATCCCGCAGTCGGCCTGAGTTCCAAAGTCTTGGTCCGGCGTCGGTTGCTGTCGCTTCTTCCCTGACGTCAGTGCACCAGGGGTATATAAGAGGCATCCGAAGCCATTTTCTTCAGTTTTTCTTGCCCCAGATGTCAGGTGTCCCCCCCCAAATAGGAGGTCACTACATAGTACCAATAATAAACAAAACATACCTCCAGCTATAAGCAAATACACCCCAAAGGTTGTATCAGATATGAAGGCATAGAAAGGTTTCAGTTAGATCAGAGGGGATGGATGGAGGGTAACCTGGACTGCAGCAGGGTGAACACTCTAACATCTACATTTAGGGTAGGTACAAAACTGTACTATGTTCATCGTGTTACCCTGCTGCAGTCATCAAACTTGGGTTGAAAACCAAAGCTAAGGATGGGAGGTGGAATCAAACAGGGTTAGAAGAGGGTAATAGGCCCTGCAAAACTGCAGTGGCGAAGCCAGCTCTAGTCATAGTGGTAAGTGATAGTGTTTGGTGAAGGTATGCACTGAACTCCAAGTTGCAGCTTCCAGAATATCCTTGGTTGGCACCCCCCTGAGGAAGGCTGTAGATGTAGCTGCTGCCCTGGTGGAGTGGGGTCTTATGCTAGCAGAAACTAGTTCTCCATGATGGGTGTAGCAAAAACGTATGCAATGTCCTATCCATTTGGAAATGGTCTGTTTTGAGATAGCCTTTCCTTGTGATGCTGTTGCATACGATACAAAAAGCTGGCCAGATTTTCAGAAAGCCTTAGTTTTATCCAAGTAGTAACGTAGTTGCCTGTGAATGTCCAATGAGTGCAGGAGTCTTTCTCCTTTTTTCTGTGGATTTGGGAAAAAAGTGGGTAAATGGATGGTTTGATTTAGAGCCACACTGGATACCACCTTTGGCATAAAGGAGGGGTTAGTTCGTACAGAGATTCTGTCTTGATGGAAAATGAGGAAAGGCTCCACTGCCATTAGTGCCTGAAGCTCTGAGACTCTTCTGGCTGAAGTAATTGCTAGCAGCAGGGCAGTTTTCCATGATATAAACTTTAAATCAGCTGAGAAAGCTGGCTCAAAATGTGGTAGCGTAAGCTTTTCCAGAACAAAGTTGAGGTCCCAAGTTGGCGTTGGTGCTCTCCTGGGAGGCCTTATGACTTTGGCCCCTCAGAGGTACTGCCTTAGAAGTGGATGTGAAAATAAGGGAGGATCCGTGTTGTAGTGAGCTGAAATAGCTGAGGTGTGGATTTTAATAGATGAAAAGAATGTCCTTTGTGTAACATCTCAGTTAGATATTGTAGAATCTGAGGTATGTCCGGCTCAAGGGGATTTTGGCCTTTAGCTTGGTTCCAGGTGCAAAATCTTTTCCATTTGTCTGAGTAGGCTTTCCTGGTGCTGGGCCTCCTGGCCTCCAGAATGACATCCATAATGGCTTGTGATAGAGGAGCTGGCTGGTTGTTTAGGTGATTTGCCATGCAGCCAGATTTAAGGTCTTGAGCTGGCTGTGTAGAATCTGTCTTGCTGTGAGAGCAGATGAGGAATGTGTGGTAAAATCCATGGTGGGCTGTGGGCCAGGTTTCTTAGTAGTGGGTACCAGTGCTGGCGTGGCCAGTCTGGGGCAATGAGTATCATTTGTGGTCTCTCCATTCTGACTTTCAGCAGCACCTTTGTTAGGAGGGAAGGCATATACTGTCAACATTTTCCAACTGAATGAGAGTGAGTCCACTTTCCAAGCTTGATGGTGGAATGTCCTTGTGCAAAATTTTGGTAGCTGATTGTTTTTTGGGGTTGGCAAACAGGTCTATGTCTGGGCGCCCCCATTTTTGAGTTATCATTGCAAATACTTGTGGATCCAGTTTCCACTCGTGGGGATCCATGATGCTCCTGCTTAGGTCGTCTACCAATGTGTTCTTGTGTTTGTAATTGAACGTGGTAAGTCAGTGCTGTATTCCACAAGGTCATTGCTTGCCTGCATAGAGGGTAGAAGTGTGTACCCCCTTGCTTATGTACCACATTACTGTGGTGTTGTCTGTCCTTATTATAAGTTGTCCTGGATGTAAGAGGTCCTTGAAGGCTGTCAGAGCATTCTGTACAGCTAGCATTTCTTTTTGATTGATGTGCAGATTTCTTTGATCTAAAGTCCATTTGCCTTGAACGCACTGTCCTGCCATGTGTGCCCCCCAGGCATAGTCCGATGCATCTGTTGTCATAGTTTGCCTGGCTGGGGGTAAGGTGAAAGGCTGACCCTTGTTGAGGTGACATGCCTGTGACCACCATAGAAACTCCTGTTGAAGGCAGGGAATGAGAGGTATCATTGTTTCCAAGCTGTGGCTGTGTTGAGTCCATACGCTTTTCAGGTACCATTGTAATTTCCTCATATGCAGTTTTGCAAATGGTATTAGTAGTATGCAAGATGCCATGAAGCCCAAGGCCTGCAGAATTTTTCTTGCAGGGAGTTGGATCTTTGTTGCCATTATTTTGAAGTATCGAGTTAGTTGTAGTTGTTTGTCTGGCGTCAGATAAGCCATCTGGGCCGTTGCATTCAAGCTGGCACCCAGGAATGTCATATTTTGTGAGGGCACTAGTTTTGATTTATTTTCGTTTACTGTGTACCCTAGGCAACTTAGAAGGTGTTTTACAAAAGCCAGATGTAAGAGAATGTCCTTGCTTTCTGCTTGGATGAGGCAGTCGTCCAGTTATGGGTATATTTGAATTCCTCTGTCTGCAGTATGCAATTACTGGTGCCAGGCATTTTGGGAAGACCCTGGGCGCAGTAGATAAGCCAAAGGGCAGTGCAGAGAATTGGTAATGGGTTGAACCTGCAATGAAACGGAGGTATCTTCTGCAATTTTCCCTAATAGGGACATGCAGGTATGCCTCCTTGAGGTCCAACGTTACTAGCCAAGCTTTCTTGCCCAACATGGGAAGAATCTGCTGTAATGTTAGCATCTTGAATTTGGGTACTTGCAAGAAGGTGTTTAGAATCGAAAGGTCCAGAATGGGTCTCCAAGCCTTGTCCTTTCTGGGGACTAGAAAGAGCCTTGAGTAAAATCCTTGGCCTTGCTCCTGTGTAGGTACCAGTTGAATGGCTCTCATGTCCATGAGAGCTGCCATTTGTTTTTGTGCCTCTGCCCATTGATTTTGTGGCAGGTTTGGCATTCCTTTTATCCTTGGCAAGGTGTGGAAATGGAATCTGTATCCTTGAGAGATCATGTCTAGGACCCATTTGTCCTTTGTGATGATGCGCCAGTTGTCTACAAAAAGTGCTAATTTTCCTTCCAAGGGAGCTGCCAAGAGGGCTTTGCTTGGCAGTTTGAGGTTTAAGTCATTGTGTTTGTCTTCTAGTAGTTTGGGACCTGTCTTCTCCTCCCTTCTGTGTTGCAGTGCCCCATTGGCAAGGTTTGTAAGGGATTTGTGCTTGACCCCTGCCCCTTCTTTGACCGTCTGCACAGATTTTGCCTTATCCTCCATTTTCTTTAAAACCTCTTCTGCTTTAACTCCAAATAAGATATCCTGCTGTAAGGGTGCATCTAGTAACTTTGCTTTAACATGATCAGGCAGAGTTTGTTCCTTTAACCAAGCATGCCTACGTATAACAGACCCAGTAACAGCTGCTCTACAGGAAGCTTCCAAGGAATCAAATCCACATTGTAAAGTATGTTTGCCCACCTGTTTAGCTGCATGCAACAGATCCTGCATTTCCTTGAATTCAGACTGTTGAGGGTGCGTGCTCATCTTTTGTTTTATTTGAGACATTAGGAATTACTGGTATTTCAGCATGTGAAATTGACAATTTAGCGCTCTCATAGCTAGAGTAGCTGAGGTGTAAACCTTCTTCCCCCACCTATCTAGTGCTCTGGAGTCCCTTTCAGAGGGGTACAGGATTTTTAGCCATAGAAGCCTTAGCCCCTTTGGGACCCTGGGAGATTGTGTCTGGGTCAGCAACAGAGCTTTTGTAAAGGAATTTGTGCGAGTCAGGCACTCTAAATATCTGTCTGGTTTGGCTGGAGCAGGAGGCAGAGAGTCTGGATTTAGACTAGATTCTAAGTAAACATCATCAACAATGTCTAAAACTGGAGGGATAGCAAGTGGTCTGTGCTGGGGGAGTAAAAGAAACTCTCGGAGCCTTTTCTTTGAGTCGGAGTAGTCCTGACCTTCCCAATGGAAATGTTCCCTCATGGTATGTAGGGTTTCCCCAAAGGATTAGTCTTCAGGGGGAGAAGCTGAGGGAATGGAATCTTCAGCATCGGAATCTTCATAAGGGGGAAAGGAGCAATCCTGTTCCTCAGAGGAGCCTGAGGAAATAGACACTTGATCAGACGAGGCATAATCCTCCTCTTGTCTAGGCCTTTTGTCTGGGGGGGTTGGGAACCCCTGATTAAAGAAATCAAATCTTCAGCCATTTTAAGCATCTGTTTTCTTAGGCATGGGGCCTTGAACTGGAGACTGATGTGCAGTCTTTTTTGGTTTTAGAGGAGTCTTAAGCTTAGCATAAGGTTTTATGGTGAGTAGTCGGTCTGAAGACACCTTCAGTAACCGAAGGCGTTTCCACAGCACCGGCTTCTTCTGCAATGTTGTCGGTAGGGCCTAAAGAAAATGGCTGCGTCAGCCTAGAAAAAGTACAGTTTTGTACCTACCATAAATGTAGATGTCCGAACTGGATAGCATCTGCAGTCATAACAAGTGGGTTGTCCTGTCGTCAGGCAGCCCTGCAGTCGGACGTCTTCCAAAGCCGGGTCCGGCTGATGTCGCACTCCACCCGCGTCATCTCTGCTGGTCTTCGGTTAAAAAAGCATCACCCGACGCCATTTTCCTCAGTGTTTCTTGCCCCAGATGCCAGTAGCCCTCTTGCAGGGTAAAATTTGGATAGATGCCAATGTTTCCAAATAGATAGAGGTAAACACAACAATAAGCATATATGTACATATATACAAACAAATACACCATAAAGACTCCCCAACAGCTAGCTATTAGGAGGGTAAACACCCTAGGAGTACCACAGAGGGAAGGAGGGAGGGTAATCCTGACTGCAGATGCTATCCAGTTCGGACATCTACATTTATGGTAGGTACAAAACTGTACTATGTCCTTCATGGATGCATCTGCAGTCATAACAAGTGGGTAGAATACCATAGCCAACTAGGGAGGAGGATAAAGGTAGATTATGGTGTGTTTAAGATCCCTTGCAGTACAGCAGTGGCAAACCCTGCTCGGGATCTGGAATAAAGAGGCAAATTATAATGCTTGGCAAATGTATGCACGGAGGTCCAAGTAGCCGCCTCAATAATGTCTTTGGTTGCCACTCCTCGTAAGAAGGCTGTGGTAGTGGCTGTTGCCCTTGTAGAATGAGGTCTTATGTTCTGTGGAATTGGTTTTCCATGGAAGGAGTAACAGTATCGTATGCAATTTCCTATCCATTTGGAGATTGTCTGTTTGGAAATAGCTTTTCCTTCCTTCCTGTTGCATAGGCTACAAAAGTTGGTCAGTCTTTCTGCTATTTTTGTTCTGTCCAAGTAGTAGCGTAGCTGTCTATGTACATCCAAGGTATGCAGTATTCTTTCCCCTCTGTTTTGTGGGTTGGGAAAGAAGGAAGGTAGGTGGATTGCCTGGTTTAAAGATACTCTGGATACCACCTTAGGCATAAATGTAGGATTAGTCCTCAAGGACACTCTATCTTGGTGGAAGATTAGGAAGGGTTGCACTGCCATTAAGGCCTGTAGTTCTGAAACCCTCCTTGCTGAAGTAATTGCCAGTAGGAAAGCAGTTTTCCATGACAGGTGTTGTAGGTCTGCTGTTGCTGCTGGTTCAAAAGGTGCTAGTGTCAACTTTTCTAGCACAAAGTTTAAGTCCCAAGCTGGTAATGGTGGTTTCCTGGGAGGTTTTACATTCTTGATTCCTCTGAGGAACTGCCTGAGCAAAGGGTGAAAAACAGGAGGATCAAAGCTGTATTCTGCTGAAATAGCTGATGCATGTATCTTGATGGAGGAGTAGGACAGGCCTGAATGAAGAAGTTCGGCCAGATACTCCAGAATGTTAGGCATATCTATGTTTGACACATCTTTTCCTCTTCGGTACTCCAAATGACAAACCTTTTCCATTTTCCAGCATAGTTCTTTCTTGTTGAAGGTCTGCGTGCTTCAAGAATAATGTCTTTAACTCTTTGGGAAAGTTCTGGATTAGCTGCTGCTATGTGATGTTCCATGCAGTCAGTTGCAGCGTTTTAGGTTTGGATGTATGATGCTGTAGTTGTTCTGAGTTAACATCAAAGGCATCAGGGGTATTGGCCACATGTTGTTCGAGACATGCTCTTCAGTAGTGGGTACCAGTGTTGTCTTGGCCAGTTTGGGGCTATCAGGATTATCCTAGGACGTTCTTCCTTGATTTTTAGTAGTACCTTGTGTATCAGAGGAAGAGGAGGAAATGCATATGCTGTTAGGCCTTTCCAGTTGAAGGAGAGTGAGTCCACTTTCCATGCTAGTGGGTGGAATGTCCTCGTGCAGAATTTTTCGAGCTGGTGATTGAGAGGTGATGCGAATAGGTCTATCTGTGGCATTCCCCATTTCTTTGAGATGGTCTTGAAGATGTCCGGTGCAGCTTCCATTCGCATCCAGTGGTTCTGCTTAGTATGTCTGCTAGAGTATTGTCTTTCCCGGTACAAATATTGCCTGTAACTGAATGTTGTAGCTGAGTGCCAGGGTCCACAGCTCCAAGGTCATTCTGCATAGGGGTATGAATGAGTGCCTCCCTGTTTGTTGATGTACCACATGACTGTGGTGTTGTCTGTCCTTATCATCAACTGGCCCTCTTTGAGGAAAGGTTTGAACTTTTGGATTGCCAGTTTTACTGCCAGCATTTCTTTTAGATTGATGTGCAGGTGAATTTGATCCTGTGTCCACAATCCTTGCGCATTTGTCCAGCATGTGGGCCCCCATCCTAGATCTGAAGTGTCTGTTGTGATGGTCTGGCTTGGTTGACATCTGCGGAAGGGCAGGCCTGGGTTTGACTGGCATGCCTGAGCCCACCATAGGAACTCCTGTTTTAAGCATGGAATTAGTGGGATTTCTGTTTCTAGACTGTGTCTGTGTTGGGACCATAAATTCTTTAGGTACCACTGTAGTTTCCTCATATGTAGTCTGGCAAATGGGACCAAGATTATGCATGATGCCATGAAGCCCAAGGCCTGCAGTACTTTTCTTGCTGTTAACTTGTTCAGTTTTGTTAGTGCCAAGAAGTAAAGAGGAAGTTCTTTTTGTATTTCTGTAGTCAGGAATGCCATTTGTTGTACTGTGTCCAATTCAAGAATGTCCTTGTTTGGGATGGTATCAGCCTTGACTTTTGTAAATTGACTGTGTATCCCAGTCCTTGTAGCAAGTAAATGACCCTTTGTAAATCTGTTGTCAGCTTGCTTTGTTGTCCCCTTGTAGCAGGCAGTCGTCCAGGTATGGGTAAATTTGAATTCCTGTAGTCTGCAATGGATTACTGATGCCAGGCATTTTGTGAATACTCTGGGCAGTAGATAAGCCAAAGGGCAATGCTGAGAATTGATAGTGCTCTGATCCTGCAAGAAATCTGAGGTATCTTCTGCAGATTGGTCGAATGGGACGTGCAGGTATGCCTCCTTGAGATCTAGAGTTACCAGCCAAGACTCCTTGCCCAGCATGGGAAGAAGTTGCTGTAGGGTCAGCATTTTGAATTTTGGGACAATGATGTATGTATTTAAGGTGGACAGGTTAGAATTGGTCTCCAACTTTTTCCTTTCTTGGAACTAGGAATAGTCTGGAGTAGAACCCTTTCCTTGTTCTGCTGTTGGCACTCTTTCCACAGCTCTCATGTTTGCTAACTCCATTATCTGGCGTAGAGCCTCTGTTTTTGATTTGGAGGTAGATTTGGCATTCCTCTTTGACTGGTAAAGTGTGGAAGTGAAACCGGTAACCTTGATCTATGGTTTGTAAAATCCACTTGTCTTTTGTTATGTAGTGCCAGTTCTTTGAAAATAAGGTTAACTTTCCGCCTAGAGGAGCTGCTATTTGTTCCCTGGTAGGCGGATTTAGGATTAAGTCACTGTGGTTGTGCTGATGTAGTGGCAGTGGCTGTGTCTGTGCCTCTGTTGTTACCTTGCCACTGCTCTGTAGGCACCTCCTCTGGATTGGGTTCTGCCTCTGGAACGTCTATTCCTGACCCTTTGAAATTTTGCGGAGTCAGGAAAGGACCAATTTTTGGCAGGCCAGTTCCTGCTAAACCTTGGGGGTTGGACCTGCAGGAAATCTTTAACAGTTTGAACAGATTTTGCCTTTTCTTCCATTTTCTTCATAACCTGCTGGGCAGGTGTACCAAACAAACTTGTCTTGTCCATAGGAGCATCTAGCAACTTAGCTTTAACATGATCGGTAAAGCTTGTTCCTTTAGCCATGCATGTCTTCTTATCACTGTGCCTGTCATGGCTGATCTAAATGAAGCCTCCAGTGCATCATAGCCACATTTTAAGGAATGGTTGCTAACCTGTTGAATGTTATTTACCATCTCTAATACATATTTCTTATCAAGAGATTCATCAGTAGTTAGCTTTTAGTTAACTGATCAAGCATAAACTCTTGGTATTGTATCATGTGAAACTGACAGTTTAAAGCTCTAGCTGAGAGAGTAGCTGAAGTGTAGACCTTTTTACCCCATCTGTCTAGTGACCTTGCTTCCCTTTCAGAAGGAATAGGGATTTAGCTGTGGTTGCGGCTACTGCCTTGGGACCCTGGGATATAGTTTCTGGGTCTGCAAGAGGAGCCTTGTAAAGGTGGTGATGAGTATCTGGCACCCTGTAAAATCTGTCTGGTTTGACAGGGGCTGGGGTAAGAATCTGGAGCAAACATCACTGAAAGCATCATCCACCACAGAGAGAACAGGAGGTATAGCTAAGGGCCTGTGCTGTGGTAGGTGCAGAAAAGTCCTAAGTCTTTTTCTGGAGTCTGAAAAATCCTGTTGCTGCCATTGGAACTGTTCTTGCATGGCATGCAAGGTTTCTCCAAAGGAGAATTCTTCTGGTGGGGAAGCAGCTGGAATGGATTCTTCAGCATCAGAATCTTCGAAATTGGAAAAGGGAGCCTCAGGCTGGTCAGTTATGTCTGATTCATGAGCAGAATCATCAGAAGACACTGGCTCAGGGGGCTCTGCCCTAGGTCTCTTCTCTGGGGGCTGAGAGGCCCTGTCTGGGTGAGATTGAGATCCTCTAATTAAAGAAATTAAATCTTCTGCCAAAGCATTTGAGAACTAGAAGAGGGCCTGGATGAGGGGTTTAACAGGCACTGATTTAGTAGTCTTGGCTGCTTTAGCCCTGGCGAAGGCCTTAATGGACATGGCTGCTGGAGGCCTAGCAGCACCACGTGCTGGGGTAGAGACATCCAAGGGGATGGTGTCTGATAAGTCAACCACCGTAGTGGGTAAAATTTCTGAGGTCGATTCAAGAATTGTAGCAGGGGCCTCAGTTGTAAGAATAGGTTCAGCTGTACTTTGAGCAGTTTTCGGTTTCGCGAAACCGAGACACTCATGATTTGCTTTGCCGTGGTTTCGGCGAACCGCGAGTGTCGATCTTTATCTTTGCGTTTTTGGGGTAGTCGGAGGATCCGGCGGCATAATGTACGCAAAATCAGTACCGAAAAACTGTTCTGCAAACTCCGACCGGTTGAAAGAGCACAGGCGAACAGGCTGCCGTCGTGGGCTGGGCCTAAACAAGGCAGACAGTAAGAGTGGAAATCTTTATGAGGTATTTGTTTCCCACAGGTTAAACAATTGTTAACTTTTCTGACATCGGCTGAGGCAAGAAAGAGTCCCAACGGGTACTTAGCTTTAGAAGTCTTAGTAGTATTCGTAGAAGTAATCTCTGGATCCGACCGACCGGCACTTGCGAACAGCTTCTGCTCGCCACGCGGCAAGAAAGACTGAGGAAAATGGCATCGGCTGATGCTTTATACCAAGACCAGCAGAGATGACGTCGGGTGGAGTGCGACATCAGCGAAGCGGACCCGGACTTTGGAATCCGGCCGACTGCAGGGCTGCCTGACGACAGGACAACCCACTTGTTATGACTGCAGATGCATCCATGAAGGACATCTCTGCTTGAGAATCCGAAGCGGTCTGGGGTTGCAATTCTGCGGTCACCAGGGGCTACGTGGGCGCCTCGCTGAAAACCGGAGAACCGGCGACCAGCCCAGCTGAGGCCTTGGTGTCTGGCTTGGATCTAGGCTGCCTGTCTATCTTTGCGTTTTTTTATGCACGCCGGTAGACGGTTGCTCCGTCAGCATAGTGTAATTAAATTTCCTACCGAAGTAATGTCGTGCAAAATCAAAGTGTTGCTTTATAGTTCGCTTATTGAACCTAGCACAAAACCGACAACCAGTGACATCGTGGTCTGGGCCTAGGCAAGGTATACAATAAGAATGAAAATCCTTATGAGGTATTTGCTTCCCACAAGAAATGCAATTGTTAACTTTTTCTAACATCGGACTGAGGCAAGAAAAGGTTCCCCAACGGGGTACTTAGCTTTGAAGACTTCGGACTGAAATTCGATTTGAAAATCTCACGTGTCGGCCGAACGGCACTTGTGAACTGCTTCTGCTTCGGGCACCGCGTGACAAGAAAGACTGAAGAAAATGGCGTGGGATGCCTCTTATATACACCTGGTGCACTGACGTCAGGGAAGAAGCGACAGCAACCGACGCCGGACCAAGACTTTGGAATTCAGGCAGACTGCGGGACCGCCTGACGACAGGATAACCCAAGTGTGATAACTGCAGCACCGTAACACGATGAACATCTGGAAGTGACTGGCTCCTAGCTGGAAGCGTAAATGACTCCTGGATGCCTTCGCCATTTTGATGTGATAGTAGGCATCCTTGAGATTGATGGAGCATATCCATACTCCTTTCTCCAGCAGTGGAAAAATGGACTGAAGTGTGACCATCCGGAACTTGGACTTCAGAACATAGTGATTCAGTCGACTGAGATCCAGAATGGGTCTCAGGTCCCCTGTTCTTTTCGGCACCAAAAAGAGTCGTGAGTAAGTTCCTGATCCAACATGGTCTGAGGGGACTGGTTGGATGACTCCTTTTCTTAGCAGCTTTGCAACTTCTAGAGCTGCTTGATCCCGTTGACTGGGTGGGATGTCCGGGATCCTTCGGACTGGGGGGGGGGGGTGTAGACGCAAAGGGAATAGTATAACCTTCGGTTAATATTCGAAGCACCCAACGATCCTGGGTGATGTTTTCCCAGGCTTCCGGATGCAACGAAATTCGGCCCCTGACTGGCTCCGGAATAGCACAGTCGGGCAACTCCTCAGGAACGCTGAAAGGAAGAACCGTGAAAGGAGTCGCGGTCTCCGGAGTTGGGGGGGCCTCCTCTGCCTCTAGGACGACGTCTTCCTGAATAATTCCCCCCCCCTCTGCCTCTGGAGGGGACTCACCTTGAGCTGCTGGAAAGGACCTCAGACTTTTTGAACCACATTTTCCCTCCTCTCTGAGCCTTGGGATAAGGCCTAGAAGGGAGAGAAAAACGGGCCCCTACGGCAGATAGGGTCTTTCCCTCCTGTTCGCATCTGGTGAGGGTGTCTTTCACTTTGGGACCGAAGAGAGAGGACCCATCAAAGGGGGCGTCAGTGAAGGAAGACTTAAAGGCCTCCGCGAAATGACACAGACACATCCAGGCTTGCCTTCTAAGAGCTACGCCTGAGCTAGCTGCCCTACTCGCCCCTTCGGCTGCATAAGATATGAGCCTCATAGACGAGTTGACAATGGAACCTAGGGTAGAAAACTGGGCGTTAACAGTCTGCTCTACCGCCTCAGGCATGTTACCCGTCAGAGTATCTCCTAACTCCTTCAGGAGATCGCTTTGGAGCCAAGTGAAATGACAGAGGTAATTCAACGACCGTAAGGTAAAGGTCGCCGAAGACAGGGTACGCTTCCCATACCGGTCCATACTCCTGGACTCCTTGTTAGCAGGATGGACTGAAGAAAAAGCCTCTGCAACTTCCTGCTGAATGGCTGCCGCCACCACCAAGGCATCTAACGAAACCCCTTTGGTAAGGAACTCTTTCCCCGGGGGAGCAGACAGAAACTTGTTTGGACGTCTGGGCACCGGTTCCACAGAATCAGGGTTCTCCCACACCTTTTCGACATATCAAGTCCAGGAGTTCGTCGAAGGGTGGAGACACCCAGGAGGCGGAGGGTTGAGTTCCGAAGGCCTTGAGGAATACCGACTCCTCCTCAGAGGGGGTCTTGGAAGGCCAGTTGCATCTCTGCCTCAAAATCTCCAGGATGTCGGAGAAAGAGACATCATCGGAGGATGACTTGGGGGACCCCTCTGACTCCTCAAGGTCAGTATCAGAAGTGAGGGACTCGTCCTGGGGAGTCTATGTGCTTCCTCTTGCATAACTTCTTACTGGGGGGCTCCTCAGGCACCGACTCTGAGGGGCACTAAGAAAGTAGGGGACCGCTCAAGGCGGTATCCCCAGACCTTCGGGTTCCACCATTCAAGGATAGGGGGGCATCAGAGGCTCTAGCCAGGGTGTAAGGGGATGGAGCGACCGATCCAGGTGATGTAACTGACGATCTGGCCAGTGCGTTCCTCATGGCCTCGAAGGCAGGTCCCCCCAAATCCGAGAACCGACCAGTCTCCGAGACTACGACCTGAGTCGGGATTCCCCGAGCCGAAGCACCGAGAGGGAGGCTCGGAACAGACAGTAGTCCCGAGGTATCCTCCTCGGGTCCGACTGAGGAAACCAGAGTACGGAACCGACATGGTTGGAGCAGATGCCGGCTCCGATAAACTCACATGGGGTATCGGAGCCGACACGAGAACATCAATCGGTGCGGAGCTCTCCGGCTCTGACACATGGGAGCTCGGAGGAGGAATCACAGGTACCAGCATGGGGACTGGCTCCGGAGCAGACTGGGTCGGAGCAGAGAACAATTTTGCTAACACCGGCGACTGCAGGAGCCTCTGGACCACCCTATCCACATCCAAATCAGACAGCCTAGAGGATTTGGAGGAAATAGGAGGAGATCGGGATCTCCTACCCGGAGACGCATGCGTGACACTGGGTGACCGGCTCCGAATAGGCTCCAATAATATCGGAGCCGAGGTCGACTCCAGCACCGATACCTCCTGCGGCCCGGAGGACAATGGAGCCGAGGAGGTATCCCCTATCGAAACCTTCTCCTGCGGCCCAGAGGACAATGGAACCGAGGAGGAAGTATCCATAATAGAGACAGTCTCCTGTGGTCCCAAGGACAATGGAGCCGAGGAGGCAGTAACCACTTTTTTAACCTTCTCCAGGAGCTCTGAGGAAACAGACTGAGCCGGAGATCTCTTCTTGGCCTTAGAAGGCTTCGATTTAGGATTGGAAGAAGAAGAAGAAGAAGAATCTAAGGCCTCCTCAAAAGAGGGCTTAATCAGGCCCTTCAAAATCAGTTTATTTTTTCTTTCCTGCACTACCCTCGCGCTAAAAGCGTGGCAGAAACTGCAAGACTCCTGTAGGTGAATAGCACCAAGACAATACACACAGATGGCATGGCCATCCGTAATAGACATTTTGTAGCCACATTTAGTACACTTTTTAAACCCGGAGGGTTTATGCTCCTTCTGCTCTTTAGACATAATAAAAATTAACAGCACACTGTCAACCGACAACTACACAAGAGGAAGGCGGGAAAATAAACCCCACTAACGGCCAAGGAACTCTAAATCAAACGTTTCTTGGAGTAGCAGGGAAAGACAAAAACAAATCCAACTACAGATAAAACACCAGAAAAAACAACATAGGAGAGGACTAGGTCCTCTAACTTACACGGGCCTAGCCCGCCAAACAAAGGGATACCACAAACACACAATCTCACTAACACTCACAATGAAACTTAGACAAGGAGAAAACTAGCTATTAAAATAGCTTTTGTAAGATAACAGACTGCTAAAATACTTAGAAAAAGTATTTGAAAGGGTACTTAGCCACAGCCAAGCGAGACCACTTCCTAACTCTATGAGCGGCAAACGAGATCTGGGGCTAGGTCGAGGTGCATCTTGGGATACCGGGTTAGCCCAGCCAATTACAGACTTTGTGCTAAAAAAATTTGGCCGAGTCGGAGCTGAGAATCGACTCCGAACCCGTGAGTAAGGAATGTAGGCGAGATAGGACCAGATAACATCAGTAGTTATAGAAAATGTTCCCCAACTGGGCACATCTGGCAAAAACTGAAGTCAGAAATGCTGAAACAATCTGATCGACGATTGGAATGGCATTCTGAATGGCAGCAAAAAAGTTCTGAGGATGGTATGCAAGTAAGTTGCCTTTAAGGCCTACATTCAAACAGCAGCCTACGTGCGATGTCCCACGTACCCTACAGCAGTATAAGAGTTTTGTACACTGGCTGACATCAGTTCCCCTTCAGGGGGGAGATCCCTCAGGTTAAGAATACTGCAGCAAGTGAATAGAAGGAAATTCAGAAGTTTCTTCGACTTAAAACCAGATACTGGTGTTGGGACAAGAAGATAATCTGGAAGAAGACCAGCAACACTGTGAAAAATAGTGAAAAACAGGAGAGCATAAAGAAAAACTATACATATTAAATACAGGAGAACACATGTAAAATGTAGCTTTGTAAGAAAGTGCCAGAGAAAAACTGGAATTGTGTTGACTGTATTAAAATGGTAGATGAAATGTAAAATGTTTACCTCACCCAATATCATTAATGTTTAGAGGGACACTAAAGGAGCAGTAGAACAGTTTTTGTTCCAATTAATATTTCTATGAAATTATGATGTACCTGCTTGTTATACTGTAAAGCCATTTGTACAGGGTGTAGTCAGGGTTTTTTTTTTTAATGCAAGGTGCCGGGAGTCTTATATTGTAATGGGACTGTTGTATACATTTAAGATACTGCAGACAAAAAAGTACATTTCTTAGCTGTAATATATCCATGCTTTACACAGTAGCAAAAGAAAGACTAGAAAGAAGCAAGTTAAAGTTATTACAATATGATCTTAGGCTGCAGGGCTTGGGATGTAAAAGTGTATTGATCACAATATACATAGAATTTTAGATAATTTCCCTGCTTTTACTGGGGTAGATGTCTAGATTGCTGTCCTTCGTTTAACCTGCAGACAAGGGATTTTTGAAGTAAATTAGCTTAAAATACAAGACAAAATGATGAAAGGCATAGACAATGGTAGTGCTTTCTTGGATTTGCAAAGTCAGCACCTATTTTTTTTTTCAATAACAATTCCTTTCAGTGGGAGACAGTATACAGATATAAGCAATGAACCGAGAGGACTGAACACAAAAGTTCTGATAGAAATTTAAAAACAATCATAAATCTGCAAAGTTACTTTTTTTTTTTTTTTTAAATAAACAGATTCTGCTCGTTATTCATAAGAGGTTCGAACACTACGTGCCGAGTGAAATGTATGAGATTGAGTATAATTAACAGTGAAAGGTACTTTATCAAGCAATTTAGTGACAGACAAATGAGGTTTTTAAAATTGAGGAAGCGAATAAGGTATACAAGTAGCTGCCTACCCAGCAGCCTTACTTTAATGCATTCAATAAACTGTGCAGGATTTAAATTTATTTACTTAAAGGTAGCCAGTACATTTTTTAGGGCTAAAAGCCAATGCTTACTGAAAGCATACAAGCTGTTCTTCAGATAGAGGAGGGGAAATAAGACAAGAAAAGAACAGATAGTAACCATTGTAAGTGGGACCACCAGCTCTAGGTAAATGCCTACAGGTGCAACCATCAATTTGGGGCAACTACTGCTCTCTGGAAAGGTAAACTTTTTTGAAAATATACTTTTTTTTGTGTGTGTTGCAAGACAATAGGGGGATAGGGACTCTGAAAACAGATTTTTTTTTTTTTGGCATAGGTTCAAATGGAGATGAGAGAGACATGAGAACAGCCTACCAAACAGTTTGTGTATTTAAGCTAAATGTTGGAAAAACGCCTTAAAAGAACTGCCATGCATATCAGGTGAGAGTAATAGCTTTTTTATAATAATGGCTAATCTGTCCACATTATTACGTAAAGGAAAGTTGTGTAAGGGCTTACCATAACCATAGATGTCCTTCTCTTCCATGTTGCAGTATTCACTAGTGGGTTTACCCTTCTTCCATCAGCTTGTTCAGCCAGGTTTCCAAAGCTTTTCCAGTCCCTGTAGGTGCATCTGACGTGTTGGCTGGTACTTGGGCTATAAATGGGATGTCTACGCACATCAGTCATCAGAAAGTACAGTTTTGTACCTACCATAAATGTAGATGTTCGAGTGCTAATACAGCTGCAGTCATAACAGATGGGTTTTCCTGCCGTCAGGCGCGTCCTCGGT
Source organism: Protopterus annectens (assembly GCF_019279795.1). Taxonomy (NCBI): domain Eukaryota; kingdom Metazoa; phylum Chordata; order Ceratodontiformes; family Protopteridae; genus Protopterus; species Protopterus annectens. The sequence continues at coordinate 1,416,038,640 of NC_056725.1, forward strand.
CGGCCGAATTCCAAAGTCTAGGTCCGGCGTTGGATGTCGTCGCTTCTTCCCTGACGTCAGTGCGACAGGGGTATAAAAGAACCAGCCGACGCCATTTTATTCAGTTTTTCTTGTCCCAAATGTCAGGTGCCCCCTGAAGGAATACAAAACATAAATTTATGTAATACAGCAATGCAATAAAATCAAAAAACAGTAGTTGCAAGCAAATACACCATAAAAGAATACCCCAATCATGTTGTATGAGGAGGTGTTAGCCATTAGGCCTGTCCCAGGAGGGGGAAGGAGGGAGGGAAACCTGGACTGCAGCTGTATTAGCACTCTAACATCTACATTTATGGAAGGTACAAAACTGTACTATGTTCATCGTGCATACAGCTGCAGTCATAACAGATGGGTAGAATCCCAAAGCTAAAAAAGGGGTGGTAGGCACTAAGTGGAACTAGGAGGAGCCAGGATGCCCTGCAAGACTGCAGTGGCAAAGCCCGCTCTAGATTTGGAGTATAATGGTAGGTGATAGTGCTTGGAGAATGTATGTACAGAACTCCAAGTGGCTGCTTCCAAAATATCTTTGGTAGGATCCCCCCTGAGGAAAGCTGCAGAGGTAGCTGTGGCCCTTGTGGAGTGAGATCTGATGCCTGTAGGTACAGTTTTACCATGGAAAGAGTAACAAAAGCAAATGCAGTGGGCTATCCATTTTGAGACTGTTTGGAATTAGGCTTCCCTTGAGCACCTGTAGCATAGGACACAAAGAGTTGCTCTGATTTTCTGAAAGGCTTTGTTCTGTCCAAATAATAATGGAGCTGTCTGTGAATGTCCAAGGAATGTAGTAGTCTCTCCCCTTTGTTTTGTGGATTAGGGTAAAAGGTAGGTAAGTGGATAGCCTGATTCAAGGCTACCCTGGATACTACCTTTGGCATAAAAGAAGGGTTGGTTCGTAAGGAAACTCTGTCCTGATGGAAAATGATGAAAGGCTGCACAGCCATGAGGGCTTGTAGTTCAGAAACCCTGCGTGCTGAGGTGATAGCCAGTAGGAAGGCTGTTTTCCATGACAAATATTGCAGTTCTGTTGAAGCAGCTGGCTCAAAAGGAGGCAGGGTCAGTTTTTCTAGAATGAAATTGAGGTCCCAAGCAGGTACCGGTTGCTTCCTATTTTATATTCTTAGCTCCTCTGAGGAACTGTCTTAAGACAGGGTGAGAGAATAAAGGAGGACCAGTGTTGTATTCTGCAGAAATGGCTGAAGCATGGGTTTTGATGGAGAAGAATTAAAGTCCACTGCTTAGCATCTCAGCTAGGTACTGTAATATTTGAGGTAAATTCAGTATTCCAGGATTCTGACCCTTTTTCTGATTCCAGGCACAAAACCGTTTCCATTTTGCGGAGTAGGCTTTTCTAGTAGAAGGCCTTCTGGCCTCCAAAATGACATCCTGCACCTCCTTGGAGAGTAGGGTCTGTTCTGAATTTAAGGAATCCAAGTGGCTAGATTGAGTGTTTTTAGCTGACTGTGAAGAGTTTTGAAGTTGTGCCGAGTCAGTAGAAGAGGCATTAGAGGAAGGATCCATGATGGGGAATGCGTCAGGCTCCTCAGGAGTGGGTAACAGTGTTGTCTTGGCCAGTCTGGAGCAATGAGAATCCTCTTTGGTCTGTCTGCTCTGGCTTTTAATAGAACTTTGGGCAGCAGAGGAAGAGATGGAAAGGCATAAACTGTCATTGTTGTCGAACTGAAAGAGAGTGCGTCCACTTTCCAGGCCTGTGGATGAAAGGTCCTTGAGCAGAATTTTGTCAATTGGTAATTTCTGTGGGTGGCAAAGAGATCTATGTCTGGCCTTCCCCATGCTTGAATTATCTTTGTAAAAACTTGAGGATGCAACTTCCATTCGTGTGGATCTGTCATATTTCTGCTTAGATTGTCTGCCAGCGTGTTTTCCTTGCCTGGCAGGAACTGTGCTTGAAGTTGGATTTGTAATTCCAGAGCCATGTTCCAAAGAGACATGGCTAGCCTGCATAGGGGGTATGAATGGGTTCCCCCCTGTTTGTTTATGTAGCATATCACTGTGGTGTTGTCTGTCCTTATCAATAGCTAGCCTGGATGCAGTAGGTCTTTGAAAGCCATAATAGCATTTATTACTGCTAGCATTTCCTTTTGATTGATGTGTAGGTGCTTTTCTTTTTGGGACCATTTGCCCTGAATGCACCGATCTGTCATGTGCGCCCCCCAGGCGTAGTCCGAGGCATCTGTTGTGATGACTTGATTTGCTTGAGGCTTGCAGAATGGGAGACCTATGTTTCTTTGGCATGCTTGAGCCCACCACAGAAATTCCTTTTGAAGACATGGAATCAGTGGTATAATTGTTTCCAAACTGTGGCTGTGTTGAGACCATAAGTTTTTTAGGTACCATTGAAGTTTCCTCACATGCAGCTTTGCACATGGGATTAGTAGGATGCAAGATGCCATGAATCCCAGAGCCTGCAGGATTTTCCTTGCAGTCAGCCTGGTGAAGGTTGCCAGTTTTCTGAAGTAATGAGTTAGTTGCCCTTGTTTCTCTGGCGTGAGGTAGGCCATCTGGGTGTTTGTATGCAAGCTGGCACCCAGGAAAATTATTGTTCGAGAGGGTATTAGTCTTGATTTCTTTTTGTTGACTGTGTATCCCAGGGAATTCAACAACATTAGTACAAATGCCAGGTGTTTCAGAAGTATGTGTTTGCTGTCCGCTTGGATCAGGCAGTCGTCCAAGTATGGGTATATTTGTATCCCTTGAAGTCTGCAGAAGGCAATTACTGATGCCAGGCATTTCATGAACACTCTGGGCGCAGTAGATAAGCCAAAGGGCAATGCAGAGAATTGATAATGGGTTGAACCTGCAAGAAATCTGAGGTATCTTCTGCAATCTTGTCTTATTGGGACATGTAGGTATGCCTCCTTGAAGTCCAATGTTACCAGCCAAGACTCCTTGCCCAGCATGGAAAGAAGCTGCTGTAATGTGAGCATCTTGAATTTTGGTACGAGTAAATATGTGTTTAGGATGGATAGGTCCAAAATAGGTCTCCAATCTTTGCCCTTCCTTGGTATCAGGAATAGTCTGGAATAAAAACCTGGACCCTGTTTTTGTGCAAGTACCTCTTGAATAGCTTTCATGTCCATGAGATCTGAAATTTGTTTTTGTGCCGCTGCCCTTTGATTGTGTGGCAGGTTTGGCATGCCTCTCATTTTTGGAAGGGTGTGAAAGTGGAATCTGTAGCCTCTGTCTATAATGTCCAGGATCCATTTGTCTTTTGTGACAATATGCCAATTTTTCGAAAATAACGCCAGTTTTCCGCCTAAAGGTGCTGCCAATTGAGCCTTGCTTGGCATGCAAAGGGGAAGTCATTGGTTCTGCTTTCTGAAGGGCTGTGAACTATCCTCACCACCTCTTGGTGTAGGTGCTTGCCATTGTCTGCCTCTAAATGATCCTTGAGATTGCCCTCTACCCCTCGGGCGCCTGTATCTACCTCTTTGAGGTCTGTCCGTGGCTGGAAAGGACCAATTTTTTGAAGGCCAATTTCTACTGAAACGTGGAGGTTGTACCTGCAGGAAATCTTTCACTGTTTGCACTGATTTTGCCTTTTCCTCCATTTTCTTTAATACCTCCTCAGCTTTAACACCAAATAATACATCTTTTTGAAGAGGTGCATCTAGTAGTTTAGCTTTGACATGATCTGGTAAGGTTTGCTTTTTGAGCCAAGCATGTCTACGTATGACTGATCCTGTAACAGCAGCTCTACATGAGGCCTCTAAAGCATCAAAACCACATTGCAAGGTATGTTTACCCACTTGCTCTGCACTATGCAACAAATCCTGCAACTCCTTCATGTCTGGTTGTTCAGGCTGTGACATTTTACTTTTCAACTGAGATAACAAAAACTGTTGATACTTTAACATATGGAACTGACAGTTTAATGCCCTCATGGCTAAGGTGGCCGAGGTGTATACCTTTTCCCCCCCACCTTTCTAAAGCTCTGAAATCTCTCTCTGAAGGTAATGGATTTTTGGCAGTGGAGGCCTTAATGCCCTTGGGACCCTGTGAAATGGTTTCTGGGTCAGCCGCATGACTTTTGTATAGGAATTGGTGTGAATCAGGAACCCGGTAATACCTGTCAGGCTTGACTGGAGCTGGAGGTAAAGAATCTGGGTTAAGGCTGGCCTCTGAATACACATCATCTAGTATGTCCAAGACAGGAGGGATAGCCAGAGGCCTGTGCTGAGGGAGCAAGAGGAAATCCCTGAGCCTTTTCTTGGAGTCTGAGTAATCTTGGCCTTCCCAGTGGAAGTGTTCCCTCAAGGTATGCAAGATTTCCCCAAAAGAGTAGTCCTCGGGGGGGGGGGGGGGTGGACTCCTCTGCATCAGAATCTTCAAAAGGGGAGTATGAATGTTCCTGGTCTTCAGAATGTTCTGAAGTAATGGAGGCCTGGTCCGAGGAAGGGTATTCTTCCTCCACTCTGGGCCTTTTGTCCGAGGGGGGTTGGGAACCCCTGATAAGAGTAATCAAATCCTCAGCCATTTTGAGCACTTACTTTTTAGGCATGGGGCCTTGAGAGAGGCCCTGTGGAGCTTGTCTTTTAGAATGCATGGCTGCTTTAGATTTAGTGAAAGCCTTATTGGAAAAAGAAGGCCTGAAGACACCTTGAGAGGTGGCAGGCCTGTCTAAACTCCCCGCCAAGAGTGGCTTCGGTATCTGTAGTCGGGGTGTTGGCCGAAGAGCCTGCGACTTCGGGCACAGAAGACACCGCTAATGAAGTGTCATTGGTAGTCAGGGGCTGCGTAGGCGCCTTGCTGAGAACCGGAGCACCAGTAGTCGGCTTTAGCGTGGTGCCAGTAGAAGTCGCGGACCTCGTATGTCGGTTCTTATCTTTGCGTCTTTTACTCAAAACTGGAGTCGGATTATCTGACGACATAATGTAATTAAACTTTTTGCCAAAATGGTGTTGGGCGAACTCCGCCCAACGCTTAATAGTGCGTCTGTTGAATGTAGCACAAAAACCACAGGCCAAGACGTCGTGGTCTGGGCCTAAGCAAGGAATGCAGAGGGAATGGAAATCCTTATGCGGTATTTGCTTCCCACATGAAATGCAATTATTAACTTTGTCTGACATCGGTCTGAGGCAAGAAAAGTTTCCCCAATGGAGTACTTCGCTTTCAAGAAGACTTCGGTTGAATAATATTCGTAATCTCAGGAGATGGCCGACCGGCACTTGCGAACTGCTTCTGCTTCGGGCACCGCGCGGCAAGAAAGACTGAAGAAAATGGCGTCGGCTGGTTCTTTTATACCCCTGTCGCACTGACGTCAGGGAAGAAGCGACGACATCCGACGCCGGACCTAGACTTTGGAATTCGGCCGACCGAGGAGCCGCCTGACGGCAGGAAAACCCATCTGTTATGACTGCAGCTGTATGCACGATGAACATCCAAGAAGCCCCAGATGGATCCAGTCCTGATAGCATAGCCTGCATAGAAACCGAGGAGAGCATGCACAAGGAGAACAGGTGGATGGAGGGAGGGAAGGAATACTGCAACATGGAAAAAAAACATCTATGTCCTTCTATTCCAATGTTGCAGTATTCACTAGTGAGCGAGTACAAATGTCACTGCTGGATGGGGGGTGGTCTGGATGAGGAATCCAGGAACCCATGCAGGACAGCCCTGGCAAATCCCGCTCTGATCCTGGAGATGTGATCCAGCTTGTAGTGTCTGGTGAAGGTGTGCATAGATGACCAGGTAGCAGCTTCCAGAATGGAGTTAGTATCTAGACCTTTAAAGAAGGCTCCAGAGGAAGCCATGGCCCTTGTGGAATAGGCTCTGACATTGCCCACTGGTGTCTTTCCATGGTGAGAGTAACAAAAGGAGATGGCCCTAGCAATCCAAGAAGAAATTGTTTGCTTTCCTACAGCTTTCCCCAGAGCCCTGGGGTGGAAGGAAACAAAGAGCTGGTCTGATTTGCAAATAGGCTTTGTCTTATGCAAGTAGAAATGAAGTTGCCTGTGTACATCCAGGGAGTAAAGGACTCTCACTGTCTCCCTGAGGATTTGGACAGAAGGTGGGCAGGTGAATAGCCTGATTTAGGGAGAGGTCGTTAACCATCTTGGGGGTGAAGGAGGGATTAATCCTGAGGGTGACCCCGTACATATGGAAAACTAGGAAGGGTGGGGTTGCCATGAGGGCTTGGAGCTCTGAGACCCTCCTGGCTGATGTCAAAGCTACTAGAAGTAGTTTTCCAAGTGCAAAATTTCAAGTCAGCCTTGCCAGCTGGTTAACAGGGTGGCAGAGTTTTTCCAGCACATAATTAAAATCCCAGGGAAGAGGAGTCAGTTTTCTAGGGGGTCTTAAATGTAAAACACCTTTTAGGAATAGCTTGGCTAGAAGTCTGGAAGCTAGTGGGGGTTCCATAGGCAGGCAGACAGGTGTGCTTTTAAGGAGGATTAAAACAAGCCTGTCTTTAGCAGTTCACACAGGTAAGACAGAATTAGAGGCAGGTCGCTGTACAGCGGCTCTATCCATCTTTTCTGACCCGAGATAGAAAACTTTCTCCATTTTGAGAGATAGGATTTTCTTGTGTTTGGTTTCCTGGCCTCCTGCTTGACTGAGAGTGCATCCTCGTTGTACAGGTGTCTGAAGGGAATCAGAATCCCATTAGTCACAGGAAGAGATGCAGGGATCTCCAGTGTGGGTGAATCTGTGTTCCCTGGTGCTGTGTGAGTAGATCCACTGAGGGGGGGCAACTTGTGGTGATTGCTCTTGGACAGATGAAGAAGTAGAGGAGAACCAGTGCTGTCTTGGCCAAAACGGGGTCACCAACAAGATTTTTGGTGGGTCCTGATGAATTTACAGTAGGACTCTCTGGATCAGAGGGAAGGGGGAAAGGCATATAGGAATTTCCCCTTTCAAGTCATTAAGAAGGCATCTGTTTGAACAGCCTTCAGGTCATGAGTTCTGGAGCAGTAGCTCTGGAGTTGCTTGTTTGTGGAGGAGGCGAACAGATCTATCTGTGGAATACCCCACCTGTGGATCAGATCTAGAAATACCTCCCTTGACAGCATCCACTCGTGACTGTCTGAGGATGCTCTGCTTAAGAAGTCTGTCTGGCAACTGTGTTGGGACGGGGTGTAGGCTGCCTGGAGGGAGATCCCCTGGGAGACAGCTCGATCCCATACCTGTAGGGCTAACCTGCAGAGGAAGTATGACTTCATCCCTTCTTGCATGTTCAAGTACCACATCACTGTGGTGTTGTTTGTAAAGATTTTCAGAACGTCGTGTCTGAGGAAAGGTAGAAAGGCCTGCAGGGCCAGAAGTATGGCTGACATTTCCTTGATGTTGATATGCCATTGTTTGTTTTTGTCTTTCCACACACCTTGCACTGTTCTTGTGTCTAACGTTGCCCCCCAGCCCAGATATGAGGCGTCTGTGTGCATGATCTGAGAAGGGGAGGGCAATGGTAGAGGGAGACCCGGGTTTACGGTCACCTGGGACATCCCCCACTTCAGCTCTTGGTGGAGGCAGGGGAGAAGAGGGATTCTGAACTCTAAGGGGTGTGAGTGCTGGGCCCATACTGAGCGAAGATACTATTGCATCTTTCTCATGTGTAATCTTGCCAGTGATAGCATGGGAATAATGGCAGCCATGTAGCCAAGAAGTTTGAGGAATTCCCTCGCAGTCAGGGTGGGTGAAAGGAGGGTAGACTGAAGGAGTTGGGTCAAGGAAAGCACTTTTTCCTGAGGTAGGAAGGACACCCCGAGGTCTGTTCTTATTCTGCATCCCAGGAAGACAATGTCTTGTGTAGGAATTAGTTTGGATTTGGGGAAATTTATGAGGAACCCTAGAGACTGCAGCAGGAGGTCCTTAGTGTGGGCAAGGAGGGTTTGTCTGTCTGCTGCTTGAACGAGGTCATCTAGGTATGGGAAAATTTGTATACCTCTTGTTCTGCAGTAAGCAATGACTGGGGCTATGCAGTTTGTAATACCCTTGGAGCAGTGGAGAGTCCAAAGGGCAAGGCACATAAAGTACAGTTTTGTACCTACCATAAATGTAGATGTTCGGGTGTTACACTGCTGCAGTCACTACACTTGGGTTATCCTGCATTCAGACGGTCCCGCAGTCGGCCAGAGTTCCAAAGTCTTGGTCCGGCATAGGTTGCTGTGCCTCCTTCCTGGGCACCAGAAAAGTCCTGGAGTAGAAAACCTCTCCCTCGAGCAGGGGGGACGACAACTTCTATGATGCCTTGAAGCAACAGGTTGTGTAGGACCTCGGGGAGGAGGGACCACTGAGAGAGGGGAGGTAGTGGTATTGGAAGATTTTTTGAGGGGGACATCCAAGACATGAAGCAACCCTCCTTCAGGATAGACAAAACCCATTTGTTGGATGCTACTAGGGCCCATGCAGGGAGGCAAGGAGGCAGTGAGAGAAGGGTAGATAGAGGTACGGTGGGGGGCAGGCAGTCAGATGCTGCCTGCCCTTTCTGGAAAGGGAGGTCTCTGGGCAGAGGCCTGAGGTGTCCTACGCTGAGTAATCGGTCTCCTGTGAGGTATTCTTAACCTGAAGGGTACAGAGGGCCTAGAAGACTTCCCAATAAATTGTGTCTTGGCTGGGTAATTCCTCTGAAATTTTGGGATTGGAAGGACGAGAAGAAGATTTACCCAGTAAGGACAAGGAGTATTTGGCCATGTGTGACTGGTAATTTGTAGCCCTAAAGGCTAGAGTAGCTGAACTGTACATCTTCTTCCCCCACCTCTCCATGGCCTTGCTGTCTTTATCTGCAGGCAGGACAGTGGTAGTGGGGAAAAATTTAGTAGCCCTATCAGTGGCAATAGAAATGGTTGCTGGGTCAGCTGGCAGCATTTGAAAAGGAATTTGTCTGCCTCAGGTACCCTATACAACTGGTCTGCCCTCCTAGGGGCAGGTGGCTGGGAAACTGGGTTTATGCATGCTGCTGCAAAGGCATCCAAGGAAGGCAGGCTGGACAGGAGGAATAGGAGCTAGGTTAGGAGATTCCTGGATCAAGTCATAGAATCTTTTCTGTTGCTCAGACATGTCTGAGCAATCTCATTTAAAATGTTCCCTCATAAGAGTTACAGTGTCCCAAAGGTAAGGTCTTCCACAGGGAAGTCAGGTTCAGCAGAAGCTTCTTCTGGGGATCCAAACTCCAGAGGGGAAGAAATGCGAGAAGAGTAGGACAAGGAGTCCTCTGAGGAGTCAGACATTTCCTCTTCTGCAGGTTGGCTAAGAGTAGTCTCTAGCTGAGTAGGCCTGGGGCTAAGGAAAGGTGGAGCAACATGAGGGAGGTCTGGCAGAGGCCTAAGAGCTAGGAAGGCATTATAGAGACGCTGACTGAAGGCCTGTCAGTCTGGCAAGGCCTGTGGGGTTAAAATGATATGCCTCATCTTCTGTTTTTTCTTTGTAGGCCTAACCAGCATCTGCCTGGCGGTTGGCCTTTAAGTAGGAGGAGGAGGAACAGCAGAGGCCTGCTCCAGTGCGCCCATCCCAGAAGCTAGTTCCCCCTAGCATCTGAATCAGGCGCCGGGATATCCTCCCCAGATGCGTCATCCGCTCTGGATTTTGCGGCCTCCTGGTAAGTACCTGCTTTATCTGATGTGGCGGACGCCGGTTCCTCGGCCAAGCTAACAGTGGCTACAGGTGGAGAATCAGCAGAAGGAGGAGCGGTGGAAGTGGACTGCCTCGTGGGCTTGGCTCTTCCTAGGTGGTTTGGATGGGACGTCAAAAGCGGCTTGCATTCCAAGAGCGATTTACTTAAGTCGCTGGTTTTCAAGGTGTAAGTCAAGGGCCTAAATTCGGTGATGAAGGGTCTGAGGGACGAATGACTTACAAATGGCGCATTTTTTATAATCATGATCCCTACCCAAACAAGAGAGACACTGGTCGTGGGTGTGTTTTTTTGGGGAATCTGGTGACCACAGTTGCACTTGCTCTTATCGGACATTAACAGACTATAGTAATAACAAAAGGACTGAACAAAATCCCCAATGGGGTATTTATCGTAAAGTGAAACTGATCTGATGTCTGCAAGTAGCAGGAACACCTGACAGCTGAAAAGGTCCGAGGACTTGTGCGCGCAGACGTCACATTTATGGCCCACGTACCAGCCAACACGTCAGACGTCTGATGCACCAACAGGGACTGGAAAAGCTTTGGAAACCTGGCCAAACAACCTGATGGAAGAAGGGTAAACCCACTAGTGAATACTGCAACAATGGAATAGAAGGACATCATAAACTACCTTACAGGTAGAGACAAACAAGCACAGTGTATTAAATTATATTAAGTGTAGAGATAGCAACATTGCAGGAGACGCTTTTTAAACTCATTTATAGAATTATCACTTCTAGATTTATATAAAAGAAAACACACCATGTCAGCATGTTCACAGTTACAAACATTATACATCACTATACATTTTTTATTCAATCGTCATCAATCCAGCATTACATAAACTGATCAATTCCTACCTTCTCAACCTTCACTCCTGAAAACACTATTTTACATGCATTGTTCCCACAATTTCCCTTTTATCCCCTACATAATGTGCTTCTACCCTTTTCCAAGGATCCCACTTCCAGTTCTTTTATCTCTGTTACAGTATTTACTAGTTCAAACACAGTGTATTTAGACAGAGTTCCATCTTTTATTAACTGCTTTTTTGGCAGCCAACAGAAGTCAACTTAACAAGGCCTTACTATGTCTAGGCAATTCAGATCCTGTGTCCCAGCTCAAAAATAATTTCCTTAGTTACACTCATTTGCTCATCCAGTATTTCTGACACAGTACACTGTACAGAAGTTTTAAAATTTGCCAACTCATTACACTCCCAAAAGAGGTCTACTTTGGATGACCGAAATTTTACTTTATCGAAAATCACTGCAGTGAGACGAGAGCATCGAAACCAGACATCACTGAACCATCACATTCCCGAAGTTTATATCAACGAAACACCTGCTGTGCATGTCTCACAGCACTTGGAGCTTCTGAGTGGAGATCACGGTACAGCGAGGATCGGGATATGTACACTTTTTACTCACTGTAGTGCAATCTCGGAGTTTGTATACATATGCAGGGGGTGTGGGGGTGCAAGAGGGCTTGTCCCCCTGAAAAAATTTAACTTTTTTTTTTTTTTTGTAGTAGTAGTAGTAGTAGTAGGTGTTTTTTTGTTAATGTAAATGTTGTGAATGTGACGATTCAGTGATGCCCGGTTTTGGTGTTCTCTTCTTGTGCTGTGATTTTCTGTAAAGTAAAATTTTGGTGATCCAAAGTAGACGCCCCCCCCCAAAACATATGTTCCATGCTACTTCTTTCTTCTCCATCACACCTCCAACATTTGCAATTTACTGAAGGAAACATTCTTTGCTGCCTGCTTGGGGTATAAAAATACCTATGCAAACACTTCCAAACAAAAATCCTAAACCCTCTACATGTTGTTGCACATTTAGGAGCGGCACATATTTCCTCCACTTGTTTTCTTGTGAATGTCTTACACAATCTATCTTCCCATATTTTTCTAACTTCTGACAGATTCCTATATTTATCATGCAATATTTAATATGTCCTACTAAACTATCCCTTTTTTAACAGCAGCTTCTATTGCAGATTCAACTAAAAATTCTACCACAGCAATTCTTTTACTTGGGACTTCCTGAACCCTTTCTTTTTGCATACACTCCGATATCAATCCCTGAAAGGAAGGCAGCCTTCAGCCTGTAGTCCAAATGCCTTCTTGATCTCTTCCCATTCTATTACCTTTCAGTCTCTAGCCATTTGCTCCCAATAGTTCCTGTTTCAGTTTTCTCCAGTAAAATTACCAATTTTCTCTGTACCCCTATCCCACTCTCTCTATTTCTTTAATTTCTCCTGCTTCATCATCATCATCCATTTCCACTTTGAATTATAACTTTCTGACAGTTATGTATATGACCCTTAACCATGTAACGCTAAAATATCCATTCAAAGCTGGTATTCCTAAACCACTTTGTTCTACTGAAGGGATCAACTTATCCCACCTGACCCCCGCGCCTCATACCTCCCCAGACAAAATCCTTCACCTCTATTACTGTCCACAACTTCTCCTCTCATTGACAGAAATATGCCTGACCTGTATATACACCTAAAAGGAAAAACATTTTCACTGCTTGCATTTTGCTAACCATATCCATAAACATGAGGTTCTAGTTTCTTAGTTTTTATATTTTTATTTAGACTCTTCTCACGTAGCCTTAACTGCCATAAAAGAATCCCTTTTAACCCATTCTCCTAAATACTCCATTTTGTCGTGCCCCCCCCAAAATATGGGTACTGCTGAACCACTTCATGTGTGGGCACATAGTTTACAGCTATAGCCTTTGTTTTGTCTTCATTAATTTTACATTCCAAAAAAAATGCACCCATGGATTGTAAATAATTGAATGTCTGCATAACAGTTACATTCATGGTAAATGTAGCTTTGAAAGTCGTGGCCCTCAGTATGGGTCTTTCTGTCACAACTGTTACTGTGAAGTTTTCATTTCCACTTGCCTGCTGCTTACAAAGTTACAAATGACATTCATCTGAAATTTCATTAAAGTGGTAGAATTTGTAAATTAACACATTTTCCCTTTTTAAGCTCATATCACAAACTGCAAAGAATTTGTAACAAACACATTTTCCCTTTTTTTTAAGTTGGCAGTATCACAAAGCTCCAAGGTATGGCCTTACCCCTTATCTGTTTCAAAATAATCACTTGTTCTTCCACTTTAAAGGTGCTCTTTCAAACTCCATGTTCAAAAACTGCCTATGTAATTCAGCCAGCTCATTAAACATACCTCTTTGTTCAGCAGTATTCCATGCTGATCTGGTATGGCAGCCCCTATGTCTACGCAAATCATTTACTCTGGCCTCTGTTTAATATAAATTAAAAGCCAAACTGTCATTCATACATCTATATAAATTAAAAATGTGTCGTTTATTGAACTTCGGGCATTAATTACTATTATGGAACTGTTTGAATAAAAATCCAAAAATTCACTTATTTCCAATTCAGACAATTGCAATCAGTCAAGTCAATGTTACAATAAAAATAAAAATGTCTACTGGTGAAACTACTTTTCTGTACGTAATGAACTGTATTCTTTATAAGCTAAAATGTGTAGTACAACTGGGTACAAGATACAAAAGACACTACCGTCTACTAATGTTTACCATTAAAATATACCATGCTAAAAATGTGAAACATAACTGGGTACCAGACACCAAAGACATGGCCACCAAATGATGTTTACCATTAAATATATATATATGCTCCAGAACAAATTCTGAGAACATAACAGTTTGCTTAAAGACCTGTGTGTGACATATTTACCTAAATATTCCACCTTCCAAACCACAAAGACGTTTAATGTTAGTATACAACAAACTAACGTCCATGATGCTTGCTGTATTAACTTCAGTGCTGAGCATTTCAAAAAAAATCAAGAAATTGGCGTTCTTGAAGGACAACTCCACCCTCAAAATGAAACAAAAAAGACAAACAAAATCAGTACATACTTAACTTTTATGACTCCTCTGCATATGTTATTTTATAATTTTTCATACCTCAAAAAAAGGCTAATAATGATTACCATACTAAGGTAACTGTTTTCCACTTTATTCTCCAGTTTCCTAACATGGCTTGGATAAACAATTTCCGAAGTGATATCTTTGCATTTGTTTGCAAAGGTACTGCTCTGAATCACTGGCTTCTCAGAATGACTCAGGAAATGGTCTTTTTTTCACTAATGTGATTTGAGCTGGCTGTAAACTACTAAAATGTCTCCTACAGCATAAAAAACTTCCAGGAAAAAACACCCAAGCTATGGGTTTTCATCTCTATTGTGAGAGTGTAATTTACTAGTAACTTCAATCATAACTTGACAAGATACCTCATATTCACCTGGCTGACTTGATCAGTTATAGCCAACAGTTCACATTTCAGATACCTGACATCTTCCATCAACTTCATAACATCCACTTTAGACAACTGAAACATATGACAAAGTCTTAACAAAACTCCAACAAAGGACAGCTTGAAACTTCAGTTAAATAGTGTGGACTGTTGGCTACCTGTTGCTGCCTGTGAATGCATGAGACAAAACCTTACTACAGTTTAACATCAGCAAAGTACAGTTGTAAAAAGGAAACCCTCATGAATGAGAAAGTCACAGGAGGGTACAGCTTGTTCTTTATCTAAGCTGTTGTACACACACAGGATTAAAATGAAAAAGCTAAAAAAAAAACATCTCCTCTGTTAAAACTGCCATTTTCAGATCCAATCAAATATTAAGGCAACTTACGGGCATTTTTGTGATACCAGAAAATATGGTTCAGCTACAGTGATCAACACTTCCCTAACCAGAATTAATCAAAATACTATGAACATTCAATAAATATTCCTTAAGCAAGTCTGTCATTTTTACACTAGTTTTGCATTGTTTGTTTGTGTCTTTCGGCTTTTCCGGGTTAGGTGTCGCCACAGCGGAACTCCGGTCCGCTAATGATTAGTAGTGGATTTTTAAGTACCGGGTTACCAGCCCTGACGCACAACCTTCAACGAAGGCACGCCCCATTCACGTATGCCTCCACACAGAAGACGCTCTAGCTGACAATCGAACGGGACAACGTCTTGCTATGAGGCGACAACGCTAGGTTCGACTCTCAGCTAGAGCGTCTTCTGCGTGGAGATATGCGTGAATGGGCGTACCTTCGTTGAAGGTTGTGTGTCAGGGCTGGTAACTCGACACGTAAAAATCAACTACCAATCATTAGGGGACCGGAGTTCCGCTGTGGCGACCCCTACCCGGGAAAAGCCGAAAGACACAAACAAACCAGAATTTGTTTATTTTACTTATTTATTTCCCGGGAAATTCTGACTGGACGCATGTCCTTTTTCAGCGGATGAATGGGGAGAAAAGCTCCATATCATGTACATGACAGGTTGTTTTTGTAAAAACTCACTTCTAGCATTAACGTAATGCTCACTACCCATTACCACAGCTCTTATCAGCCTGTTTTACATTTTTTCCTAAACAGAAGCTCCTGCACAGTCCAGCATGAATGGAGCTGTCAAAACGTTCGCTAGCCACTTTGCAAAACCAATAACTAGAAATCATGTTCACACATTTTGGGTATGAAATCCAAACAATGTTTGAAAACTTAACTGGAATGTTGCTTTTACACTTAGTTTTAAATTACTTACTCCAGATCATTTATGTAAATCTAAAGTACGTAACACTTATACCTTAGTAGAAATTAAATTCCATTTTTAGCTAGCAAGATAATTTGATATCAGATAATTAGCACAATAAAACCAGGGGATGTTTTAAAGTAACGTTATTAGCAACCAACTGTACACATTCCATGGTGTTGCTGATCCTTCTGCTGCTTGCCTTTTCACAGTGTTTGCCCTTTTCCAAATTCTTTATGTCCTGTAAAGACAAATGCCTACAACACCTCAATAGCCTCCTGTTGGAAGTCATGGGGGTATTCCAGGAAGTCCAAGAATACTGACGCAGCCAATATTGAAAACAGGGAGGTCAAGTCTTCTCACTAATTTTAGGAGTAAGGGTTGGTGGCCGTGTCCAGCTCAAACCCACACAAAGTCATGTCACTGCAGTCAGTAAAATATATCAGGGTCAGCTCTGGCCTCTTCACACCTGAAATTTAACCAACAAGAACTGAACAGAAAATTATGCTTAGGTGAACACCTCTTCTTAATCCTCAATACTGAAGGAGAGGCCAATTTTGGGATTATGTGCAAGTTATAGGACATTACTTTTAAGTGACATGAACCACTACCAAAAACACCTAGTTGGCTACAAAACCCATTCCCACACTCAATGACATCCCTGCAGAAAGAAAAAGGAGCAATTACCTACCCTCCATTTGCTCAGCTATCACTTAACTATTTGGACACTGAGTAAACGGAGAAAAATTTGGAAAATGCATCTAATGAAGAGGACAAATAGTGCCCAGATGTACAGGATGGTGGCAAGGCACCTGCATGCTAGCTTGCTTCAGTAACTGCCTACCAATACAGCCCATTCCACTGAGTGATGACGCCCTGACTAAATCCAAGCAACACAAGTTTGGACAGCAATTTGGGTACTTGCTGAAGCTGATGTGGGGGGATAAAGGAAGTCATGCGGCTTTGCTGGTTCACCTCTCTCTGCGGGGGGGTCATCCTACTTGCAGAATCCTCAAGGAAGAATGTAGATACTATGATGTGTGTTAGTTGATGAGGTAGTTCTAACTAATTTAGGCTTTTTACTGTCGTACAGTGGTGGGTTATGAAAGGGGTAATTGTTACAAATGTGGCACTTTATTACAGCTTGATTTCAGTTTTGATTTTTGTGGTGCCTGGAGGTTAGCAAGGATGTGAGCACCATGAAGTAGTGAGGTGAGAAGGTAAGTAATGGCAAGTGTATTTTTAGTTGCATTGGTGAGAACCTTTTTGGCTCTGTAAAGCTTCCATAGTTTTTTGTGATTGTTTTATGCAATTTTGTGTATGCAGGTCAAGTTTATGATCACCATACACCATCATCCTTAATAATTTGCTAGGAGTAGCAACTTCAATGGCTGTATTATTGAGAGGACTTTAATTTTTTTTTTGTATGACAGTGGGATTTGGGGAAAATGTATTTATTTATTTATTTTTTTGGGGGTTTGAGCATGAGTTGTGAGTTACAAAGCCATAGGGTAATAGCTGTTAAAGTTTCCTGAGTAACTTTTCGGACATGTGCCAGGTTGTCAGATGTGCATAATTTCTGCATACTGTATTAGGAAAGCCTCTTGTGTGGCTGTGTAGAGGGTGCACATGAGAATGTTAAAAAAGAGGGGACCAAGGATACAGCCTTATAGTACACCAGTGGTGACTGGGTGGCATGGAGAGAAGATGGACTGCCGTTTTTATTGGCTGATGCTTAGTGGCCAGGTAGCTTCTGAATCGCAGAATGATGGGCTGAGGCAGACCTAATGAGGACATTTGCAGTAGAAGTTTGGAGTGAAACTGTGTCGAAGGCTTTAGACAAGTCTAGAATTAAGGAGGAGACTAGCTTGCCATTACCTCTAGCTTTACAGACAGTATCTAGAAACGTTAGAAGCAGTTTTAGTACTATTTGCGGGACAGAAGCTGTATTGTGCTGGGTATAGGAATCCTTCCTGCATGAGATAGTTTAGCAACTGTTTTTGAGTACACTGGGGAATAAGATCGCTGTATGTCTAAAGTCAGTAATGTCTATTGAATATCCTCCTTTGTGTAGATGGGATGATGTGCGATTTCTTTCCAGGGAGATGGAATAAGAAATTCCTGAAATGACCTATTTATAAGAACTGAGGCAAGACTGGCAATGCTCTCTGCTGCATTTTAAGGAACTCACTTGGAAGGTCATCTGCTGAAGTACAGCATGGTTTGAGTTTAAGAGTAGATGCGGCCACGTCTGAAGGTGGAAATGGATGTAGTGATATGTGGCTGTTGGGAAGGGTTGGGATTAGATGTTAAGGATATTATATTACCAATGAAATAACAGCTGAATCCCATTGCACTTTCAAGTGGTGAGTTATTGGGAGAATCGTTAGGATTTAATTGTTGCCTGGGATGCAAAATTTTGTTGATGGTTGACCAGAAATTTTTAGGGCCGTGTTCACTATTCCTCTGAAAATTGTTATAATATAGCTTTTTGTCTTCATTTTTCTTTTAATACAGTTTAGGAGTATTCTGAAGTTTGAGATATTGTGGTGATTTACATTTTTGCTACTCTTTCCAAGCTTTTTCTCTATCCTGCATTAGCATTCTACTTTTTTTGGATAGCTAAAACAAATTATTTGCTTTTAGTCTCTTCCTTCTGGGAGGTGCAGGGCTACTTAGGACATTTAGGAAATTCATACTGAATTTATTTACAGCATCATCTATGTGGAGTATTTTTTAGGACGTTCCAGTTAACAGATGAGAAGATAGCAATGAATATTTTGGGTTTAAACTTGGACAGCTGCAAGTTGTTTTATAAACATGTTGTTTAGGTGGATGTGTGAGAAGTCTGGTTGTAAGGACTGGGATATGGTCACAGAGTCTGACATTGTACCTGTAGTGGTGAATCTGCTACGGTCTTATACTAGGATCCAGTCTAATAAGAAATGTGATGTCTTGTGTGGGGCTTTTATACAGTTGTGTGAAACCATATAAACTCATGCTAGATGCAGGGGAGTTAACGTTTATGTTCTACCAGTTGATGCTGACATCACATAGCAGTACTAGCACTACTAGCAGTAGCAGTAGTACTTTTTCTTCTGGAATTGCCATGGATATCCAATGTCATATCTCCCAGAGTAGCTGTGTTGTCACCAGGAAGGATGTAAAGGAAAGTAATATGTTTACTTCCAAAAAAGTAGTAAGAAGCTCTGCTGAAATTAATTTTGGTACTGGTTTGTTGTAGGGAGAAACTTGGTAGCTGTTGGGAAACATTAAAGCAATACCACCACCTTTCCTCTTTACATGGTCAATATGGATGATATTACAGCAGAAGGGTGTAATTTTGGAGTCATTTATGCTGGGTTTAAGCCAAGTTTCAGTTAAAGCTAGGATATCAGGCTTGTGTTGGGTAAGCCAGGAATGTAGTTCAGTAGTGTTATTTCTTATGCTTCTAATATTTATTGCAGCAAAAAAGAAGTTCCATCTGTGATGCTGATCCTCGTTCAGCCATTATGCATGGGTATTGGTTCCGACCTCAGAACCGAGCCGGCCATTTTCCAAGCTCGCGTCAGCCACAACCTCTCAAGCTAAACTCTTACCCATAATTCCACTCTCCCTGTTACCTCAGATTGAGTTTGCAAGTCAAAAGAAGGTAGAGGCTACCTCTGGTCAACTGACCTATCTGAATCGGAAGGTGAGATCCGCTATAAGCCTCAGGAGGGAGATGGAGGGAGGGTCGTAATGACTGAACGAGGATTAACATCACAGATGGAAAGTTATGGTAAGACATAACTTCTTTATCTGATGATGTTAATCCTCGTTCATTCCTTACGCATGGGACAGAGTCCCCAGCTACCTTATTTCTTGGGAAGCTGTCATGGAAGGACATTCCTGAACATCATAGAGCCAAATGATGCTCTTCCCCTGGAAGCCAGATGTAATTTGTAATGGCTGATGAAGGTATGTGGTCTAGCCCATGTAGCAGCTGCACAAATGTCATGCACAGAAGCTCTAGCATGGAAAGCAGCTGAGGTTGCTACTGACCGAGTAGAATGAGCCTTGACAGTGGTAGTTAACTGAACATTATGCTTGCTGTAATAAAGGTCAGTCTTACAACCACGTGGCCAACGTGACCATGGAAACAGCACATCCTAATCTAGCTGATTTGACTTGCGAGAAACTTTAGTTCTGTCCAAGTAGAAACAAAGTTGTCTGTGAATGTCTAGGGTATGTAGGCGATACTCTCCTGTGTTTGAATGATCGGGAAAGTAAACTGGCAATTCAATGGTTTGGTTAATGGACATGTCAGAAATCACTTTGGGCAAAAAGGTAAAATTAGTTCTCAATGACACTCTGTCCTTATGAAAGGTCAGATATGGCTTCTGGATGCACAAGGCTTGAAGTTCGGAGATACGTCTGGCAGAAGCAATGGCAACTAAGAATGAAGTCTTCCAGGACAAGTTTTTGAAGTTGCAAGAAGAAGCCGGTTCAAAGGGTGATGTCAAAGCTTGCAAGACTAAAGCCAAATCCCATGGCTGAGTGGATTCTCTAAAGGGAGGTTTTAGATGAAAAATGCCTTTTATGAAGGTCCTGCATAATTTGTGAGACATAAGAGAAAAATCCTGGATCCCACTGTGGAAATTAGAAATGACGACCAAGTGAACTCTGATCGTGGATGCAGAAAGACCAGACTGGAAAAAATCAGACAGATATTCTAGCACGATGGGCATTGGTGCTGAGAAAGGATCCATCTGTTTTTCTTTTAGCCAGATAGTAAACCTCTTCCACTTGCTGAAGTATGCATTTCTGGAAGACTGCTTATGAGATGCAATGAGAATGTCACGTACAGGTAAGGACAGATCATTCTGCCTGGCAATCACTGGAAGTGGAGGAACCAAGCTGTGAGCTTTAGGTTGTTTAGGTTGGGGTGAATCAGGTTCTGCGGATGGGAGATCAAGTCTGAGGTTGGATCGAGAGTCCACCGCTGATCTAGCAGGTGAGGCCACAGGAAGGGGAACCAAATCTGACGAGGCCAAAATGGCGTTATGAGGATTAATTTGCTCTTCAACCGGCGGGCTTTCTTCAGGACCTGGGGAAGAGGAGGAAATGCATAAAGTAGACCAGAGGGCCAATCGTGGACTAGAGCGTCCCTGGGTGACTGTCCCTGATGGGGGATCAGGGCGAAAAAATTGCTGCATTTGTAGTTGGTTGGGGAAGCAAAGAGGTTGCAGCAAGGAAGACCCCAGTGGTTGAAAATCTCCACCGCTATCAAGGGATTCAGGGACCACTCGTGAGGTTGAAGAACGCACCCGCAGAGTCTGTCTGCTATCACACGAACTCCTGGGAATGTGTGTTGCTAGAAGAAAGCGGTTGGTAGTCATCGCCCATTGCCATCATCTCATGGCCTCCCGGCAAAGGGGATAAGACTTCGTTCCGCCTTGCTTATTGATGTACCAGACCACCGCCATGTTGTCTGATTGAATCGCAGTGGTCCAGATGGCAACAGGGGATGAAATGCTTGCAACGCCAGAAGCACAGCCCTCAACTCCAGAACATTTATATGCAGATGGGCCTCCATTTCGGACCACATACCTTGGACAATCATTCCCTGAAATAGGCCCCCCCACCCCATCAGGGAGGCATCCGTGGTCACTGTGGCTGTGGGTTGTTGGGGGGAGACGGTACGGGACCACTGAAGCAGATTCCGAGATGACCACCAATTTAAGTCCTGCTTGCACCTGTGAGTTATCCGAATCTCGGCTGAAGGTGGGAGCTGAAAAGTGTACCACTGAGTGAGTAGTAACCACTGCAAAAGCCTCATATGAAACCTGGCCAGGGGAACAATTGTAATTGAGGCTGCCATGGAACCCAACAGCTGTGAACAGAGTGAGCTGAGGATTTCTCCTTTGAGAGGAATGGAATCAATTGTTGTCTCAATCTTTGAATTCTGTGCTCCAGAATGGATGCTCTGCAGTTCTCTGTGTTCAAGAGGACCCCTATGAACTTGGTGGATCGAGATGGGATGAGACTGGATTTTTGCCAATTTATGGTTATGCCTAGCCTTTCTGCGGTGTGAAGAGAGAAAGCCAGGTCTTTTTCTAATAGATGACTGGTGGAGGCAGTGATGAGCCAGTCGTCTAAGTATGGAAAAACCTGGAATCCCTGTAGTCGTAGGAACGCTGTGACGACTGCCATGCACTTTGTGAACACTCTCTGGGCTGTAGAGAGCCCGAAGGGCAGTACTCGGAAGTGATAATGACTGGTTCCCACACAGAAGAGAAGGAATCTCCTTGACTGTTTGTCCACTTTTATGTAGCAGTACGCGTCTTGAAGATCAGAGCACATCCAATCGTCTTTTTCCAAAAGTGGGAGGATAGACTGTATAGTGACCATCCGGAATTTCTGTACCTTTACAAATTTGTTTAACACACTGAGATCCACAATTGGTATCCAGTCTCCAGTCTTTTTTGGCACCAAAAATAGTCTTGAGTAGAGTCCGGATCCTATCTAGTCTGGTGGGACTGTTTGCAAAGCTTCTAAGCAAAAGAGTCATTCAATCTCTAATGCTGCCTGTACCCTTTGACTGGGTGGCACGTCGGGTAAATTCCTTAAGGTGGCAGGATAAAGATTGAACGGGATACATTAACCTCTAGTTATTATCTTTTGTACCCAAGAATCGGTGGTGACGATTAGCCAGGCAGAAGGGTACAAAGGGAAACGACCCCCTACCACTTCCAGAGGAAAGCAGTTGGGCCACTCCTCAGGAGCGCTGGTAGGGTTGGCCAGTGAAAGAATCCCTGGAACCCTGGTTACACGGACCTCTTCTGCCCCGAAAGGGGCATCTTCCCTGAGAATTTCCCCCTCTGCCGCTAGGGGAAAAATCAGCTTGTGTGTCACAGGAGGAGCCCTGAGATTTTTTTGTGCCATATCTTCCCACTCTTTTGGTTTCTGGAGAAACCCCATTGAGGGGAAGAGTAACAGACACCCACGGCCGAAAGGGTCTTACCGTCCTGTTCACATCTAGCCAGTGTGCTTTTACCTTTGGGACTAAACAACGAAAAGGCTTCAATTGGAGCATTGATAAAGGAAGCCTTGAAGGGTTCCGTGAAATCACACAAGCGCATCCAGGCAAGTCGTCCCAGAACAGCGCCTGTCCCCCCGCTGCTCTAGCTGCTCCTTCTGATGCATGAGAAATGAGCATCATGGAGGAGTTAGAAATAGATTCAATGTTGGCTAATTGAGAAGCCACTTTGTCATGGACCTCATCAGACAGCACCAGCCAAAGTTTCAGAGAGCTCAGAGATTAAGTCTCTTTGAAGTCTGGTAAAATGTGTCATGTAGTTCAGAGCCCTGATTGCAAAGGTATGCTTCCCAATTCTGTCCAGAGCCTGAGGCTCTCTGTTGGGCAGATGAACAGTCTGGCTTTCTTCTTCTGCCAGGTCCTTTTTAGTTGCGGACGCCACCACCAAGGCATCTACCAGAAGACCTTTGGACCAATGGGGGTCGCTATCAGGAGGGGACAAAATTTTATCTGATCTCCGGGGAATGGCCTCAACTGTGTCAGGAGCCTTCCATGCACACTGCACGACGAGCCAGACCAGTTTGTCGGCAGGTGGAGTAACCCAGGAAGTAGGGGGTCGGGCACGAAAGGCCTGTAGGAACACAGAGTCTTCAGAGGTTGTGTTAGAGGGCTGCCAATCACCTCTCTGTTTCAGGAATTCTAGGATATCTCCGAAGGATACCTCAGAGGGTGACCTAGAAGACCCTTCCCCCATCATCCAAGTCTATCTCTTCGGTGAGGGACTCCTCAATGGAGTCCATGGGTTTCCTCTTACACAAAGACTTCCGATGAACTTCCTCAGAGGGAAGAACTGGGGAAGACAGCTCAATAGGGGCTTCCTGTGGGGGGTAAGTCCTGAGGATCTCGTGCCTGTTCTTGTGTAAAAAGAGGAGGCACTGATAGTATAGAAACGTCAGTCGACGCAATAGTCTTCTCCCAACTCGGAGTCCCTGGACGGCTGCGGAAAGCCGAAGAAGGGGTGCCACACTTAGCAACCTGGGTAGTGGCAAGGGAATCCTGCCACAAAGGCAACTGAGGCTCCTTAGTGAGATCCAAAAGGGGAACTGCAGGTGAAGACTGCGTTATAGTAAGGGGCTTCCAAGATAGTGACGGGGGCCTCTGATGATGAATGGTCACCTCCCGAGGAAGTACAGGACCTGGGAGGAAGAATACCTCTAGCCAGAAGCAACTGATCCACAAGACGCAGCACATCGTGTTCAGAGAGGCTTCTAGTGGATCTCACAGACATAGCTGAAGGAGAATCAGGTCTATCCAAAGTCGGAACAAGTTCGGTGCCCACAATGGTGGGAGTTTGTACTGCAAAAAGAGGAGTTGGCATGGCCTGAACAACAGTAGTGTGCCCCAAGGAAATCATCTATGCCAAAGGTAATGTCTGCACCGACAAGGTCGGTACCGAAGTGGTAACTGACTGTGTTGAGAGAGTCTGCAACAGAATGGGAATGGTCGGTGCCGAGCGAGTAGTCGGCGTCGAGAGGGCGACTGGCGTCGACACACCTATCGGCACCGACAAAAACTGTCGGTGCCGATGAAGGAGTCTGAATCAAGGAGCCCCTCAGTTCAGACGCTGTATGAGGCACACTACTCGGTGCTGAAAAAGTAGATTTTGGACCAATGGACTAGGAACCGAATAACTAGGCTCCAAAACAGTCGGTGCCAAAGAGACCAAATCCATAGTGGAAAGCTTAGGTTTTTTTGGTCTCAGTTCCATAGGGCCTCCAGCCGGAGAGGATGGAAGAGACTTAGATTTTTTATAATCTTCACTCCTTTTCTTGTGGGAGCTTGGAGGGGATGAGACCTCCGTCCCAGAAATAGCCTCTGAAAAGGAAGATTTAAGTAGCCCCTTTAAAATCAACTTATTCTTTCTTTCAATGACAGTCCTATTAGTGAAATTCTTACAAATCCCGCAAGGCGGGTCAACTGTTAAATGAGGCACACCCAAACAATAAACAAAGAATGTGCATCAGACAGAGGCAATTTATGGCCACATTCCACACATCTTTTAAAACCTGGACTGCCTTTTTTATCTGTCACAGTAAAGAAAGGGAAAGAAGGGTTACCAAAAAAGGAATTACCTGAAGGTAAGACCCAGAAAGATTTACGAATGATGGTAAAGGGAAAGAAATACCTTGTCGGTAAGAGAAAGAAAAAAACAATAAGAGCACAAGGAGAAGACTAAATAACTACTTTTTTTTTCCTCAAAAAATTTAGTCAAATTTTTAAAAAGATCAAAAATGTGTACTTAGCTCAACAGAAGTAGCCTGACACGACCTAACTGCGATGCGGCAAACGAAATCTGGGGTAACAAGGAGAGGGGGATTATGGGTAAGAGTTTAGCTTGAGAGTTTGTGGCTGACGCAAGCTTGAAAAATGGCTGGCTCGGTTCCGAGGTCGGAACAGATACCCATGCGTAAGGAATGAATGAGGGTTAACATCATCAGATCATTAGATTACTGTGGTTGGGGTGGATCATTGTGGGATTGTGTGGAAGAGAATTATTTTGATGTTGGTTGTGGCAGGTTGGGCCAAAATTAAAATAAATGTCTCCTCCTCGGAGGACTTTAGTATATTGGGGTACTACTGATTCTTGTTTTTTGCAGAGTATTCTTCCACTTAATTTCATTCTGATTTGAGTTGAAATGGAGTTAAAAATTAGTCTATATTTGGGGTAAAGGTGAGGTGCATCATTAATTTTGGTGTGATGTCCCTGTCTATGGGTAAGTGACGACTATGCCCTCCATTACTCAGGTCTTGCCCCCAGGAGGGATGAATGGACTGTAAGATTGTCACTTTCAGAAAAAAAAAAAAAAAAAGACTTAATGAAGGCAGCAAAGAGATGGAAGCCAGACTGACACCAAAATAGCAAAAACCTCTGAACCAATATGCATTTTAGGTGCGCCCATAATTTCTGTAGAAGACCAAATGGTTATGAGCTGAGAGAGATAAACAGCAACCACCTATGAGCAGCAGTCCACCACTCTAAGGAGCAGTGGCAAGTAGGTGACATTAGTAGGCTGTTTGAAAAGGAGTGACTGTTCACACATGACATCATACCTTCTGTTGTAGGACTCCCTCAAAGGCAGGCTAAAAAAGGTACTGAAAAAATTACCATGAAGAAGCAAGTGGGCCTGGACTCTGATGTGGTTAGAGATCAAAGCCTCTGAGCTCCTTGGTCCTTCTCCACTAGATGAAACGGTCTGTTATAACAGAACTTGAGAGTGGTCCGAAATTACTCAGATGACAAGTAGTGAATTCAAGACTAATTCTCCCAGTTTACAGATACAGATAATGAATGGAGGCATAGCTACTTGCTTTTTATTTTAAATGCACTATTTTTTTTTCAACTAGCCGGGTAAGTGAAATGATCATCATGGACCCTTTTCAGACATGACTCAGGCCTACAGAGAATTGGGGAACAAGGTAAAAGGAATTGAAAGACCACCAGAAAAAGAAGATATGGATACATTTTGGAGAAGCATTTATGAAGATCCTGTGGAACATAAACGCTAAATGGACAAAAGACAGAAGAATAAGAAGTTCAAAGGTACAGGGTATGAAATGGGATGAACCAACAACTAGAGAGATTGAAACAAAGTTAAGAAAAGCCTCCAATTGGAAAACCCCAGGCCCAGATGCTGTACCTAACTTCTGGCTAAAAGTATTAACATCTCTACACGAAGATTTAGCCACGAGTAAGAACTATTGATATGAGCACACCGAACAGACACCAGCCTGGCTAACAGGAAAAACAATGCTCCTACTCAGAGTGAACCTGCAAGCTACCCTAAAAAATGCAGGCCAATAACTTGCCTTCCAACAGCATACAAACTATAAACCAGAATTGATTCTATTATGGCAACAGAACAAAAGGGCAATAAAAGAAAGTCATATGGAACAAAGAATCTGTTGTTGTTAAATAAAATCATAGTGGAGAAGGGTAATATACCCGAAGAACTGCAGCTATGACGTCGGGTGAAGAGCGACACCAGCCGAGGCCAGACCCAGACTTTGGAATCCGGCCGACCGAAGGGCTGCCTGATGACAGGACAACCCATTTGTAAGGACTGCAGATGCATCCTTGAAGGACATCTGCATAGTTCATCAGATGAAGAATTGAAAGCACAACTGCAAGTCGTCAAAACATTTAAGATGATATAAGAATGTCATTTGGTATTGATAAATGTGCAAAAGCAAACTTTAAAGCAGGAAAGCTACATCACCAAGAAAATATCAGTTTGGCACAGAAATGAGGAATGTGATATAAAAGAACTTGAGCAAGAGTGAGTGTATAAATATTTGGAAAATGAAGGATCAACAATAAAACATGAACAAATGTGAATAAAACTCAGGAACATTTTAGAAGGCTTAAACTAATACTAAAAACAGCACTGAAATCTAGGAACAAAATGTAAGCTACAAACCAATTTGCTGCTCCTGTCCTTACAGTTTTGGAGTGACTGCTGGTCCCAAAACATGTTGGGACAGGTTAGACAGGAAAACAAGGAGGATGCTTCATGCTCAAATGATTTATAAAAATCGGTGCATGCCAAGATTATATAATCCCACGTTCTGAAGGAGGTAAGGGCCTCCTTGAAATTGATTACATGTACAGACCTGCAATCGTGGGACTCCACACAAGACCCAAATGTAGTGAAAGTTTTGAAACATGAGGAGAATAAATCTAAGAGGGCTTCTCCTACTTAGTTTAGCAAAAGCATATTGCCGTCAAACAGGAATGGAAATCAAACCAGAAGTAGATAAAAATCAGGCAGCAACTGAATGTGCCAAAAAACAAAAGAAAGAATATAAGGTGAAAGATCAGAGGAGAAGGCAAGAAATGTTGAAAATGCATAAACATAGTTGCAAGTAGAAAAAACTCCTGGAAGAACCTCATGTTGATCAGGACTGAAAGCAGAAATGGTTATTTTATTTATTTATTTTATTTTACATTTGTTTACTGGGATAGTCCCGACTGGATACATGTCCATTTTCAGCGGAGGCCCGGGGAGAAAAGCTCCACAAAGACAAACTTACATAGATTACACAGAAGTTAGCAAACAATTATAAAAACAAAGTGATTATATACAATGGGTTAGTAGTGTTCCCTAGTAGGGACTCACAATTGTCATGGTCAGACAATTAAAAGTAAGAGACATCAGATTGGAAGCAGAGCTTGGTGAAGTAGTTACAAGTTATGATAATAGCAGAATATGCTTTTAGTTTATAACTTAATCAGGGTTGGTACATGGCCATAGCCAATTCACTTTGAGATACTGTTTGAGGTTTTTCTGAACAGACTTTTGGAGGATTGTAGGGTTATATAGTTTGGCAACGAATTCCAGGTTTTGCAATGAAGTTTGCAAACAGGGATTCACCAGCACAGTTATTAGCTTTGTGGGTTTGGACCAGTAGTTTATCTGCTGACCGTAGGGATCTTAGCTTGCTATATGGCTTAATATTTTTAAGTGAGGGGGTATCCTCAGGGTGGTACAAAATTTTGTGCGTCATTAAGAGTTGATTGAATTGAATTAAGCTGGGCAGTTTTAGCCACTCTAGTTTTTTAAGGTTCTGGCAGTGGTGGGTTCTATTGGTGGAGCCAGTGGCAAATCTGGCAATATGATTGTAGCTATCGGACAGCTTACCTAGTTCGGATTTGTTGAGGTTTGAGAGTGCAGGCGAGGCATATAAGAGAGTAGGTGTGATCAGGCGATTGCAGTCCTAGCCAGTGGGGTTAAATGTCTTGTTTCTATACAGTGATCCAAGCTTCTTATTGATGGTCGGTATGGTTTTGTTGACCTGTAGGTCAAATTTGAGATTATTGTCTATGATCACCCCTAGCAGTTTGGTGTGATTATCCGGGGAAATAGTGGTACTATTGTTAGATGTGACAGAGAATGAATGTGTGGTGGATCTACTAGAGAAGAGTAGAAGTAGAAGAGTAGAAGTTTAGTTTTATTGGGGTTCAGAAGTAGGCGTTGACTAGTGAGCTAGTTCTCGATAGTGTTAAATGTATTTTGGGTTAAGAGATTTGCAAGTCGGATGGGGAGGTGGCTGAGCAGATGAGAGTGGAATCTTCTACGTATTGGATGCAGGTGGCTTTAGGGCTAGCAGTGTGGAGACTGTTGATAAAAATAAAGAGTAGTGGACCTAGTATGGACCCTTGAGGGACACCAAGTATGAGAAGTAACTGGCTGGAGA
The DNA here is from genome assembly GCF_019279795.1 of Protopterus annectens. Lineage (NCBI taxonomy): Eukaryota > Metazoa > Chordata > Ceratodontiformes > Protopteridae > Protopterus > Protopterus annectens. Next base: position 1,416,067,145 of record NC_056725.1, read on the forward strand.
GTTTGCCCTGCCATAGTACCGCCTGCTGTCTACCAGTCAGGCAGGACAGGAACCACTGGACAGCAGGCTTGTTGAGGGAAATAGATTTTAGTGAAAGAATGAGAAATCCATGGTTGACCATGTCAAAGGCTTTTGATAGGTCAAGAAAGAGGGCAGAGGTTAGCCTACTGTCATTCCTGTTTTGGTTTATGGCAGTAGTAAAGGAAAGGAGGGCTGAGTTGGTGCTGTGGTATGGCCTGAAACCATGCTGGGAGGCAGATAGTAAGTTATTCTGTGAAAGGTATTGCATTAGTTGCTTGTGTACACATTTCTCCATTATTCTGGCTAGTGGGGAAAGAATGGCAATGTGTCTATAGTTGGATATATCTGAGGAGCTACCACCTTTATGGAGTGGGATGACGCGAGATATTTTCCAGAGGGAGGGGATAGCATTTTCGGATAAGGTTCTGTTGATGAGGATAGATATGGGATATGCAATGGCATCTGCAGCTATTTGCAGGTACTCTGCAGTGAGGGTGATAGGTTTTAAATTTTTTATAAGTGTTTTGATAAAACTAGTGGATATTGGTTGGAAGCCAAATTACGGGTGATTATTAGGTAGATTAAGCATGTGGTTTAAGTTAGAGGGGGTTAGTTGATTTGCTAGGGATTGGATTGTTTCTGTGAAAAAGTTATTAAAGGCGCTAGCTATCGTCTCTGAGGAGCTATGGGTGTAGTTAGCCGGGGTTGGGGTGGTGGAGTGACCTGGACAAAGTAGTTGATTTAAGCTTGCCCAGAATGTTTGAGGGTTGTTGTGGTGTTTTTGTAGGAGATTTTGGTAGAAGCTTTTTTTATCCAGTAAAATAGATTTTTTTATCATTCCCGAGTTGACGATATTTTAGATGGTCAAGTGGGGCTTTGGTTGTTCTCCAGCTGGCATAGGCTCTGTTTTTGTTTTGATTTTTGCTTTGGTATCTTTTGTGAGCCATGGTGCTGTATTTGATCTAGTTTTTATTGTACGTGCTGGAGCATGGGAATCAAGGATATTTAGGAATTTAGTGTTAAAGTGATCTATGGCCTCCTCTAATGTTAAGAGTTTTTAGTTTTGACCAGTCAACTGCTTTTAATTCATTTTGGAATATAGCAGCAGCAAAGTTTTTCTTGTTTCGAAACATTTTATATTTGGGCTGGTGAGGGTTTCCTGCCTTAATGTTTTATGATATAGGTTAGACAATGGTCGCTGAGGTCATCAGGGAGAGTACCAGCTGTGTACAGTTGGGGTTGGTTATTAACTAGGATCCAGTCTAGGATACTTTCCTTGTTGGTTGGTTTGTTTATCCTAGTGGGAGAGGTTGTGGTCTGTTTAAACCCAGATAAGTTTATATGAGTGTGTGTGTGGGGGTGGGGGGGGGGGGTCAGTCGGTGTTAAAATCACCAAGAACTATAGTTCCTTGGGGATAGGTAGTGGATAACCAGTAAAGGAGATCTTCTAGGGTATTTAGGTTGTTGCCTGGTGGAATGTATGCACAGACTATGTTCAAGTGTTTGTTTTGGTTAATCTGTAGCTTGGTTATGAGGAGTTCCGTGTTACTGAATTGGAGAGGTTGAATGGTCTCTCTATTAACGGTTAGAGTATTTTTGTAAAGGACTGCTATCCCACCTCCTTTCCTTGTAGCATGGTCTAACCAGTGAATATTGTATCCTGGAGGTAGTATCTCATTGTCAGTAGTACTGGGTTTTAGCCAGGTTCCCGTAAGACACAATGTCTGGGGAGTGGGTTGCTAGGAGGGCGTGTAGGTTTAGGTGAAATGCTAGGAGGGAACTAATGGGAGTATTCATGGGTAGCTTGACTGTGGGGGTTGTGGTAGGAGAGTGGAGGTTATTGGGTGTAGGTGGGCCAGGGTTGGGATGAATGTCTCCTTGTGTTATAAGGTTATAGTGACAGGATATTCTGAGCTTTAGGAGTTCGTTTATAAGGAGAGGTGAACTCAAACCAAAAGATGAAAGGTTAAATATTGGCGGCCCAAGATAATGGACTACGTACACATTGGTTTACAATGTCCAGTGAACATGTGGGATTAACAGACAAATGTAGGTTTTGTAACGCAGAATTACAAACGTTTTTTGGACGATATTTGTGTGTTATGGAATGGTAACTTTAATGAATTTATGGATTTTATGCTTTATATTAATTCTTGCACACAATTTTTAAAGTTTACATACAACATCAGTGAGGAAGTTTTGAACTATTTAGATGTCTCTCTGTCTAAGAATCAGCATACTGGTACCTTTCAATCTAAAATTTATAGGAAAAATACTTTTTCTAATTCCTATCTGCATTTTGAGAGTGGACATCCTTTCCATCAGAAGAAAGGCATATTGAAAGGCCAATTTATTAGGGCAGCTAGGATGTGTAGTACAGAACAACTATTTATACAAGAAATAAATTTCTTAAAAGATTTATTCTTAGAAAGAGGTTACCCTATGCACCTAGTTAACAAGTTGGCAGAAGAGGTTACAGCTGATAGAAAAAGTAAATATTTTCCACTCTTAGGTACAATGGCAAATGAGAGTAGACGTGCTCAACAAGATGCCCAATTTGAGACACAATCTATTTATACAAACCTTTAGTAAGGATTCGTCACAAGTTGGAAAAATTGTGACAAGGTATTGGCCAGTTTTAACATTACAAGAAGATATTAAAGAGTTAGTATCGGACAGGCCCAAATTTGTGAATAGAAGGAATGTTAATTTGAAGGGATTATTTGAAAGACAGTTTCACGATAGTGTTACACAATCTACCCCTAGACTAGGTACATATAAATGTGGGGCATGCAAGCAATGTTCGTATATAATCAATGATAACAGCTTGCACATAACTTCAAGGAATTTTAAGGTTAAATCAACAGGACACTATAACTGTGCAACTAAAGGAGTAGTTTACCTTGGTATATGTACCCAATGTTTAAGTTTTTACATAGGGAAGAAAGGTCTTTGAAAAGAAGAATTTATGAGCATCTATATGATGTTGTGAAAGAAAAAGAAACCTTTTACAAGCACTCTTTAAAATGTCCAAATATGCAATTAAAATTCATGATTTTAGAACAAGCAACTCAGAATCCAAGAGGGGGAGATTGGGAAACATCATTGGAATATAAGGAACTGTTGTGGCAATTAAAGTTAAATGCCGCAAAACCCCCTGGGGCTAAATGATATTAGCAGCATTAATAGTGTATTAAAAATCAGAAGGGCCAGGCTATAGCAAAGGATATAATAAAAACTTTTTTGTATTTACATATTATATTTTGATGCATTCATTGTATAAATGATTCATAAACAATTTTTATACTTCATTAATAATGTATAAATTTTATATTACAGCTTGCTGCAGTTGCACTTTATGGTTTATATGTATAGTTAGTTGTTTTTTAGAATTTTAGAAGTTTTAGAATTTTTAAGAATTATTACATTTTTTTTAGGATATTAATATAGTATTATTAACATATATATAAACATAATGTATTATCTGAATCCCATCGGTTTTTAACAAGTATGCATGTATTGTTATTTTAGGTTGCATTATAGGTTACACATACACACACACATATATATATTTTTTCGATACACCTTTAAGAATGTAACTTATTAAATTTACTCTAATTAATTAATTAGGTGTAGGTCAGATGACCATCAAGTATTATAAATAGGTTAGGGTTCCTCATACACACATTTGATAAAGCCTGGTATCAGCCAGGCGAAAGCGCTTGTTTTAATTTTGACTGCTAGTTGTTTTCACTGTTGTCACATCTATTAAAGACTTTGTGCAGAAAACTTCGTGGTTGGCCGTCTTTGCTGTGGTTTCATAGGTTCATAGGTTCATACTAGGCTATCTGCCCAAGGGCATTTATAAGCCTAGCCCATAGTTATGTGGCTTTCGCCACCCCTTTAGTATGAATAAAACTATGCCTATTATTTTGCTGTGCCTCTGTCAAGCAGTGACACTGAAGTAATCCCTGGGGTATATCTGCGATCTCCCATCCATTGGCCAAGATTCCTCTTGAACAAGGCCAGCGAGGTGCTCTGCCTCACATGTACCGGGATTTTGTTCCACAGCATAGGGAGTCTCTGGGTGATGAATCTGTCCCTCCAGCATGTTCTATTAATAACCGTGTCAAGGTTTAAGTCTCCTGCCCTTGTGGTTCTGAGGGATCTAGATTTTTGAGGTGAAGCATATTCATCAAATCTGGGTTTGACATGGCCTTATATGTCAGGCACAGGTCACCTCTGAGCAAGCGGTATGAGACTGAATAGAGCTGGAGTTCTTTCAGTCGGGCAGCATAAGACATATTTTTGAGACCCTTTATCCTTTTGGTGAGGAACTTTTGGGGCCTTTCCAGCTGCTGCAGGTGTCGGGTCAGATACATTCCGAATGGGGCATTGTACTCAATCATAGGTCTAATGAGTGATGAGTACAGGGGGACGATGAGCTCCCTTGATCTAGATGTGAATCCCTTCATGATCAGGTGGGCAATGTAGAAGGTTTTCCTAACTACTTTAGCAACATGAGTGTCAAGCGAAGGCTACTGTCAACCTGGGTCCCCAGATCCCTGATGACTTCTTCTGTGCTCAGTGGATTGCCACCTATATGGTAGCTAGGGGTAACCTTGTTTTTCCCAAAGGGTATGACTATGCATTTCTTGGCGTTTAACTTTAGGCCATGGCTCTGGCACCAGTTATCCATTTCTGTGAGGCCCTTCTGAAGGATATCTGTGTCAGATGTGTTTTCGACTATGGCACCCAGTTTGCAGTCATCTGCAAACTTTGTCAGCCATAACCCTCCTGTGTTTGCTTGTACTTCAGAAAAGTAGATGCCGAACAAGAGTGGACCCAGGACTGAGCCCTGTGGGACACCACTTGTGACAGGCTTCGAGTCTGACATGGCTCCAGCAACTCTGACCCTGTGGGTTCTGTCACTTAGCCAGTTTCCAACCCATATTGTGATGTATGGGTTTACATTCAAGCTGATGAGTTTTTCGATGATACCTGAGTGGGGTATTGTGTCGAAGGCCTTTGCCAGGTCGAGGTAGGCTGTATGGACTGCCTTTCCCTCATCAATGGCCTTGGTGACTGTCTTGAAAAAGTCAACCAAGTTTAAAAGGCATGATCTGCCTTTGACAAAGCCAAACTGGGTTGGATCCAAAGTCTGCAAGTTCCCTATGTCTTTATTTATGAGTTCCATTATGATCCTCTCCATGGCTTTGCAGATAAGGCTTGTCAAGCTAATGGGATGGTAATTTCCAGGGTCGGTGGAGGCACCGCCCTTGTGAAGTGGGACCACAGTCGCCGTGCGCCACTCCTTGGCACGTATCCTGAGGTGAGGCTAAGATTAAACAGCTGTCCTAACTGCGGGTTTAATTCCTCATTGAGTTCGTGAAGCACACCATCCGGTCCCATGGATGCTGTGTTTTTTGCCTTGGAGAGAGCAGTTCTCACCTGGGCGTTGGAGATGTTTGGGGGGCTACAATCCTCTGGTATGGATATCTCTCCTTTTGGGGGGGAGGGGGGGGAGAAGTTTGCACTGAACCTGTCAGCCAGTATGTTGGCAATGTGTGTAGGTTCAGTAATCTTCACATCATTTTGAACTAATTCTGAGCATATCTGGGAGTTTTCCTCCTAGGTTTCTAATATAGCTAAAGAAGGCCTTATGATTGTCTTTTGAGTCCTTGGCGATTTTTCTCTCAAAATTTGCCTTGGATGATTTTATGAGAGCTCTTAGTTTTTTACTTATAATGATCAAAGGTGTCTTACCTTTCAAGGATTTTGCTCTATCTTGTAGTAGCTTCCTCCTTTTGTTGTAGAGCTTGTTTATGGCTGGGGTCCCCCAGACTGGACGCTTGCCTCTGGTACAAAGAGTCTTAGTTTTGTTTGGGATTGCCTGATCCATGCAGTCCTGTAGGCGCTGGTAGAAGGCATTTGTAAGTGATTCAGCAGTTTGAGTAATGTTTACCACTGGCTCAGGGGCCTTAAAGGAGACCACACTAGTTTTTAGAAGTGTGAAGTCGGCTTTTGAGAAGTTTTTCACTGTGGTCTTTTTTATTTCAGGTGGGGCGGGATGAGGACCTCCAGCGAGATTAGTTTATGATCTGATCTCACCAGTGAGGGGTATACTTCGGTGTTGAACATTGTGATCCCATGTTCGTGATGATGAGATCAAGTATGTTTTCTCCTCTTGTGGGGATGGTGACTAGTTGTTCCATGGCATTTGAGTTTATGAACTCCAGGAACCTTTGGGCTAGAATGTTTGGGCTTGAGTAGTGTTCCCAGTCTATATTAGGGTAGTTGAAATCACCTAGTATGATGGTGTTTGGAGATACATTTATCCCCTCCAATGTTTTCAGGAAGGCCATGTGAGGTTCCTGAGTTTGAGAGGGTGGCCTGTAACATGCTACAAATTGCAGAGCAGTCTTGCCTATGGTTAATTGCACCTGGATGGTCTCCGATGCATCGTGCGTTGCCACCAACCTTGAGGTGTGGGTGTCCTTTATGAATATGGACACCCCCCCCTCCTTTCTTGGTGTTGTCCGGATTTTGGGACCGGAACGCATGATATGAGGTGAAACCTGATAGTGCTGGGGTGCTCTCAGGAGCCTTGAACTACTTCTTGGTTGGTGACTTACTACATTTCCGTGTGTTGGCTTTGTACCATGGCTGAAGGCACTGACCATTCGGATTTCGGTAACACACCGAACATTTTGCGTGAGGACCCGGACGATGTTCCAGTGATGAGAGGGGAATTTAGGCAAGCTATGTGTATTTTAACACAACTTAGTCATATACTGTTACCTGATGCTACGGATTTACTTGCTCCGTTACCAGGGAATCAACAACAACGAACAATGACGAAACCTTGTTCACCACCAGCATTGAGGTTGAATGGGGCGTTCCAAACAGAAGTTCCTGGTGAAACCTCATTGGTTAATGCCGATTTACGTGAGCAGCCCATGAAGCAGCAAGTTCAACGACAGAATGCATCTACAAGAGACTTTAATTTTAGTAATTGAACTTAACGACAATTTTCATTCAAACAAGGTACTTTTTCTAAGTCTAGCACTGATAACAGCAGTACTGAACATAAATTCTCTGCTTTGAGCGATAAGCTCTACGCATTTAAATCCACACAACTCGAGATAGACTATTTAGCAGAATGTATTCGTGTGCAACGCGTACCTAAGGGGTTGCGCCTTTTTAAATTCCCCAACAATGCTGTTCCTGGTTCTAGTCTACACAAAGAATTAATTGAACTATTCAACAGAACAGGGTTTGATATGTTAAAGCTCATGATTAATGACTATGAAACAAAAGCGGATAACCTTTTAAACGAACTGAATGTACTGGATGACTCTATTGTGAAAGACCATAATTTTGGCAGTATTAGAAGGGATTATGATAATGTGTTTCAGGAAGTAGACCAGCACTGTTGTAAAACTGTTAACAGGAAGATTAGAAAGTTAGAAAGGGATCTAATAGAGTACAGGGAAGGTTTGGCTTTCTCTGTACCAGGTAAAGGTAGACTATACAATAACCAAGTACACAACAGAATGGATGATTTAGATAATTTCGACAATGTAGCTTCCCCAGCAGAGGATATTCCTCGAAGAAGTGAGCGTTTAGCACAAAAAACCAACAAGAATTTTCATCAGGTTATTTATTACCCCCAGGGCAGACCGGGGGACAAGGGAGCAACATACCAACAACAGGGTTGGGGCAAACCCCACAGATAGAGGTATCTGATGCATTTATTAATAATGAAATTAGAGGAATTATGTTAGACTCTGCTACGACTAACTGTTTGGTCATGAAGAAAGATAATTTTTGCATTTATAATTATACTGACATGTTAGTAACATCTGAACATTTTATACTGTTCACTAGAGGATTTCAATTTGCTCCATTGCGCCCATTAGATTTAACTAATACTATTCTAGATTTAAAATTGTTTGTTAGACGTTTGAATTTAAATGTTTTCTTTAAAGGACAAACACACTTAAATGAAAGTTTTATAAGACCCAGTACACTAAATCCTCCCACACACCCAGCATTAAAGATCTTCGAAGAATTAATTGAAAATGATTTAAGAAATCAATATTCTATAAATATGTCTTCTCAACCTAGTATTTCAGCTAATTAATATTTTAAAGAAGGAAGGTATACAAGTTATGAAACCAGACAAAGGGGAAGGGGTGGTATTAATGTATAACTGGGACTATGAAGCGCAAATGTATAATATGCTACAAGACACTGAACAGTATAGTATTGTCTCAATTAATGAGATTAATATTGCTTATTCGAAAATTAAATATGTATTATATGACCATCTGATGCAAGGAGCAATTAATGAAAAATTATATAATTACGTGTATGTAAATAAACCTACTACATCAGTGATTTTTGGGATACCTAAAGTGCACAAAGGTTTGGACCCTTTAAGATTTAGACCAATTGTGGCTGGGGCAGGCAGCATTGTTGAACCACTTGGGAAGTTTATTGATCAAACTGTTAAACTACTAGTTCTTTCTGTAGAATGTATTTGTAAAGATTCCTGGGACTTCCTTAAAGGTATCCAAAGCAATTTTTATGATGCAACCAACTTTATGATCAGTATAGATATTGTTGAATTGTTTCCAAGTATCCCTCATGCTGTTGGCCTTGAATGGTTTAATGAAGTTTTATGTGTGTCATCTGAATTCAGCCCAAACACTATTAGACTGGTGGTTGAATTTATGGAAATTATACTTGAAAATAACTATATATATTTCAATGGAGAGCTGTTTAAGCAAAAAAAATGGGTCACCATGGGTGCTCCATGTGCCTCATCCTATGCCAACCTTGTACTTCACTATTGGGAGAACAAATTTATATTCTCAACCCCTTGGTCGAAGTTTATTACACATTACAAACGTTTTTTGGACGATATTTGTGTGTTATGGAATGGTAACCTTAATGAATTTATGGATTTTATGCTTTATATTAATTCTTCCACACAATTTTTAAAGTTTACATACAACATCAGTGAGGAAGTTTTGAACTATTTAGATGTCTCTCTGTCTAAGAATCGGCATACTGGTACCTTTCAATCTAAAATTTATAGGAAAAATACTTTTTCTAATTCCTATCTGCATTTTGAGAGTGGACATCCTTTCCATCAGAAGAAAGGCATATTGAAAGGCCAATTTATTAGAGCAGCTAGGATGTGTAGTACAGAACAACTATTTATACAAGAAATGAATTTCTTAAAAGATTTATTCTTAGAAAGAGGTTACCTTATGCACCTAGTTAACAAGTTGGCAGAAGAGGTTACAGCTGATAGAAAAAGTAAATATTTTCCGCTCTTGGGTACAATGGCAAATGAGAGTAGACGTGCTCAACAAGATGCCCAATTTGAGACACATAATCTATTTATACAAACCTTTAGTAAGGATTCGTCACAAGTTGAAAAAATTGTGACAAGGTATTGGCCAGTTTTAACATTACAAGAAGATATTAAAGAGTTAGTATCGGACAGGCCCAAATTTGTGAATAGAAGGAATGTTAATTTGAAGGGATTATTTGAAAGACAGTTTCACGATAGTGTTACACAATCTACCCCTAGACTAGGTACATATAAATGTGGGGCATGCAAGCAATATTCATATATAATCAATGATAACAGCTTGCATATAACTTCAAGGAATTTTAAGGTTAAATCAACAGGACACTATAACTGTGCAACTAAAGGAGTAGTTTACCTTGGTATATGTACCCAATGTTTAAGTTTTTACATAGGGAAGAAAGGTCTTTGAAAAGAAGAATTTATGAGCATCTATATGATGTTGTGAAAGAAAAAGAAACTTAATGCCTTTTACAAGCACTCTTTAAAATGTCCAAATATGCAATTAAAATTCATGGTTTTAGAACAAGCAACTCAGAATCCAAGAGGGGGAGATTGGGAAACATCATTGGAATATAAGGAACTGTTGTGGCAATTAAAGTTAAATGCATAAAACCCCTGGGCTAAATGATAATATTAGCATTAATAGTGTATTAAAAATCAGAAGGGCCAGGCTATAGCAAAGGATATAATAAAAACTTTTTTGTATTTACATAATATTATATTTTGATGCATTCATTGTATAAATGATTCATAAACAATTTTTATTAACTTCATTAATAATCTATAAATTTTATATTACATCTTGCTGCAGTTGCACTTTATGGTTTATATGTTCAGTTAGTTGTTTTTTAGAATTTTAGAATTTTTAAGAATTATTATATATTTTTTTAGGATATTAATATAGTATTATTAACATATATATAAACATAATGTATTATCTGAATCCCATCGGATTTTAACAAGTATGCATGTATTGTTATTTTAGGTTGTATTATAGGTTACACATATACACACACATATATATATTTTTTGATACACTTTTAAGAATGTAACTTATTAAATTTACTCTAATTAATTAGGTATAGGTCAGATGACCATCAAGTATTATAAATAGGTTAGGGTTCCTCATACACACATCTTGATAAAGCCTGGTATCAGCCAGGCGAAAGCGCTTGTTTTAATTTTGACTGCTAGTTGTTTTCACTGTTGTCACGTCTATTAAAGACTTTGTGCAGAAAACTTCGTGGTTGGCCGTCTTTGCTGTGGTTTGTATTACTTCAGAATTGGAAACTGTTGCACACCTTGTTGCTGTTTGTGGCATACTAATGGCAGAAGGATTGTATACTGAATGGCATAACAATGTGGCAAGACTGTTGCACAGGGGATTGTACAAACTTTACAAAATTGAAGTAGCTGAAAAACACTGGAAACATGAGCTACAAAACATCAAAGAAACTGATGAAGTCTACATCACATGCGACCACCCATCACCAGCAGTCCAAAAGATAAATGTGAGAAAACCAGATATAAGGGTCCATGAAAAGAAGATAAAAGTAGCACTGATCACTGAAATTGCTGCGCCCAGTTATTACTGTGCCTTCCATAGAGAGATAGAGAGAGACACAGAGTCATAAAACATCAGGATTTGCAGGTAGAAACAACGGCAATGTGGAAGAAGAATACCCAGACAATTCCAGCAGTAGTAGGGGCCACAGGACTTATAAAAAAAGACTTTACAATCATACTTGAATATGTTACCAATACATGTAACTCCGTATGAACTGCAGAAGGAGGCATTACTGGGCACTGTGGGTGCTGCGAAAAGCACTTTTGGTCAACATCAAACATTGAAACAACACTAATTTCATGAACTTTAATCTTACTTTGACTTAGGAATGAGGTCCATTTTCCCATCATGGTATTAGAAACCCAAAAGACTTGGGAGAAAATAAAAAAGGCAAAAGCTAGATACAACATAAATGGCCAATTTACAGTAGTAAATCAACATGCAAGATTTTAGGAAGCAAAAGGAAACAAGAGTATCCAAAGAAACCATTCATACTCTACACAGTCGGAAAGGACAGAACTGGACACTGAAGATGTGAGACAGACATCTTAACCACTATGCTGCTGACATTGGGTACATAAAGATGTACAGCTTTAAATAAATTAATGGCTGGTTACAAGCAACACCATGCCACGTGGTTCTCTTTCCTTTCCCAAGTCAGTGTTGAAAACACCTTATCCAGACTACATGCTTATCAACTGGGACCGTGTTGCCTGCTCTGCATTCTTTGATTACATGAAGACAGAAAAAAAGGAGAAAATATGCTGTTCTACTGAAGGAAAACAGCTAAAATATAGAACCTTATCACAACCTTAAAGTACTCTTCCACCTAACGCTAGCCTACCACTGGATGTTACATCACACGACATACATTCCCATCCAAGGACATTATTACTTTAACCATGGATGTCAAATTGGGCCAACTTTCGGAATTCATTCTGACACACAACTTTAATGGAAAGCATCATGCTGAATGGCTACACGACACAAACCTGCTCATGGCAAACCTAGAAGAGGAATTTCTGCGGCACTACATACATAGACAAGTTGCTTACTTCTGTTTTAGACAACTTACTTATAAAATGGCACATTTGGTGTTCGAAAGACATGCGTGAATGGGCGTACCTTCGCTGAAGGTTGGGCGTCGAGCTGGCACCTCAGCACTGTGAAAATCTACTGCCAATCATTAGCGGACTGGAGTTCTGCTGTGGTGACCCCTAACCGGGAAAAGCTGAAGTAACAACAACTTATAAAATGGCACATGCCATACAGCTGATGGAATTCCAGGACACGTGTAACAGGATACACACTTCCATAAAACTACCATTGCATTACTCTGTTCCCAGTATTTCCAGTTTAGACACTAAGGTTAGCATATGTAAAGGAGCCAGACAGGAAGACAGATTTATCAGTAATACAACCCTATCTACCAATACAAAATCATCTTGTCACAGTCAAATACAAGGACATTGTTTATGTTCTACAGAGGGAGTAAAGAATACACCGCTGACATGAATAAATGAATGATATCATCCCTGCTTAGGGCCACTGTGTCAGGGAGGTTGACAAAGCTGAAGAAAAGGCAATACTGTTATGAGAATAGCTGCTCCACCATTAGGAAAGGGCCCCAGTGATGGGGACATTCCAATAACATACCCAGACATTAAAAAATGCAAACATATAACTAATGTCATATGAGGAAGACAAATTGTAAAATACAAGAACTCCCGCTACAGTCTTAACAACTAACCTGTTTACAAAACTTTACTGTGAGAAGCAAACTGATTCCTAAACAGGGCATTGTCCAAATTGGTGCAAATCTGAGAACCTTTAAAGATGCAAAACACACACACACGGGATGACTTGTAATGCTATCAGCAAAACAATTTCAAAAAACATACTTGGTAAGGTATCAGGTGGTTTACATACACTTCTGAGAACGTGCTTTATCTAATCAAATGCAAAAAATGTCCACTAATAGGTTACAAACAGGAGAAAGGGCAGACGCTCAGTCACGATGACTGTCCACAGACACATGGTCACTTGCAGAATGACTGAGGAGCCAGTGAAAGCACACTTTTCTCAGTCTGAGCATTCTGTAAAGTACAGTTTTGTACCTACCATAAATGTAGATGTTCGAGTGTACACCCTGCTGCAGTCATCACACTTGGGTTATCCTGCCATCAGGCAGTCCCGCAGTCGGCCAGAATTCCAAAGTCTTGGTCCGGTGTCGGTTGCTGTCGGTTCTTCCCTGACATCAGTGCGCCAGGGGTATAAATAATGCATCCGACGCCATCTTCTTCAGTTTTTCTTGCCCCAGATGTCAGGTGACCCCAAAAAGGTGGTCAGTAATTAGTACCACAAAGTAATTTTTTTTGCACAAACACAAAATCCATCCAGCTATAAGCAAATACATCAGGAAGGTATAGTATAGTTTTAGCCAGTTAGATCAGAGGGGATGGAGGGAAGGTAACCTGGACTGCAGCAGGGTGTACACTCGAACATCTACATTTATGGTAGGTACAAAACTGTACTATGTTCATCGTGTTACCCTGCTGCAGTCACCACACGTAGAATCCCAAAGCTATGGATGGGTGGAGGAGTTATACAGGGTTAGAGGAGGCTAGAAGGCCCTGCAGAACTGCAGTGGCGAAGCCAGCTCTAGTCTTAGAGTAAAGTGGTAAGTGATAGTGTTTGGTAAAGGTGTGTACTGAACTCCAAGTTGCAGCTTCCAAAATCTCCTTGGTTGGCACCCCCCTGAGGAAGGCTGTTGATGTAGCTGTTACCCTGGTAGAGTGGGGCCTAATGGTAGCTGAAACTGGTTTTCCATAATGGGTATAGCAAAAACGAATGCAATGTCCCATCCATTTGGAAATGGTTTGTTTTGATATAGCCTTCCCTTGTGAAGCTGTAGCATAGGATACAAAGAGCTGGTCAGATTTTCTGAAAGCCTTAGTTTTATCCAAGTAGTAGTGAAGTTGCCTGTGAATGTCCAAGGAATGCAGGAGTCTTTCTCCTTTATTCTGTGGGTTTGGGAAGAAGGTGGGTAAGTGAATGGTTTGATTTAAAGAAACATTGGAAACCACCTTAGGCATGAAGGAAGGATTAAGTTCATAGAGAAACTCTGTCTTGATGGAAAATGAGGAAAGGTTCCACTGCCATTAGTGCCTGCAGCTCTGAGACTCTTCTAGCTGAAGTTATTGCTAGCAGCAGGGCAGTCTTCCATGATAGGAACTGTAGATCTGCGGAGAAAGCTGGTTCAAAGGGAGGTAGCATAAGTTTTTCCAGAACAAAATTGAGGTCCCATGTTGGTGTAGGTGCTCTCCTGGGAGGCCTAATGTTTTTTGCCCCTCTCAGGAACTGCCTTAGAAGTGGATGCGAAAATAAGGGTGGTTCTGTGTTGTAGTGGGCAGAAATAGCTGATGCATGGATTTTAATGGAAGAAAAAGAAAGTCCTTTGTGCAACATCTCAGTTAAATACTGTAGAATCTGAGGTAGGTGAGGCTGAAGTGTATTTTGGCCTTTAGTTTGGTTCCAAGCACAAAACCTTTTCCATTTGTCCGCATACGCCTTCCTGGTGCTGGGCCTCCTAGCTTCCAGAATAACATCCATAACTGCTTGGGAAAGAGGAGCTGGCTGGATGTTTAGGTGATTTGCCATGCAGCCAGATTTATGGTTTTTAGCTGGCTGTGAAGAATCTGATTGCTTTGCTGTGTGAACAAATGGGCTGTTTCTGGTAAAATCCAAGGTGGGCCCTGGGCCATATTCCTCAATAGTGGGTACCAGTGCTGGCGTGGCCAGTCTGGGACTATGAGTATCAGTCGTGGTCTCTCCTTTCTGACTTTCAGAAGCACCTTTGTGAGGAGAGGCAGTGGAGGGAAGGCATATACTGTCAGGTTTTTCCAACTGAATGAGAGTGTGTCCACTTTCCAAGCTTGATGGTGGTGTCCTTGTACAAAATTTTGTTAGTTGATAGTTTTGAGGACTGGCAAACAGGTCTATGTCTGGAAGGCCCCATTTTTGAGTTATCATTGCAAATACTTGTGGATCCAGTTTCCACTCATGGGGATCCATGATGTTTCTGCTGAGGTCGTTTGCCAATGTGTTCTTTTGTCCTGGCAGGAATTGAGCTTGTAAGTGAACTTGGTAAGCCAGAGCTGTGTTCCACAAGTTCATTGCTTGCCTGCATAGAGGGTAGGAGTGTGTACCCCCTTGTTTATGTACCACATTACTGTGGTGTTGTCCGTCCTTATTGTAAGTTGTCCTGGATGTAATAGATTCTTGAAGGCTGTCAGAGCATTCTGTACAGCTAGCGTCTCTTTTTGATTGATGTGCAGATTCCTTTGATCTGCAGACCATACACCTTGAACGCACTGTTCTGCCATGTGTGCCCCCCAGCCGTAGTCTGATGCATCTGTTGTCATAGTTTGCCTGGCTGGGGGCAAGGTGAAAGGCTGACCCTTGTTGAAGTGACATGCCAGTGACCACCATAGAAACTCCTGTTGTAGGCAGGGAATGAGAGATATCGTGTCCAAGCTGTGGCTGTGTTGAGACCATTCGCTTTTTAGGTACCACTGTAATTTCCTCATATGCAGCTTTGCAAATGGTATCAGTAGTATGCAAGATGCCATGAAGCCCAAGGCCTGCAGAATTTTTCTTGCAGGTAGTTGGGTCTTTGTTGCCATTGTTTTGAAGTATTGAGTCAGTTGTAGTTGTTTGTCTGGCGTCAGATAAGCCTTCTGGGCCGTTGTATTCAAGCTGGCACCCAGGAATGTCATATTTTGTGAGGGTACTAGCTTTGATTTCTTTTCGTTTACTGTGTACCCCAGGCAACTTAGATGATGTTTTACAAAAGCCAGATGTTGTAAGAGGATGTCCTTGCTTTCTGCTTGGATGAGGCAGTCATCCAGGTATGGGTATATTTGAATTCCTCTTTGTCTGCAGTATGCAATTACTGGTGCCAGGCATTTTGTGAAGACTGGGCACAGCAGATAAGCCAAAGGGCAGTGCAGAGAATTGGTAATGGGTTGAACCTGCAATGAAACGGAGGTATCTTCTGCAACTTTGTCTGATAGGGACATGCAGGTATGCCTCCTTGAGGTCCACCTTTACTAGCCATGTTTTCTTGCCCAACATGGGAAGAAGCTGCTGTAGTGTTAGCATCTTGAATTTGGGTACTTGTAGGAAGGTGTTTAGAATTGAAAGATCCAGAATTGGTCTCCAGGCATTGTCCTTTCTGGGAACTATCTTGCGTAAAATCCTTGGCCTTACTCTCGAGCAGGTACCATTTGAATGGCTCTCATGTCCATGAGAGCTGTATTTTGTCTTTGTGCCTCTGCCCACTGATTTTGTGGCAGGTTTGGCACTCCTCTTTTCGTTGGCAAGGTGTGAAAATGGAATCTGTATCCTCGTGAAATTATGTCTAGGACCCATTTGTCCATTGTGACAATGTGCCAGTTGTCTGAAAAAAGTGTGAGTTTTCCTCCCAAGGGGGCTGCCAAGAGAGTGTTGCTTGGCCGGATGAGATGCAAGTCATTGAGTTTGCCTTCTGGAAGTTTGTGACCTGTCTTCTCCTCCCTTCTGTGCTGCAGTGAACCATTGTTTAGGTTTGTACTGGGCTTGTGGTTGTCCTCTGCCTCTCGGACGTTTGTATTTACCCCTCTGTGGCTTGTCAGTAGCTAGAAAGGACCAATTTTTTGTTGGCCAATTTCTGCTGAAGCGAGGGGGCTGTACCTGTAGGAAATCTTTGACTGCCTGCATAGATTTTGCCTTATCCTCCATTTTCTCTAAGACTTCTTCTGCTTTAACTCCAAAAAGAACATCCTGCTGTAAGGGAGCATCTAGAAGCTTTGCTTTAACATGATCAGGCAGAGTTTGTTCCTTTAACCAAGCATGCCTACGTATAACAGACCCAGTGACAGCTGCTCTGCAGGAAGCCTTCAAAGAATCAAACCCACATTGTAAAGTATGTTTGCCCACCTGTTCAGGTGCATGCAACAGATCCTGCATTTCTTTCAATTCAGACTGTTGAGGGAGAGTGCTCATTTTTTGTTTTAACTGAGACATTAGAAATTGCTGACATTTTAGCATGTGAAACTAGCAATTTAGTGCCCTCATAGCTAAAGTGGCTGAGGTGTAAACCTTCCCCCCCCCACCTGTCTAGTGCTCTGGAGTCCCTTTCAGAGGGTACAGGACATTTAGCCATAGAGGCCTTAGCCCCTTTGGGACCCTGGGAGATAGTTTCTGGATCAGCAGCAGGACATTTGTAAAGAAATTTGTGGGAATCAGGCACTCTATAGTATCTGTCAGGTTTGGCCGGAGCAGGAGGCAGAGAGTCTGGGTTCAAACTGGATTCTAAGTAAACATCATCCACAATGCGGCTACTGCCTTGGGACCCTGGGATATAGTTTCTGGGTCTGCAAGTGGGGCCTTGTAAAGGTGGTGATGAGTATCTGGCACCCTGTAAAATCTGTCTGGTTTGGCAGGGGCTGGGGGTAAAGAGTCTGGAGCGGAGCAAACATCATTGAAAGCATCATCCACCACAGAGAGAACAGGAGGAATAGCTAAGGGCCTGTGCTGTGGGAGGTGCAGAAAGGTCCTAAGTCTTTTTCTGGAGTCTGAAAAATCCTGTTGTTGCCATTGGAACTGTTCTCGCATGGCATGCAAGGTTTCCCCAAAGGAGAATTCTTCTGGTGGGGAAGCAGCTGGAATGGATTCTTCAGCATCAGAATCTTCAAAATTGGAGAAGGGAGCCTCTGGCTGGTCAGTTATGTCTGATTCATCAGCAGATTCATCAGAGGACACTGGCTCAGGGGCTCTGCCCTAGGTCTCTTCTCTGGGGGCTGAGAGGCCCTGTCTGGGTGAGATTGAGATCCTCTAATTAAAGAAATTAAATCTTCTGCCAAAGTAAGCATTTGAGAACTAGAAGAGGGCCTGGATGTGGGGGGTTTAACAGGCACTGTTTTAGTAGTCTTGGCTGCTTTAGCCCTGGCGAAGGCCTTAATGGACATGGCTGCTGGAGGCCTAGCAGCACCACGTGCTGGGGTAGAGACATCCAAGGGGATGGTGTCTGATAAGTCAACCACCGTAGTGGGTAAAATTTCTGAGGTCGATTCAAGAGTTGTAGCAGGGGCCTCAGTTGTAGGAATAGGTTCAGCTGTACTTAGATCAGTTTTCTCGGTTTCGCGAAACCGACACTCGCAGTTTGCTTAACCATGGTTTCGGCGAAACCGCGGACGAAAGTGTCGGTCTTTATCTTTGCGTTTTTTGGTAGATTGGGTAGTCGGAGGATCCGACTGCATAATGTACGCAAAATCAGAACCGAAAAACTGTTCTGCAAACTCCGACCCGGCCTAAGCGTTCGTCGGTTGAAAGAAGCACAGGCGAACAGGCTGCTACGTCGTGGGCTGGGCCTAAACAAGGCAGACAGTAAGAGTGGAAATCTTTATGAGGTATTTGTTTCCCACAGGTTAAACAATTGTTAACTTTTTCTGACATCGGCTGAGGCAAGAAAGAGTCCCCAGCGGGTACTTAGCTTTAGAAGTCTTAGTAGTATTCGGTAGAAGTAATCTCTGGATCCGACCGACCGGCACTTGCGAACAGCTTCTGCTTCGGGCGCCACGCGGCAAGAAAGACTGGGGAAAATGGCGTCGGCTGATGCTTTTATACCCGAAGACCAACAGAGATGACGTCGGGTGGAGTGCGACATCAGCGAAGCGGACCCGACTTTGGAATCCGGCCGACTGAAGGGCTGCCTGACGACAGGACAACCCAGTTGTTATGACTGCAGATGCATCCATGAAGGACATCTAGCAATTTAGTGCCCTCATAGCTAAAGTGGCTGAGGTGTAAACCTTCCCCCCCCCCCCACCTGTCTAGTGCTCTGGAGTCCCTTTCAGAGGGTACAGGACTTTTAGCCATAGAGGCCTTAGCCCCTTTGGGACCCTGGGAGATAGTTTCTGGATCAGCAGCAGGACATTTGTAAAGAAATTTGTGGGAATCAGGCACTCTATAGTATCTGTCAGGTTTGGCCGGAGCAGGAGGCAGAGAGTCTGGGTTCAAACTGGATTCTAAGTAAACATCATCCACAATGTCTAAAACTGGGGGGATGGCAAGTGGTCTGTGCTGGGGGAGTAAAAGAAACTCTCTGAGCCTTTTCTTAGAGTCAGAGTAGTCCTGACCTTCCCAGTGAAAATGTTCCCTCATAGTGTGTAAAGTTTCCCCAAAGGAGTAGTCTTCAGGGGGGAGAAGCTGAGGAATGAAATCCTCAGCATCAGAATCTTCATAAGGGGAGAAGGAGTAATCCTGGTCCTCGGAGGAGCCTGAGGAAATAGACACTTGTTCCGAGGATGCATAATCTTCCTCTTGTCTAGGCCTTTTGTCAGGAGGGGGTTGGGAACCCCTGATTAAAGAGATCAAATCTTCAGCCATTTTGGGCATCTGTTTCTTAGGCATGGGGCCTTGAACAGGGGACTGAAGTGCAGTCTTTTTAGATTTAATAGGAGTCTTCGTCTTAGGATACGTTTTAAAGGTGAGTGTCGTTGGTCTGAAAACGCCTTCAGAAACCGAAGGAGTTTCTGCAACACCGACATCTTTTTCAGCAGTGTCGTCGGTAGGGGCTGAACAAAAAGGCTGCGTCGGCCTGGTAATTTCCGAGATAAGTTCCGAAGCGGTCTCGGGTTCCAGATCTCCGGTAGTCAGGGGCTGTGTCGGAGCCTCATTGAACCGGAGACCAGACCAGCCGAGGCCTCGGACTCTGGCCTGGGTCTAGGCTGTTTGTCCTTATCCTTATCCTTGCGTTTTTTTGTGCACGCCAGTAGTCGGTTGCTCCGACGGCATAGTGTAGTTAAATTTTCTACCGAAGTAGTGTCGTACGAAATCAAAACGTCTTTTTATAGTTTGCTTATTGAACCTAGCACAGAAACGACAACTAGTGACGTTGTGGTCTGGGCCTAGGCAAGGTATGCAGTAAGAATGAAAATCCTTATTTGGTATTTGCTTCCCACAAGAAATACAATTGTTGACTGTTTCTGACATCGGTCTGAGGCAAGAAAAGTTTCCCCAACGGGGTACTTAGCTTTATTGAAGACTTTGGTCTGAAATTTGAGTTCAAAAATCTCAGGAGTCGGCCGATCGGCACTTGTGAACTGCTTCGGGCACCGCACGGCAAGAAAGACTGAAGAAGATGGCGTTGGATGAATTATTTATACCCCCTGGTGCACTGACGTCAAGGAAGAAGCGACAGCAACCGACGCCGGACCAAGACTTTGGAATTCCGGCTGACTGCGGACCGCCTGACGGCAGGATAACCCAAGTGTGATGACTGCAGCAGGGTAACACGATGAAGATCAGACATGTCAGTTATGATTCTTCGGGGTCATTTGTCATCCACCTCTGGAAAGAAAGACAATGAACATAAAAGTGTAAACGATTCTTCACTGCAGCATACAGTGGTTTGAATGACGACACGAGTTTCATAAGATACCAACACTTAGAAACTCCTTCTACTGCAGCAACTAATAGGGGTCTCATACTTAGTGTCATGAAAGGCAACAAATGTATTAAACTAAAACTATCTGATTTTATGATGAGTTTAGGCTAACACCAAGATATCAACCTTCCCAGACAGTTAACAGTACATGAAAGACTTCTGCTGGAATGCTGTTTTATGCAAACATAATGGTTAATATACTGAAAATGAAATCTAAACTGTAATGTTATGACTAGAAACCATAGGCTTAATAGTCAGGACACTAGGACAGTAACAGCTACTAAACTTCTTTCTCCTTTTAGTATGCGTTACCCAAAACACTTTCTTGTGTAGCTTTTATAATGCACCTGTTTTATGCCTGGTTGGTCAGTCTGCCCTCTTCATACCTATTCATATTCCCATTTTACATGAATCCACAAATTCCCAAGCTAACATCTTATTATCTTGACAATTCCTGATCTTTTTCATTCACAACACTACAGCCTAGAAATACCGCTTGTATACATATATTCTGTGTGTGTAGAAAAAGATCCACACGTGTGCCTGCATTTGTTGCATGTGTGCGTATATATATATATATATATATATATATATATAGATATATATATATAGATATAGATACGCACACACGTGCAACAAATGCAGCCACACGTGTGCCTGCATTTGTTGCATGTGTGCGTACATATATATATATATATATATATATAGATATGCACACACGTGCAACAAATGCAGCCACACGTGTGCCTGCATTTGTTGCATGTGTGTGCGTATATTATATAAAATACATATGTGTACATATATTCACACACACATATATATATATATATATATATATATATATATTATATACATATACACACACCCACATCTATAGAGAAAGACATTCGCTACATGTATGTGTACTTGAGATAAGATTATATATGAATGTATAGGATTCTATAAGCAATAGTAGAAACACACTATTGCTGACACTCGAAAAATGTTGACCAAACAAATTTTGTGAGCAGAGGGCAGGGGGGGGGGGGTCTTCTTGCATTATCTACCCCCCACTACTTGCATACCAACTCAGACATCACACTAAAATGGGCAAAAAGGGAAAGAGTATAGTTGTGTACACTTAACCATAAATGTAGATGTTAGAGTGTATTCACTGTTGCAGTCATCACACTTGGGTTACCTGCCTGCAGGTAGCCATCAATAGGCCCGAATACTAGAGCCTTAGGATTTCTGAGTCTGATGTTGTCGCCTCTTCCATGACGTCAGGTCAAGGGTATGAAACAGGCAGCCGATGCCATTACATCAGTTTTTCTTGCCCCAAATGTCAGGAGCCCCCCAAATAGGAAGCTAGTATATGGTGGGGAACACCACCAGTAAAAAGTAAATACCATTGCCATTAAAAATGGCCATAGAGAGGAAAGGTAGAAAAGATAGAGAAAAACCAGAGGGCTGGAGGGATGGAAACCAGGCCTGCAACAGTGAATACACTTGAACATCTACATTTATGGTAAGTGTACACAACTGTACTATGTTCTTCGTGTTTCACTGTTGCAGTCATCACACTTGGGTTGATTCCCAAAGCTGAGGAATGGTGGAGGCAGTCAAGAAGTATTATGGCTGGCTAGCAGGCCTTGTAAGACTGCTGTAGCAAATCCAGCTCTGGATTTAGAAAAAATAGTTAAGTGGTAATGCTTGGTGAAGGTGTGTACAGAACTCCAGGTTGCAGCTTCCAGAATGTCCCTGGTAAGGACTCCCCTGAGAAATGTTGTACAGATGGAAGTAGCCCTAGTGGAATGTGGTCTGATCCCCTGTGGGGTAGGTTTTCCATGGTGCTTGTAGCAGAAATGAATGCAGTGTGCTATCTATTTGGAAATGGTTTGCTTTGAAATGGCCTTGCCCTCTCTCTGTCCCTGTAGCAAAGCTGAAAAGCAGCTGGTCAGATTTTCTGAAAGGTTTAGTCCTGTCAAGGTAGAACTTGAGCTGTCTGTGCACGTCCAAGGAGTGCAAGATCCTTTCCCCTTTATTCTAAGGATTAGGGAAGAAGGTTGGCAAATGGATGGATTGGTTTAGAGCCACATTGGACACCATTTTACGGATAAAGGATGGGTTAGCCCTGAGGGAAACCCTGTCAGCATGGAAAATAATGAAGGGTTCCACAGCCATTACTGCCTGTAACCCAGACACTTTTCCTGCTGAAGTTATGGCTAAAAGCAAAGCTGCTTTCCAAGAGAGGAATTTTAACTCTGCTGAAGCAGCAGGTTTCAAAAGGGGGAAGCATGAGCTTTTCCAGTACAAAGTTAAGGTCCCAGGCAGGGGTGGGTGCTCTTCTAGGTGGCCTTAAGTTGTTAGCCCCTCTCAGGAACTGTTTGATGAGAGGGTGAGAAAATAGAGGTGCCTCAGTATCATAATGAGCTGAGATGGCAGAGGCATGCATCTTAATGGAGGAGAAGGATAGGCCTCTGTGGAACAGCTCTGCTAGGTAATCCAGGATTTGAGATGAGGAGGGCAGTGATGTATCCTTTCCTTGAGACTGATTCCAAGAACAATACCTTTTCCACTTTTCAGCATAGGATTTCCTAGTACTAGGCCTTCTGGCTTCAAGAGTGACGTCCAACACCTGTTTGCTGAGGGTTGCTGGTGGTGTATTCAGGGGATAACCCAGACTACAAGGTTTAGGGTTTGTAACTGTGGATGCAAAATCTGTCCCTCCTGCTGAGACAGCAGGATAGGGGTCTGATGAAGGTGCCAGAGTGGCACTGTTGTCAGACTGCATAAGTACCAGTGCCAGCGTGGCCAGTGTGGGGCAATAAGAATTGCCCTTGGCCTGTCCTGTTTGATCTTGAGTAGCACTTTTGAGAGGAGGGGCAGAGGGGAAAGGATAAATTGAGAGGTTTTCCTATTGGAAGGATAGGGCATCCACATTCCAGGCCCTGCTGTGAGAGTTCCTTGTGCAAAATTTGCTCAACTGATGGTTTTCGTGGGTGGCAAAGAGGTCCACCTCTGGTGCCCCCCCACCTCTGGATTAGAAGGCTGAAGGTGTCAGGCTCCAATTTCCACTTGTGTGGGTCTAGGAGATTTCTGCTTAAGTCGTCTGCCAGTGAATTTTGTTTGCCTGGCAGGAATAGAGTTGTAGATGCACTTGGTTGCTCAAGGCTGTGTTCCACAGGGCCATGATTAACCTGCAGAGTGGGAAAGAATGGGTTCCCCCCTGCTTGTTTATGTGTTGTTTGTTTTTATCAGCAGTTGTCCTGGAAGGATTAGGTATTTGAAGGCTGTCAGAGCATTCTGTACAGCTACCATCTCTTTTTGATTGAAGTGCAGGAGAATTTGGCCTGGGCTCCACTTGCCCTGAATGCATTTGCCTGACATGTGGGATCCCCATGCATAGTCTGATGCGTCTGTTGTCAGAGTTTGGACGGCTAGGGGTTGAGTGAAAGGCAGTCCCCTTGTTGTGGTTGCATGCTTCTGCCCACCAAAGGAACTCTGCCCTTAGACAAGGTATGATTGGAATGACTGTTTCCAGGCCTGAGAATGCGAAAACAAAGACTTTTTAAGTACCATTGAAGTTTTCTCATATGTAATCTTGCATAAGGAATTAGCAGAATACATGAGGCCATGAACCCTAGGGCTTGCAGTATTTTCCTTGCAGATAGTTGGATTTTGGTGGCCATTTGTTTGAAGTAGTCGGTCAAACAGACCTGTTTTTCTGGAGTGAGAAATGCCATCTGGGAAGTTGTGTTCAAGCTTGCTCCCAGGAATACAATTTTTTGACTGGGCACCAGTTGTGATTTCTTTTCGTTGATCGTGTGCCCCAATGAAGTGAGGAGACTTTTTACAAATGCTAGGTGCTGAAGTAGCAATTCCTGACTGTCCGCCTGAAATACGCAATTGTCCAAGTATGGGAAAATTTGGATATTTCTCTACCTGCAGTATGCAATGGCTGGAGCCAGGCACTTTGTGAATATGCTGGGTGCAGTGGATAAGTCAAAGGGAAGTGCAGAGAACATAGAGCCTGCCCTGAAGCGTAGATATTTCCTGCAAGACTCCCTTACGGGCATGTGCAGATAAGCTTCTTTTAAGTCTAGGGTGACTAACCAAGCATCCCTGGCTAGCACAGGGAGAAGCTGTTGCTGGGTAAACATTTTGAATTTTGGGACCAACAGAAAGGTGTTGAGAACTGATAGAGCCAGGATTGGGCGCCAAGAGTCCTCTTTTCTGGGTACCAGGAAAAGTTGGGAGTAAAAACCATGCCCCTTGGTTCTACTGGAACAGGTTGAACAGCTCTGATATTGAGCAGGCAAAGTACTTGCTTTTGAACCTCTGCCCACTGGTTTGAAGGAAGGTCTGGAAATCTAATTGGGGTTGGCAGTGAATGGAAGTAGAATCTGTACCCCAGGGATACAATGTTTAGGACCCATCGGTCCTGATTAATGGACATCCAGTTTGTTTGCATGAAGGGCAAGTTTTCCTTCTAGGGGCACAAGTAATTGGGCAGGGCTGGGAAGGATAAAAGAAAAGTCATTGTGAACCCTTTCCATAAGGGGGCGGCTTACCACTCCCTGTTTTTAAGGTGGGAGCACTCCATTGTTTAGATCTCTGCATACCCTGAGATTGTAGTCTGGGTGGTCTGTTTCCCCTGGATTTGGAGTGAGAAGGCCTGGAAGGGACAGGAAAGAACCAATCTAGGTGGCTGCACTTGTAAGAATTCTGTAACAGTTTGCATAGATTTAGCTTTTCTTCCATCTTTTTAAGAACTTCTGCTTTGGTGCCAAACAAACAGTACTTATTTAAAGGAGCATCTAGTAATTTTGACTTGACATGATCTGGCAATGTTTGTTCCTTCAGCCAAGCATGCCTTCTCAGTACAGACTCAGTGACTGCAGCCCTGCAAGATGCTTCTAGGGCATCAAAGCCACACTGCAAAGTATGTTTACTAACTGGGTTTGCAGAATGCATTAACTCTTGTAAATCTTTATTTTCTGCACAATCTGGGAGTAACACCAATTTTTGTTTAATTAGTTCCACAACATGTTGCTGGTACTTCAACATATGAAACTGGCAATTCAATGCCCAGATGGTAAGAGTTGCAGAGGTATATACCTTCTTACCCAATCTGTCTAAAGCTCTGGAATCCCTGTCTGAAGGGGTAGAGTTTTTTTCTGTAGTAGCCTTAATCCCTTTAGGTCCCTGAGAAATGGTCTCTGGATCCGCAATGGGATTCTTAAAGATAAATTTGTGAGAATCAGGTACTCTGTAGTACCTGTCAGGTTTTATAGGGGCCAGGGGTAAAGTGTCTGTAGTAAGACTGGATTCCATGAAGACATCATCTACAACATCCAGGATAGGGGGTATAGCTAGAGGCCTGTGCTAGGAGAAATCTAAAAATTCTCTTTTTGGACTGAGGGTAGTCCAGGCATTCCCAGCAGAAATGCTCTCAAAGTATGCAAGGTTTCACCAAAAGAAAAATCCTCTAGAGGGGAGGCACAGGGAATGGATTCCTCTGCATCTGAAAGTACAGTTTTGTACCTACCATAAATGTAGATGTTCGAGTGCTAATACAGCTGCAGTCATAACAGATGGGTTATCCTGCCGTCAGGTGGGTCCTTGGTCAGCCGAATTCCAAAGTCTAGGTCCGGCGTCGGTTGTCGTCGCTTCTTCCCTGACATCAGTGCGGCAGGGGTATAAAAGAACCAGCCAACGCCATTTTCTTCAGTTTTTCTTGCCCCAGATGTCAGGTGCCCCCAGAAGGAAGGCAAAACAAACTTATGCAATAATGCAATGTAATATAATCAAAGAACAGTGGTTTGCAAGCAAATACACCATAAAAGAATACCCCAATCAGGTTGTATGAGGAGGTGTTTGTCATAAGGCCTGTCCCAAGAGGGAATGGAGGGAGGGAAACCTGGACTGCAGCTGTATTAGCACTCTAACATCTACATTTATGGTAGGTACAAAACTGTACTATGTTCATCGTGCATACAGCTGCAGTCCTTACAGATGGGTAGAATCCCAAAGCTAAAAAGGGGTGGCAGGCATTAAGTGTAACTAGGAGGAGCAAGGATGCCCTGCAAGACTGCTGTGGCAAAGCCCGCTCTAGATTTAGAGTATAGTGGAAGGTGATAGTGCTTGGAGAAAGTGTGCACAGAACTCCAAGTGGCTGCTTCCAAAATATCCTTGGTAGGAACCCCCCTGAGGAAAGCTGTAGAGGTAGCTGTGGCCCTTGTGGAGTGAGATCTGATGCTTGTAGGTACAGTTTTTCCATGAAATGAGTAACAAAAGCGTATGCAGTGGGCTATCCATTTTGAGATTGTCTGTTTGGAAATAGCCTTTCCTTGAACACCTGTAGCACAGGACACACAGAGTTGCTCTGATTTCCTGAATGGCCTTGTCCTTTCCAAATAATAGCGAAGTTGTCTGTGAATGTCCAAGGAATGCAGTAGTCTTTCCCCTTTGTTTTGTGGGTTAGGATAAAAGGTAGGTAAGTGGATAGTCTGATTCAAGGCTACACTGGATACTACCTTTGGCATGAAGAGAGGATTGGTTCGTAAGGAAACTCTGTCCTAATGGAAAATGATGAAGGGTTGCACAGCCATGAGGGCTTGAAGTTCCGAAACCCTGCGTGCTGAGGTGATAGCCAGAAGGAAGGCTGTTTTCCATGACAAATATTGCAGTTCTGTTGAAGCAGCTGGCTCAAATGGAGGCAGGGTCAGTTTTTCTAAAATGAAGTTGAGGTCCCAAGCAGGTACTGGTGGTTTCCTTGGGGGTTTTATATTCTTAGCCCCTCTGAGGAACTGTCTTAAGAGGGGATGAGAGAATAAAGGAGGATCAGTGTTGTATTGTGCAGAAATGGCTGAAGCATGGATCTTGATGGAGGAGAAGGAAAGTCCACTGTTTAACATCTCCGCTAGGTACTGTAATATTTGAGGTAAATTTAGTACCCAAGGATTCTGGCCCTTTTTCTGATTCCAGGCACAAAAACGTTTCCATTTGGCGGAGTAGGCTTTTCTAGTAGAAGGTCTTCTGGCCTCCAAAATGACATCCTGCACCTCCTTGGAGAGGAGGGTCTGTTGGGAAATCAAGGGATTCTCCATGCAGCTAGATTGAGGGTTTTCAGCTGACTGTGAAGAGTTTTGAAGTTGTGCTGGGTCAACAGAAGAGGCATTAGAGGCAGGATCCATGGTGGGGAATGCGTCAGGCTCCTCAGGAGTGGGTACCAGTGTTGTCTTGGCCAGTCTGGAGCAATGAGAATCATCTTTGGCCTCTCTGCTCTGGCGTTTAATAGAACTTTGGGCAGCAGAGGAAGAGGTGGAAAGGCATAGACTGTCAATGTTGTCCAATTGAAAGAAAGTGCATCCACTTTCCAAGCCTGTGGATGATAGGTCCTTGAGCAAAATTTTTTCAGTTGGTAATTTCTGTGGGTAGCAAAGAGATCTATGTCTGGCCGACCCCATGCCTGAATTATCTTTGCGAAAACTTGAGGATGCAACTTCCATTCGTGTGGATCCGTCATATTTCTGCTTAAGTTGTCTGCCAGCGTGTTTTCCTTCCCTGGCAGGAATTGTGCTTGAAGTTGGATTTGCAATTCCAGAGCCGTGTTCCAAAGGGACATGGCTAGTCTGCACAGGGGGTATGAATGAGTTCCCTCCTGTTTATGTACCACATCACTGTGGTGTTGTCTGTTCTCATCAATAGCTGGCCTGGATGCAGTAGGTCTTTGAAGGCCATAATAGCATTTTGTACTGCTAGCATTTCCTTTTGATTGATGTGTAGGTGCTTCTCTTTTTGGGATCACTTGCCCTGAATGCACTGATATGCCATGTGCGCCCCCCAGGTCTAGTCCGAGGCGTCTGTTGTGATGATTTGATTTGCTTGAGGCATGCAGAAGTGGAGACCTATGTTTCTTTGGCATGCTTGAGCCCACCACAGAAATTCCTTTTGAAGACATGGAATGAGTGGTATAATTGTTTCCAAACTGTGGCTGTGTTGAGACCATAAGTTTTTTAGGTACCATTGAAGTTTCCTCATATGCAGCTTTGCACATGGGATCAGCAGGATGCAAGATGCCATGAATCCCAGAGCCAGCAGGACTTTCCTTGCAGTCAGCCTGGTGAAGGTTGGCATTTTTCTGAAGTATTAAGATAGTTGCCCTTGCTTCTTTGGCGTGAGGTAGGCCATCTGGGTGTTTGTATTCAAGCTAGCACCCAGGAAAATTATTGCTTGAGAGGGTATTAGTTTTGATTTCTTTTTGTTGACTGTGTATCCCAGAAAGTTCAACAATTTTATTACAAATGCCAGGTGTTTCAGAAGTATGTGCTTGCTGTCTGCTTGGATCAGGCAGTCGTCCAGATATGGGTATATTTGTATCCCTTGAAGTCTGCAGAAGGCAATTACTGATACCAGGCATGTCGTAAACACTCTGGGCGCAGTAGATAAGCCAAAGGGCAATGCAGAGAATTGATAATAGGTTGAACCTGCAAGAAATCTGAGGTATCTTCTGCAATCTTGTCTGATAGGGACATGCAGGTATGCCTCCTTGAGGTCCAATGTTACCAGCCAAGACTCCTTGCCCAGCATGGGAAGAAACTGCTGTAATGTGAGCATCTTGAATTTTGGTACGAGTAAATATGTGTTTAGGATGGATAGGTCCAAAATAGATCTCCAATCTGTGTCCTTCCTAGGTACCAGGAATAGTCTGGAATAAAAGCCTTGACCTTGTTCTTTTGCAGGTACCTCTTGAATAGCTTTCATGTACATGAGAGCTGAAATTTGTTTTTGTGCCTCTGCCCTTTGATTTTGTGGCAGGTTTGGCATGCCTCTCATTTTTGGAAGGGTGTGAAAGTGGAATCTGTAGCCTCTGTCTATAATGTCCAGGATCCATTTGTCTTTTGTGACAATATGCCAATTTTTTGAAAATAATGCCAGTTTTCCGCCTAAAGGTGCTGCCATTAAAGCTTTGCTTGGCATGCAAAGGGGAAATTCATTGTGTCTGCTTTCTGAATGACTGTGATCTATCCTCTCCACCTCTTGGTGTAGGTGCTTGCCATTGTCTGGCTCTAAATGATCCTTGAGATTGCCCTCTACCCCTCGGGCACCTGTATCTACCTCTTTGAGGTCTGTCCGTGACTGGAAAGGACCAATTTTTTGAAGGCCAGTTTCTGCTGAAACGTGGAGGTGGTACCTGTAGGAAATCTTTCACTGTTTGCATTGATCTTGCCTTTTCCTCCATTTTCTTTACTACCTCCTCAGCTTTAACACCAAACAATACATCTTTTTGAAGAGGTGCATCTAGTAATTTTGCTTTGACATGATCTGGTAAGGTTTGCTCTTTGAGCCAAGCATGTCTACGTATGACAGACCCTGTAACAGCAGCTCTACAAGAGGCCTCTAAAGCATTAAAACCACATTGCAAGGTATGTTTACACACTTGCTCTGCACTATGCAACAAATCCTGCAACTCCTTTAAGTCTGGTTGTTCAGGTTGTGCCATTTTGCTTTTCAACTGAGATAACAAAAACTGTTGATACTTTAACATATGGAACTGACAGTTTAATGCCCTCATGGTTAAAGTGGCCGAGGTGTATACCTTTTTCCCCCACCTTTCTAAAGCTCTGGAATCTCTCTCTGAAGGTAATGGGTTTTTGGCAGTAGAGGCCTTAATTCCCTTGGGACCCTGTGAAATAGTTTCTGGGTCAGCAGCATGGCTTTTGTATAGGAATTGGTGTAAATCAGGAACCCGGTAGTACCTGTCAGGTTTAACAGGAGCTGGAGGTAAAGAATCTGGGTTGAGGCTGGCTTCTGTGTACACATCATCTAAAATATCCAAGACAGGAGGAATAGCCAGAGGCCTGTGTTGAGGAAGCAAGAGAAAATCCCTGAGCCCTTTCTTGGAATCTGAGTAATCTTGGCCTTCCCAGTGAAAGTGTTCCCTCAAGGTATGTAAGGTTTCCCCAAAAGAATAGTCCTCGGGGGGGGGGGGGGGGACAGAGGGAATGGACTCCTCAGCATCAGAATCGTCAAAAGGGGATATGAATATTCCTGGTCCTCAGACTGTTTTGAAGTAATAGAGGCTTGGTCTGAGGAAGGGGAGCCTTCCTCCATTCTGGGCCTTTTGTCCGAGGGGGGTTGAGAACCCCTGATAAGAGTAATCAAATCCTCAGCCATTTTGAGCATCTGTTTTTTAGGCACGAGGCCTTGAGAGGGGCTTTGTGGAGCTTGTCTTTTAGTTTTCATGGCTGCTTTAGATTTTGTGAAAGCCTTAATGGAAAAAGAGGAAGGCCTGAAGACACCTTGAGAGGTGGCAGGCCTGTCTAAACTCTGAGTTTCCCCGCCAAGAGTGGCGTCGGTATCTGTAGTTGGTGTGGGGGCAGAGGAACCTGCGACCTCGGGCACAGAAGACACCGCTAAGGAAGCGTCATCGGTACTCTGGGGCTGCGTAGTCGCCTCTCTGAGAACTGGAGCACCTGTAGCCGACTTTAGCGTGGTGTCGATAGAAGTCGCAGACCTCGTATGTCGGTCCTTATCTTTGTGTCTTTTACTCAAAACTGGAGTCGGAGTATCCGACGACATAATGTAATTAAATTTTTTACCAAAATAGTGTTGGGCGAACTCCTCCCGACGCTTAATAGTGCGTTTGTTGAATCTAGCACAAAAACGACAGGCCGAGACGTCGTGGTCTGGGCCTAAGCAAGAAATGCAGAAGGAATGGAAATCCTTATGCGGTATTTGCTTCCCACATGAAATGCAATTATTAACTTTGTCTGACATCGGTCTGAGGCAAGAAAAGTTTCCCCAACGGGGTACTTAGCTTTCAAGAAGACTTCGGCTGAAAAATTTTCGTAAATCTCAGGAGCTGGCCGACCGTCACTTGCGAACTGCTTCTGCTTCGGGCACCACGCGGCAAGAAAGACTTAGGAAAATGGCGTCGGCTGGTTCTTTTATACCCCTGCCGCACTGACGTCAGGGAAGAAGCGACGACAACCAACGCCGGACCTAGACTTTGGAATTCGGCCGACCGAGGACCCGCCTGACAGCAGGATAACCCATCTGTTATGACTGCAGCTGTATGCATGATGAACATCCCTCATAGGTTGATAAGGGCTGTCCTGATAATCAGAAGTGTCAGAGTCATCGGACTCCTGGTCTGTAGAATCAGAATGAAACAATTCTTTGTCTCTTAGCTGGGGAAGGCTGGCTTCCCCTAATTAGGGAAATAAAGTCTTCAGTCATTCTAAGCATTTGTTTTTGTGGCATGGGAGCTTGAGCATGCACTTTGGGTGTTGATTTTCTAGGCGTAGTGTGTACTCTGGGCCTGAGAAAAGTACAGTTGTGTACCTACCATAAATGTAGATGTTAGTGTGTATTCACTGTTGCAGTCATTACAATTGGGTTATCCTGCTGGCAGGCAACCCGCAGTCGGCCTGAATTCCAAAGTCTAGGTCCGGTGTCGGTTGCTGTCACCTCCCCTTGACGTCAGTGCGCCAGGGGGTATAAAAGATGCAGCAGACGCCATTTTCGTCAGTTTTTCTTGCCCCAGATGTCAGGTGCCCCCAAAAGGGTACGCTAAAAACATGTAAATAAAGCATGCATGCACCAAAGTCAATTATTCCTTCATCTACAAGCAAATACACAACATAGGTTGTGTAGAATAGAGAAGTACAGATAAGTTCCAGCAAAGATAAGGGGGATGGTGGGTACGTAACCTGGACTGCAACAGTGAATACACTCAAACATCTACATTTATGGTAGGTACACAACTGTACTATGTTTGTGTTTCACTGCTGCAGTCATTACAGTTGGGTTGAATCCCAAAGCTATGAGGCCCTGCAGAACTGCAGTGGCAAAGCCTGCCCTGGATTTAGAGTAGAGCGGTAAGTGATGGTGCTTTGCAAAAGTGTGCACTGAACTCCAGGTTGCAGCCTCTAAAATGTCTTTGATTGGTACTCCTCTGAGGAAGGCTGCTGAAGTGGCTACTGCTCTGGTTGAATGTGGCGTAATGGCCTTGGGCACTGATTTGCCACGTTGTGAATAGCAGAAACTAATCCAGTGGCTTATCCACTTTGAAATTGTCTGCTTTGAGATAGCCTTTCCTTATGATCCAGCAGCATATGCCACTAGAAATTGCTCAGTCTTTCTGAAAGCTTTGGTTCTGTCCAAGTAGAAGCGCAGCTGTGTATGTCGAAAGAATGCAGAAGTCTCCCACCCTTATTCTATGAGTTAGGATAAAAGGTAGGCAAGTGAATAGTTTGGTTAAGGGCCACACTGGACACTACGTTAGGCATAAATGTCGGGTTTGTCCTCAGAGAAACCCTATCTGGATGGAAAATGATAAAAGGTTCCACAGCCATGAGTGCCTGTAGCTCTGAGACTCGTCTTGCAGAGATCATTGCTAGGAGCAGAGCTGTTTTCCAAGATAAAAATTTTATATCAGCTGTAGTGGCTGGCTCAAAAGGAGGCAGGGTGAGTTTTTCCAAGACATAACTGAGGTCCCATGCAGGTATTGGTGATCCCCTTGGAGGCCTTACGTTTTTCGCTCCTCTGAGGTACTGCCTTCGTAAAGGATGAGAAAAAATAGGTGGCTCTATTGTAATGAGCTGAAATGGCAGAGGCATGAATCTTAACTGATGAAAAAGAAAGGCCTTCGTCCAGCATCTCAGTTAAGTATTGCAAAATCTGAGGAATATTTGGTACAATCGTGTCAATCCGTTGTGCCTGGTTCCAAGCACAGAATCTCTTCCATTTTCAGCATAAGAATTTCTGGTACTAGGCCTCCTGGCCTCCAAAATAACATCTATCACCACTTTAGAAAGAGGGGTGTTTTGAGTGACTACATTATCCGCCATGCTGCCAGATTTTAGGTCTTGAGCTGGCTGTGTAGGATCTGATTGTTTTGTTGGGACAGTAGGTGAGGAATCTGAGGTAATGTCCAGGCTGGGTATTGAGAGGTTCCTTAGGATTGGGTACCAGTGCTGGCGGGGCCAGTCTGGGGCAATCAGCATCATTTTTTGCTTCTCGTCTGACCTTTAGGAGTACCTTGGGGAGGAGGGAGCAGTGGAGAAAAGGCATATACTGTTAAGTTTTTCCAGCTGAAAGACAGAGCATCCACTTTCCATGCTTGCTTGTGATAAGTCCTTGCGTAGAATCTCTGTAGTTGGCAGTTGTGAGGGGAGGCAAATAGATCCATGTCCGGGCATCCCCATTTCCTTATTATCATGCTGAAGACTTGTGGATCCAATTTCCACTTGTGCGGATCCAAGAGGTTTCTGCTTAGTTCGTCTGCCAGAGTATTTATCTTTCCTGGCAGGAATTGTGCCTGCAGATGTACTTGGTAAGTCAATGCTGTGTCCCACAAAGTCACGGCTAGCCTGCAAAGGGGATAGGAATGAGTGCCTCCCTGCTTGTTTATGTACCACATGACTGTGGTATTGTAAATCTTTAACAGTAGTTGTCCCAGATGAAGTTGATCCTTGAAGGCTGTCAGGAAATTCTGAACAGCTAGCATTTCTTTTGATTGATATGTAGATGCATTTGGCTTGTGGACCATGTGCCCTGAATACATCTTCCTGCCATGTGGGCCCCCCCAGGCATAATCTGATGCATCTGTTGTTAATGGCTGCCTGGCTGTGGGTAAAGTGAATGTCTGTCCCTTGCTGTGGTGACAGGCCTTTGCCCACCATCAAAACTCCTGTTGCAGGCAGGGAATGAGGGTAATTATTGTTTCCAGGCTGTGGCAATGTTGAGTCCAAACACTTTTTAGATACCATTGAAGTTTCCTCATGTGTAGTCTTGCATATGGAATTTAGCAGAATGCAGGATGCCATGAAGCCCAAAGCCTGCAGAATGTTTCTTGCAGATAACTGGGCCTTTGTTGCCAACAGTTTGAAATAAGTAGTCAGTTGCCTTTGTTTGTCTGGCGTGAGATAAGCCATCTGGGCAGTTGTATTTAAGCTTGCACCCAGGAATATTATCTCGAGAGGGTACTAGTTTTGATTACTTTTCGTTTACTGTGTACCCTAAGCATGTTAGTAATCTTTTTACAAATGCCAGATGCTGTAGTAGAATGTCCTTGTTCTCTGCTTGAATGAGGCAGTCGTCCAGGTAAGGATATATTTGTATTCCTCTGTCTGCAGAATGCAATTACAGGAGCTAGGCATTTTGTGAAGACCCTAGGTGCAGTAGATAAGCCAAAGGGCAGTGCAGTGAATTGGTAGTGCATTGAGCCAGCTATGAATCTGAGGTATCTTCTGCATGATTGTCTGACTGGGACATGCAGGTATGTCTCTTTTAGGTCTAAAGTCACAAGCCAAGCCTTCTTGCTCAGCATGGGCAGAAGCTGCTGCAGAGTCAACATTTGGAATTTTGGAATATCCAGATATGTGTTTAGAATAGATCGGTCCAGTATTGGTTTCCAGGCTTTATCCTTTCTGGGCACCAAGAACAGTCAAGTAAAATCCTTGTCCCTGCTGTTGCTCGGGTACTTGCTGAATGGCCCCCATGTCCATGAGGGATGAAAAGTACAGTTTTGTACCTACCATAAATGTAGATGTTCGAAGATCAACATTGCTGCAGTCCTTACACTTGGGTAGTCCGCTGTCCTCGGTCGGCCCGAATATCAAAGTATTAGGCTGACGTCGGTCATGGCGCTCAAGACTGACATCAGGACGTCAGGGTACAAATGCGCATGACCGACGTCATATCCTCAGTCTTTTCTTGCCCCAGATGTCAGAAGACCCTAAAAAGAAAGGTCAAAACCAAAAGACAGCAAAAAACAACCAACCACCCTTGCACTAATCATGTGTACAATATATACAATATTCACAATATTTACAACCCAACCCACACAACCGCCTCTAACTACAGAGGGGAAGGAGGGAGGGTAAATTGGACTGCAGCAATGTGGATCTTCGAACATCTACATTTATGGTAGGTACAAAACTGTACTATGTTCTTCATCTCACATTGCTGCAGTCCTTACACTTGGGTAGAATCCCAAAGCAGAGGAAAGGGAGGATGGCAAAACTATAAAGCAGTAGGAGCTGCCAAAATGCCCTGTAAAATTGCAGTGGCAAAACCAGCCCTAGATTTAGAGTAAAGTGGAAGGTGGTAATGCTTAGAGAAAGTATGCACTGAACTCCAAGTAGCTGCCTCCAAAATATCTTTAGTTGCCACCCCCCTTAAAAAAGCTGTAGAAGTGGCAGTAGCCCTAGTGGAATGAGGCCTAATGCCAGCTGGAATCTCCTTACCATGATGGGAATAACAGAAAGCAATACAAAACCCAATCCACTTAGAAATAGTTTGTTTTGACACAGGCTTGCCCTGAGAACCCAAAGCAAATGAAACAAATAACTGCTGAGACTGCCTGAACCCTTTAGTTCTGCTCAAATAATATCGCAACTGCCTGTGTATATCTAAAGTGTGCAAAATCTTTTCCCCTTTATTTTGGGGGTTTGCATAATAAGTAGGCAAATGAATAATTTGGTTTAAAGCCACACTAGAAACCACTTTAGGCATAAAGGAAGGATTAGTGCAAAGATACCCTATCCTTATGGAAAATTAAGAAAGGCTCAACCGCCATAAGGGCCTGTAATTCAGAAACCCTTCTTGCAGAGGTAATGGCCAACAAAAAAGCAGTCTTCCATGATAAATATTTCAACTCGGCAGTAGCTGCAGGCTCAAAAGGTTGTAGAGTGAGTTTCTCCAACACAAAATTGAGATCCCAAGCAGGAGTAGGAGCTCACGTGGGGGTCTTATATTCTTTGCCCCTCTAAGGAATTGCTTAAACAAAGGATGAGAAAACAACGGTGGGTCACAGTCATAGTGAGCAGAAATTGCTGCAGCATGAACCTTAATAGAAGAGAAGGACAAACCTTTGTCCAGTAACTCAGTAAGATATTGAAGAGCCACACTTAAATTAGGCTTAGAAACATCAAATTCCTTTGCTGTACTCCAAAATAAAAATCTCTTCCATTTATCTGCGTACACTTTCCTTGTACTAGGCCTTCTGGCCTCCAAAATAACATTCAAAACTTGCTGTGGAAGCTGAGACCCTCCAGGGTTTAAAACAGAATATGCCAGGCTGTTAGGTGAAGAGAGTGAAGTTTGACATTGAGTAAATGACTGTTCTCCTGAGACAGCAGGTGCGGAATCAAGGTAAAGGCCATGGAGGCTCCCTACCAGACTTCTCAGTAATGGGTACCAGTGCTGTCGAGGCCAATCTGGAGCTATTAAAATCATCTTTGGCTTGTCCTGTCTGACCTTCAGGAGTACCTTTGGGAGGAGAGGCAGAGGTGGAAAGGCATACACATGAAGATTGCTCCAATTGAATGAAAGAGCATCCACTTTCCAAGCTGTGGGATGAAACCTTTTGTGCAAAACTTTGGCAGCTGGTAGTTTAGTGGAGAAGCGAACAGATCTATGTCTGGAGTTCCCCATAACACTGTCAACTTCTGAAATACATGAGGATCCAATTTCCACTCGTGGGGATCCATAATTTGTCTGCTCAACACATCTGCTAAGGAGTTCTGTGCTCCGGCAGAAACCTTGCCTGAAGATTTAGCTGTAAACTGAGAGCAGTCTCCCACAAAATCATTGCTTGTCTGCATAGAGGATAAGAATGTGTTCCCCTTGCTTGTTGATGTACCACATGACAGTTGTGTTGTCTGTTAGAACCAACACCTGCCCTGGAAGAAGTAAATCCTTGAAAGCTATTAATGCAAATTGGACTGCTAACATCTCCTTCAAGTTGATATGTAGATGTTGAAATCTGGCAGGCCAATGTCTTGTACCCACTTTCCATTTAGATGAGCTCCCCAAGCTTTGTCTGAGGCATCTGTCGTTAGAATCTGACTCGCCTCTGGCGGGTCACAGAGAGTCCCTTGTTTAGGTGACATTCCTGAGCCCACCACAAAATTCCTTTTGAATGCAAGGTATTATCTGAATGACAGTGTCCATATCCTGGCAGTGCTGTGTCCATACATTTTGAGATACCATTGTAGCTTCCTCATATGCAGTTTGGCATTGGGAAGCACCAGAATACAAGATGCCATGAACCCCAAGGCTTGAAGGACTGTCCTTGCAGTCAGCCTGGACTGATAAGACAATTGATGGAAGTAAAGAGAAAGATTCTTTTGTTTGTCCGGGGTCAAAAAGGCCATCTGGGATGCTGTATTCAGTCTCACACCCAGAAAGCACATGTCCTGAGAGGGTACTAGACTGGACTTTATTTCGTTCACAGAATACCCCAGGCATCTTAGCACTGCTATCACATATTGTAAATGATGAAGAAGTCCGTCCTTTCCTTGGGCCAGAATCAGGCAATCGTCCAAATAAGGATAGATCTGTATTCCTCTTAGCCTGAAGAAAGCTATCACTGGAGCCAGAACCTTCGTGAATACTCTGGGCAGTAGATAAGCCAAAGGGCAATGCAGAGAACTGATAATGAGAAGTCCTAGCCAGAAACGCAGATACTTCCTGCAACTTAGCCTGATAGGAACATGAAGGTAAGCCTCCTTGAGATCCAGAGTCACCATCCAGTGATCTTTGCCCAGCAGAGGTAAAAGCTGTTGTAACGTCAACATTTTGAACTTGGGAATGTCCAGATAAGTGTTGAGGATAGATAAATCCAAAATTGGTCTCCACGTGTTCCCCTTCTTTGGTACTAGGAACAGGCGAGAATAAAATCCTAGGCCCACTTCTGGCAGAGGTTGTATGGCCCCTATTTGAAGCAACAGAGAAATTTGTTTGTGAGCCTCTAGTCTTTGCTGAGGAGGAACGTCCGGCATGCCTTTGAAAGGAGGCAAGGTATGGAAATAAAACTTGTAACCTTGGTGTATGATATCCAACACCCATCTGTCTTGGGTAATCAAACTCCAATTTTCCTTGAAGAGTGCCAACCTTCCTCCCAAAGGTGCTGCCAGGCAAGAAGGATCTGGCAGCTGAAAAGGTAGGTCATTGGGCCTGTTTACGAAAGGACTGGCCCCTGCCCTCACCGGAAGATTGTGCAGGTGAACTCCCTGTTCTAGGTCTGAAGGAGCTCTGAGCTCTGCCCCTACCACGTCTAGATCTACCCCTAGACTGTGAATCATAAGAAGGGTACGTCCACCCCTTAGCAGGCCAGTTCCTACTAAACTTCGGAGGCTGAACTTGCAAAAAAATCTTTTACAGCCTGCATAGACTTAGCCTTGTCTTCCATTTTCTTCAAGACTGACTCCACCGGTGAACCAAGCAACACAGACTGTAAGGGAGCATCCAAAATCCTTGTCTTAACATGGTCAGATAAATTCTGATCCCTCAGCCAGGCGTGCCTGCGAAGAACTGACCCAGTGGCAGCCACCCTAGACGAGGCCTGTACAGCATCAAAACCACATTGTAAAGAATGCTTACCCACCTGTTCAGAGACATGTACCAAATCTTGTAATTCTTTACACTCAATGCCTTCCGCCAGAGCATCTACCTAAGACTTCAATTGAGAAAGAAGATAGTTTTGATATTTCAACATGTGAAACTGGCAATTCAAAGCCCTCATAGCTAAGGTGGAAGAAGTATAGACTTTCTTTCCCCATCTATCCAAAGCTCTGGCCTCTTTATCTGGAGGAACCGGATTTTTTACAACAGAGGCCTTGACACCTTTAGGTCCCTGACTAACAGTTTCTGGGTCCGCCCTAGGACTCTTATAAAGATATTTATGAGCCTCAGGCACCCTGTAATACCTATCTGGTTTAACAGGAGCAGGAGGCAAAGAATCAGGATTAAGTGAAGCCTCTGCAAACACATCTTCCACAACATCCAGAACAGGTGGTATAGCCAAAGGCCTATGCTGGGGTAAAAGCAAAATTCCCTAAGCCTTTTCCTGGAATCAGAGAAGTCCTGACCTTCCCACTTAAAATGTTCCCTCATGGAATGAAGAGTCTCTGAAAAGAAAAATCCTCTGGAGGAATCAGAAGGAGTCGAATCATCTGCATCAGAATCAGAATAAGGAGAGTACTCCTGCAAGTCTTCACGAAGACTCTGAAACATCGAAGCCTGCTCAAAACTCCCCAACTCTGGTTCCACCCTAGGCCTCTTATCAGGAGGGGGCAAAGAACCTCTAATCAAAGTAATTAAATCTTCTGCCATTTTAAGCATGTGCTTCTTGGGCACAGATCCTGATGAACTAAGAGTGACACCAACAGAAGCTAAACCTGGCCTGCCTCTGGGAGAAGCCTTGGAAACAGAAGGAGAGGGCCTAACCACCCTAGGAAGGGAGGGGAGTACAGTAACCTGAGAAGCCCCGTCAGCCTGACCTGCCTCCTGAGAGGCCACATCCTGCAATATCAAAGTCTCCCCCTGGGACTCCAGAGAAACCTCCGGCGGAACCACCAGTTCCACTGACGCCTCTAAAGAACCG
The DNA here is from genome assembly GCF_019279795.1 of Protopterus annectens. Lineage (NCBI taxonomy): Eukaryota > Metazoa > Chordata > Ceratodontiformes > Protopteridae > Protopterus > Protopterus annectens. The sequence goes on from NC_056725.1 coordinate 1,416,106,992, forward strand.
GCGTCCGGTACGGACGACTCTTCTTGCCTGGGCTTAGCTGCTTTGTCTTTGCGCTTCTTCGAAGAAGCGGGCGTCGGAGCATCCGACGGCATATTATAATTGCACCGCTCCGAAGACCAACCTGGCACAATCTAACCTTCGCTAATAGTGCTTATTGAACCTAGCACAAAAGCGACACCCAACAACGTCGTGCTCAGGCCCCAAACAAGGAATACACAAAGTATGATAATCCCTATGCGGTATCTGCTTCCCACAAGAAATACAGTTATTCACTTTTTCTGACATCCGGTAAACCACTGAGGCAAGAAAAAACTAAAATATTCCCCAACGGGGTACTTAGCCAACTTTGACTCGGTCTGAAACTCCGAATTCGAAAAATTTCAGAACGCCGAACGGCACTTGCAACGCTGCTTCTGCATCGGACCATGCGGCACAAAAGACTGAGGATATGACGTCGGTCATGCGCATTTGTACCCTGACGTCCTGATGTCAGTCTTGAGCGCCATGACCGACGTCAGCCTAATACTTTGATATTCGGGCCGACCGAGGACAGCGGACTACCCAAGTGTAAGGACTGCAGCAATGTGAGATGAAGAACATCTTACTTTGTGCCTTTGCCCATTGATTTTTTTGGCAGGTCTGGCAAACCGTGTGCCCTTGACAGGGTATGAAAGTGAAACTTGTAGCCTTGTGACACTATGTTCAAGACCTATTTGTCCTGGGTTATTCTGTGCCAATTTTGATGAAAAAGTGCTAGTTCTCCCCCTAAAGGAGGTGCTGCCAGAAGATAAGTGCTTGGTGCAGGCAGAAGGAAGTCATTGGGACTGTTTCCTGTATGGCTGTGCTTTGTCTTCACCGCTTTTGGAGGTAGAAGCACCCCATCGTTTAGACCTCTATGTGCCTTGGGGCTGGGATCTGCTTCTAGGGCGTCTGTATCTGCCCCTTTGTGGCCTGTTTGACACTGGAAAGGACCAATTCTTTGTAGGCCAGTGTCTGCTAAACCTTGGAGGCTGTACCTGTAAGAAATCCTTGACTGTTTGCATACATTTTGCTTTGTCCTCCATTTTCTTCAACACCTCCTCTGTTTTAACACCAAACAAGGTATCATGCTGTAATGGAGCATCTAATAATTTTGCTTTAACATGCTCAGGCAGATTCTGTTCCTTTAACCAAGCATGCCTCGTGATGACAGAACCCGTAACATCGGGCCTGCAGGAGGCCTCCAGAGAATCAAAACCACATTGCTTTCCAACTTGTTCAGCTGCATGCAATAAATCCTGCATTTCTTTGTTTTCTGCACATTCAGAATTTATCAACATTTTCTGTTTAAGCAGTGGCATAATATATTTCTGATATTCAAGCATATGAAATTGGCAATTTAAAGCCCTAATAGCCAAGGTAGCAGAAGTGCAAATCTTTTTTCCTCATCTGTCCAGTGCCCTAGAATCCCTGTCAGAGGGGGTAGGGCTTTTTGCAGTAGAAGGAGATAGTTTCTGGGTCAGCAGCAGGGTTTTTAAAGAGAAATTTATGTGAATCAGGAACCCTGTAGTATCTGTCTGGCTTAACAGGAGCTGGAGGCAAGGAGTCAGGAGTCAGACTGGACTCTGAAAAAACATCATCTACAATGTCTAACACAGGTGGAATAGCAAGTGGCCTGTGCTGAGGTAGTAAAAGGAAGTCTCTGAGCCTTTTCTTAGATTCTGAATAATCTTGGCTCTCCCAGTGGAAATGCTCCCTCATGGTATGCAGGGTTTCCCCAAAAGAATAATCCTCAGGAGGAGTGGCTGAAGGGATAGATTCTTCAGCATCAGAATCCTCATAGGGAGGAAGAGAGTATTCCTGATCAGAAGAGGAATCAGATGAAATGGAAACCTGATCTGAAGATTCATATTCCGTCTCTTACCTAGGCCTCTTATCAGGAGGGGGATGGGAACCCCTGATCAAAGTAATTAGGTCTTCGGCCATTTTGAGCATCTGTTTTTTTAGGCATGGAGGCCTGTCCATGGGTCTGTTGTACTTGTTTCTTTGTCTTTAAAGGTGCTTTAGTCTTTGCCTTTGAAGCTGAAGTCGTTTTTACATATAATTGAGTAGGCCTGCAAACACCCTCAGAAGCCGACAGCGGCTCCGGACCCATCTGAGGGAATAGTTTCTGATGTTCCAATACCTTAAGTTTCCAGCGGCCGAGTTGGCTCCATGTTGGAATCGGTAGTGGCCTGCGGCTCTAAAGTAGTGGGTGTCAGAGGCTGTGAAAGCACCTCACTGATAACTGGCGAACCGGAGATTGGCTTAGAAGAAGCCTCATCGTCAGTTTTGGACCTCGGATGCTTGTCCTTTTCTTTGCGTTTCTTGTGAATTGCGGTAGTCGGACGGCTATCCGACGACATTGTGTAATTAAATCTTCTGCCAAAATAGTGAAATGCAAAATCGTACCGACGCTTAATAGTGCGTAGGTTAAATCTAGCACAGAACCGACAATTAGCAATGTCGTGGTCAGGGCCTAGGCAAGGAATACAGTAGGAATGAAAGTTCTTATGAGGTATTTGCTTCCCACAAGAAATACTTTTTCTGACATCATGGAAGAGGCGACAGCATCTGACGCAGAAATCCTAAGACTCTGGTATTTGAGCCAACTGAGGGCTACCTGCAGGCAGATAACCCAAGTGTGATGACTGAACAGTGAAACACGAAGAACATCTCCCTAACCCTCACTTTTGCACATTCTTGCACAAGTGAATGCCCGACCAACTGTAAATCAATGAAAACAGTCAATTTGCAGCTTGACAAAAAAAAAAAAAAAAAAAAGTCTGAAGAAAGTAACTGTTATAACAAACACACACACACCTGTCTGGTGTCTGTATGTATGTATGTGTGTGTGTATATATATATATATATATATATATATATATATATATATATATATATATATAGATAGATATACGTATGTATACACACACACACACAGACACACACACACACACAGAGAGAGAGATAGCTATATATATATATATATATAAATAGATATCTATATATATATACATACATTTTTTTTTTTTTTACTAAAGCATCTCGTATCTCACACAGAGTTTGTGTTAAAATAGCCTAAACAAAAATCTGCATTTCTTACCACCCGCTGTAGATTATTAAGCCATCCCAAATGGACATGAACCTGTTTGTCTCTCTGAGCTGGTTGCTCCAACAAGAGGGTGAAAGTCGCATGAAGACTCTGATATCCAAGCAGACCAGAGTGTTTTGTCCCCTTGCCAGCATTCTAGAAAAGAAGGCATTAAGGCCCTAAACCCCCTCTCCCAGGGAGGACATTTTACCAGCTAATACTGTGGGGACCTCTATGCCTTACCCATATGTGTGCAAATTCCTCTGCACCCACAAGGAATGACATCTCCCTCCTCCAATCAGACTGTGGCAGTGTTTCAGCTTGAACTACTCCCAAGATGGGCAAGGCCATTTTTCCTCATGCATTATTCAAAAGGCATATGAGTTGCTAACTGAACACTGGTTATCCAATTACAGTAACAGCTGCATTCCTCTATGGTAATGGAGCTTAACAGACTAAAATGACGACTCAGTTTCCTTTTCAGGATCTGACTAATTTCCACCAGCACACCTCTACTTACTGTGATCCACTCTCACAGTAAGTGGGCAGAGGAGACAAAACAAGAAGTGGTTTACTTCAGCCAATTCAAAAGTGGTGACCTGAGGCACAGCAGTCTGACTGCAACTTTGACATTAGCTTCAGTAGTTGAAAGACATGTCATCTCCCTAGAGAACTACAGCATGAATGGCAGAAGCTGAGACTTGCAGAGCGACCTCAGACCAGACAGACGTTGTGTGACATGACAGTATTCACAAGTAGGCAAGAGACTATGGTGGCTTCTGGAGGGGTCACTCTGTAAAGCCACCTCACTTGGGTTGGTCAGCTTAGGACCTAGAGTTTGTGCTTTCTCAGTAATGTGAGGGTCCTTGGCCTTTTTTGTCTTACCAGTTTATTTGGAATGATGCTGAAACCACAGTCTGCGGAGGCCCTGCAGTAGCAGTGAATTGTGATGCCACTGGGAAAGCCAAAGAGGAAGACTCCATCTCCATATGGGTGGGCTAGTGCGCCAAGTTTTCCAGTTTTTGCACAGTCAGTACAGTCAAAGACACTGTGCTAAGACCCCAAGCAGAACAGACAAAACCCTTTACGCTGGATATTATCCGAGTGGAAGAAGGTTCTTAGGAAAAACAAGCTGACCGATGGACTGCAAGTGTACCAAATACACGCAAAGCACACTGGAATGCATGGTTATTAAGAAATGAAGATGGTGCCAGACACCTTCATCCACCACTAGAATTTTCCCATTATTTTTTTATTACTCTGCGTATTTCTTAACTGTAGGTAAGCTGACATCTCATTCCTTCCTTTTCACTTCGATATTCTAAAAGTTTATGTGCATATGAAGCCAGACATCCATGAACAACAACAGAACACAATACCTATAAATAAAGAGGAAAACAACGGTAGAGAATATATTAGGTGGGAATGACATCATAAATCGTGCTAGACCGAAAGATGCAACACGTCTATCATTTTTTTTGGGACATGCGATTCCAATGAAACAACTCCATAAACAGGAAGAATCGCTCTGTGAGCAGAGGCAGGAAGTGAAGGAATATTCACAACAAAGCCAGTGATAAACGTTAACAGTCCAGGCAGAAATTTCACAATCCAAGTAAAGTTCACACAGCAAATTTATTAAGGTAACAATCCAACATCACTCTAGTGCCTCGGCCAAATACCCTTCTTGGAGTTAGTAAACGCACAATTACTCACATATTAAACACTAAAAATAATTACACCAATAAAATAATTAACCACTAAAACATAACTAATTACAAAGAGCTTTCCAGCTACATTCTCTATTCAAACCAGCAGATATAAGAATGCCACATTTCAAAATAAAAACAGTTTCCTTAAACAATAATGTATTTTTAAGAAGAGGCATTTTCAGCTATAACATGTTCCAATATACAGCCTTTCAGGTCAGAATAACCCCCCATGAACGGCATTATAATGAAAGCACAGTTGTGTACACTTACCATAAATGTAGATGTTCGAGTGTATTCATTGTTGCAGTCATTACATTTGGGTAATCTGCTGGCAGGTTGCCCTCAGTCGGCTTGAATTCCAAAGTCTTGGGTCCTGTGTCGGTTGCTGTCTTCTCTTACATGACGTCAGGGGTATAAAACAAGCAGCCAACGCCATTTTCTTTCGCTTTTCTTGCCCCCCGATGTCAGGTGCCCCCAAAAATGTAGCAAACATATATATATATATATATATATACATACATACATACATGCATCAATATAAACTTTATCTTCATCTACAAGCAAATATACCACATAGGATGTAGAAGATAGAGAAGGAAAGAATCTCCAGAATAACAGGGGGAAGGCAGGAGGGTAACCTGGACTGCAACAGTGAATACACTCGAACATCTACATTTATGGTAAGTGTACACAACTGTACTATGTTCTTCGTGTTTCACTGTTGCAGTCATTACATTTGGGTAGAATCCCAAAGGTATGGTTGGGTGGCAGGAGCTAAACAGCATTATGTGCGGCTATAATGACCTGCAGCACTGCAGTGGCAAAGCCTGCCCTGGACTTAGAGTAGAAAGGCAAATAATGACGCTTTGTAAAGGTATGAACAGAACTCCAAGTAGCAGCTTCTAGAATGTCTTTGGTTGATACTCCTCTGAGAAAGGCTGTTGAAGTAGCAGCAGCTCTGGTGGAATGAGACCTAATGTCCTTGGGCACAGGTTTGCCATGGAAAAAGGTAGCAGAAACGGATGCAGTGGCTTATCCACTTTGAAACCGTCTGCTTTGAAATAGCCTTTCCTTCTGATCGTGCAGCATATGACAAGTAAAGTACAGTTTTGTACCTACCATAAATGTAGATGTCCGAGAGGAATGCATCTGCAGTCTTTACAAATGGGGTTGTCCTGTCGTCAGGCAGCCCTTCAGTCGGCCGGATTCCAAAGTCTGGGTCTGGCTTCGGCTGGTGTCGCACTTCACCCGACGTCATTGCGGCAGTTCTTCGGGTATAAAGGCATCAGCCGACACCATTTTCCTCAGTGTTTCTTGCCCCAGATGCCAGGTGCCCTCTTGGATGGCTAAATTTGGATAAATGCCAAAGTTTCCAAATAGTAGAGAGCAAACACACAAAATAAACATGTATGTACATATATACAAACAAATACACCATAATAGATCCCCCCAAGCTAGCTGAAGATTGGTAAGTACCCTAGGAGTACCTCAGAGAGGAAGGAGGGTGGGTAATCCTGACTGCAGATGCATTCCTCTCGGACATCTACATTTATGGTAGGTACAAAACTGTACAATGTCCTTCAAGGATGCATCTGCAGTCTTTACAAATGGGTAGAATACCATAGCTAAACTAGGGGAGGAGGAAATGAGAATAGATTATGGTGTAGTCAGGATCCCTTGCAAAACAGCAGTGGCAAAACCAGCACGGGATCTAGAGTATAGAGGTAAGTTATAATGCTTGGCAAATGTATGCACGGAGGTCCAAGTAGCAGCCTCTATAATGTCCTTGGTAGCCACTCCTTGTAAGAAAGCTGTGGTAGTGGCTGTAGCCCTTGTGGAGTGAGGTCTGATATTCTCTGGAGTTTTCTTTCCATGGTAGGAGTAACAAAATCTAATGCAATTTCCGATCCATTTGGAGATTGTCTGTTTAGAAATTGGATTTCCTTCTTTTCCTGTTGCATATGCTACCAGAAGCTGGTCAGTTTTTCTATTGTTTTTTGTCCTGTCCAGGTAGTAGCGTAATTGTCTGTGTACATCCAAGGTATGTAAGAGCTTTTCTCCCCTGTTCTGTGGATTGGGGAAGAATGTAGGAAGGTGGATAGCCTGATTTAAAGAGACTCTGGATACCACCTTAGGCATAAATGTAGGATTTGTTCTCATGGACACTATCTTGATGGAAGATCAGGAAGGGTTGAACTGCCATTAATGCCTGTAGTTCAGAGACCCTTCTTGCTGAAGTTATTGCCAGCAGGAAAGCAGTCTTCCAGGATAAGTATTGCAATTCTGCTGTAGCTGCTGGTTCGAAAGGAGGTAGAGTCAGTTTTTCTAGCACAAAGTTCAAGTCCCATGCTGGCAATGGAGGTTTTCTGGGAGGTTTTACATTTTTAATTCCTCTCAGAAACTGTCTGAGCAGAGGATGCGAGAAGACAGGAGGATCCAAGCTGTATTCTGCTGAAATAGCTGATGCATGTATCTTGATGGAGGAATAGGACAGGCCTGTATGGAAGAGCTCCGCCAAGTACTCCAGGATGTTGGCTATGTTTACCAGAGTCACATCTTGCCCCTTTGCAGTACTCCAGATGAGATATCTTTTCCATTTTGCTGCATAATTCTTTCTTGTTGAAGGCCTACGAGCCTCCAGGATTATGTCCTTAACCCTTTTGGGATAAATTTGGGTTAATTGCTGTTATGTAATGTTCCAGGCAGTTAGCTGCAGAGTTTTTAGGTTTGGATGCAGAATGTTGTAGTTGTTCTGTGTCAGCAGTAATGGGATCAGGGGCAGTGTCCATATTTGTTCCCGGGACATGCTCCTCAGCAGTGGATACCAATGTTGTCTTGGCCAGTCTGGGGCTATCAGAATGATCCTCGGACGTTCCTCTTTGATCTTGAGAAGCACCTTGTGCATTAAAGGAAGTGGTGGGAATGCGTATGCTGTCAGGCTTTTCCAACTGAAGGATAGGGAGTCCACCTTCCAAGCAAGTGGGTGGTAAGTCCTTGTGCAGAATTTCTTCAACTGGTGATTGAATGGGGATGCAAACAAGTCTATTTGTGGTAATCCCCATTCTCTTGTGATGGTTTTGAAAATGTCCGGATGCAGCATCCATTCGTGGGCATCTGTTGTAGTTCTGCTTAATATGTCTGCTAGAATGTTTTCCTTCCTTGGTACATAAATTGCCTGTAACTGAATGTTGTAGCTCAGAGCCACATCCCATAGGTCCAGTGCCAGCCGGCATAGAGGGTATGAGTGTGTGCCTCCCTGTTTGTTGATGTACCACATAACTGTGGTGTTGTCTGTCCTTATCATCAACTGGCCTTCTTGGAGAAGAGGTCTGAAAGCCTGGATTGCCAATTTTACTGCCATCATTTCTTTTAGATTTATGTGCAGATGCAGCTGGTCTTGAGTCCATAGGCCTTGAATGCACTTGCCCATCATGTGTGCCCCCCAACCGAGGTCTGAGGCATCTGTCGTGATGGTTTGTCTTGGTTGACTTTTGCAGAAGGGCAGTCCTGTGTTTGATTGACAGGCCTGAGCCCACCATAAGAACTCTTGCTTCAGGCACGGGATAGTACAGTTTTGTACCTACCATAAATGTAGATGTCCGAATTGGATAGCATCTGCAGTCATAACAACTGGGTTGTCCTGTCGTCAGGCAGCCCTTCAGTCGGCCGGATTCCAAAGTCCGGGTCCGGCTTCGGCTGATGTCGCACTTCACCCGACGTCATCTCTGTTGGACTTCGGGTATAAAAGCATCAGCCGACGCCATTTTCTTCAGTGTTTCTTGCCCCAGATGCCAGAAGCCCTATAGAAGGCTAAAAATTTTGGATAGATGCCAATGTTTCCAAAAGATAGAGGTAAACACAAAAATAAGCATGTATGTACATAAATACAAACAAATACACCATGAAAGAAATCCCCCCACTAGCTAGCTATTAGAAGGGTAAACACCCTAGGAGTACCACAGAGGGGAAGGAGGCAGGGTAATCCTGACTGCAGATGCTATCCGATTCGGACATCTACATTTATGGTAGGTACAAAACTGTACTATGTCCTTCATGGATGCATCTGCAGTCATAACAACTGGGTAGAATACCATAGCCAACTAGGGGAGGAGGATAAAAGTAAATTATGGTGTGTTTAGGATCCCTTGCAGAACAGCAGTGGCAAACCCTGCTCGGGATCTGGAATATAGAGGTAAATTATAATGCTTGGCAAATGTATGCACGGAGGTCCAAGTAGCCGCCTCAATAATGTCTTTGGTAGCCACTCCTCGTAAGAAGGCTGTGGTAGTGGCTGTTGCCCTTCTAGAATGAGGTCTTATGTTCTGTGGAATTGGCTTTCCATGGAAGGAGTAACAGAATCGTATGCAATTTCCTATCCATTTGGAGATTGTCTGTTTGGAAATAGCTTTTCCTTCCCTTCCTGTTGCATAGGCTACAAAAGTTGGTCAGTCTTTCTGCTATTTTTGTTCTGTCCAAGTAGTAGCGTAGCTGTCTATGTACATCCAAGGTATGCAGTATTCTTTCCCCTCTGTTTTGTGGGTTGGGAAAGAAGGTAGGCAGGTGAATTGCCTGGTTTAAAGACACTCTGGATACCACCTTAGGCATAAATGTAGGATTAGTCCTCATGGGCACTCTATCTTGGTGGAAGATTAGAAAGGGTTGCACTGCCATTAAGGCCTGTAGTTCTGAAACCCTCCTTGCTGAAGTAATTGCCAGTAGGAAAGCAGTTTTCCATGACAGGTGTTGTAGGTCTGCTGTTGCTGCTGGTTCAAAAGGTGATAGTGTCAATTTTTCTAGCACAAAGTTCAAGTCCCAAGCTGGCAATGGTGGTTTCCTTGGAGGTTTCACATTCTTGATTCCTCTGAGGAACTGCCTGAGCAAAGGGTGTGAAAAACAGGTGGATCAAAGCTGTATTCTGCTGAAATAGCTGATGCATGAATCTTGATGGAGGAGTAGGACAGGCCTGAATGAAGTAGTTCGGCCAGATACTCCAGAATGTTAGGCATATCTATGTTTGATACAACTTCTCCTCTTTCAGAACTCCAAATGACAAACCTTTTCCATTTCCCAGCATAATTCCTTCTAGTTGAAGGCCTGCGTGCTTCAAGAATAATGTCTTTAACTCTTTGTGAAAGTTCTGTATTAGCAGCTGCTATGTGATGTTCCATGCAGTCAGTTGCAGCGTTTTTAGGTTTGGATGCATGGTGCTGAAGTTGTTCTGAGTTAGCATCAAAGGCATCAGGGGAATTGGTCACATATTGTTCCGAGACATGCTCCTCAGTAGTGGGTACCAATGCTGTCTTGGCCAGTTTGGAGCTATCAGGATTATCCTTGGACGTTCCTCCTTGATTTTTAGTAGTACTTTGTGTATCAAGGGAAGAGGTGGGAATGCATATGCTGTTAGGCCTTTCCAGCTGAAGGAGAGTGAGTCCACTTTCCATGCTAATGGGTGGAATGTCCTTGTGCAGAATTTTTTGAGCTGGTGATTGAGAGGTGATGCGAATAGATCTATCTGAGGCATTCCCCATATCTTCGAGATGGTCTTGAGGATATCCGGGTGCAGCTGCCATTCGTGGGCATCCGATGTGGTCCTGCTTAACATATCTGCTAGAGTTTTCTTTTCCTGGCACAAATATTGCCTGTAACTGGATGTTGTAGCTGAGTGCCAGGGTCCACAGCTCCAAAGTCATTCTGCATAGGGGGTAAGAATGAGTGCCTCCCTGTTTGTTGATGTACCACATGACTGTGGTGTTGTCTGTCCTTATCATCAAGTGGTCCTCCTTGAGAAATGGTCTGAACTTTTGGATTGCCAGTTTTACTGCCAGCATTTCTTTTAGGTTGATGTGCAGGTGAAGTTGGTCCTGTGTCCACAATCCTTGTATGCATTTGTCCAGCATATGTGCCCCCCATCCTAGGTCTGAAGCATCTGTTGTGATGGTCTGGCTTGCTTGACTTTTGAAAGGGCAGGCCTGGGTTTGACTGGCATGCCTGAGCCCACCATAGGAACTCCTGTTTTAAGCATGGTATTAGTGGGATTTCCGTTTCTAGGCTGTGTCTGTGTTGGGACCATAAATTCTTTAGGTACCACTGTAGTTTTCTCATATGTAGTCTGGCAAATGGAACCAAGATTATGCATGATGCCATGAAACCCAAGGCCTGCAGTACCTTTCTTGCTGTTAACTTGTTCAGTTTTGTTAGTGCCAAGAAGTAAAGAGGGAGTTCTTTTTGTTTTTCTGTAGTTAGGAATGCCATTTGTCTTACTGTGTCCAATTCCGCTCCAGGAAAGTCCTTGTCTGGGATGGTATCAGTCTTGACTTTTGTAAATTGACTGTGTATCCCAGTGCTTGAAGCAAGTAAATGACCCTTTGTAAATCTGTTGTCAGCTTGCTTTTGTTGTCTCCTTGTATCAGGCAGTCGTCCAGGTATGGATAAATTTGAATTCCCTGTAGTCTGCAATGGGCGATTACTGATGCCAGGCATTTTGTGAATACTCTGGGCAGTAGATAAGCCAAAGGGCAATGCTGAGAATTGATAGTGCTCTGATCCTGCAAGAAATCTGAGGTATCTTCTGCAGATTGGTCGAATAGGGACGTGCAGGTATGCCTCCTTGAGATCTAGAGTAACCAGCCAACACTCCTTGCCCAGCATGGGAAGAAGGTGCTGTAGGGTCAGCATTTTGAATTTTGGGACAATGATGTAAGTATTCAGGGTGGACAGGTCTAGAATTGGTCTCCAACTTTTTCCTTTCTTGGAACTAGGAATAGTCTGGAGTAGAACCCTTTCCTTGCTCTGCTGTTGGCACTTTCTCCACAGCTCTCATGTTTGCTAACTCCATTATCTGTTGTAGAGCCTCTGTCTTTTGATTTGGAGGTAGATTTGGCATTCCTCTTTTGTCTGGTAAGGTGTGGAAGTGGAACCGTAACCTTGATCTATGGTCTGTAAAATCCACTTGTCCTTTGTTATGTGGTGCCAGTTTTTGAAAATAAGGTTAGCTTTCCGCCTAGAGGAGCTGCTATTTGTTCCCTGGTAGGCGGTTTAGGATTAAGTCACTGTGGTTGTGTTGATGTAGTGGCAGGTGTGGAGTCTGTGCCTCTGTTGTTACCTTGCCACTGTCGTCCTCTGTAGGCACCTCCTCTGGATTGGTTTCTGCCTCTGGAACGTCTATTCCTGCCCCTTTGAGATCTTGTGGAGTCAGGAAAGGACCAATTTTTGGCAGGCCAGTTCCTGCTAAACCTTGGGGGTTGAACCTGCAAGAAATCTTTAACTGTCTGGACTGATTTTGCCTTTTCTTCCATTTTCTTCATAACCTGCTGGGCAGGTGTACCAAACAAACTTGTTTTATCCATAGGAGCATCTAGTAATTTTAGATTTAACATGATCCGGTAAAGCTTGCTCCCTTAGCCATGCATGCCTTCTAATTACAGTGCCAGTCATGGCTGATCTAAATGAAGCCTCCAGTGCATCATAGCCACATTTTAAAGAATGGTTACTAACTTGCTGTATGTTATTTACCATTTCTAATACATATTTCTTATCAAGAGATTCATCAGTGGTTAGCTTTTTAGTTAACTGATCAAGCATAAACTCTTGGTATTGTATCATGTGAAACTGACAGTTTAAAGCTCTAGCTGAGAGAGTGGCTGAAGTGTAAACCTTTTACCCCATCTGTCTAATGACCTTGCTTCCCTTTCAGAAGGAACAGGGTTTTAGCTATGGTCGCTACTGCCTTGGGACCCTGGGAAATAGTTTCGGGGTCTGCAAGAGGGGCCTTGTAAAGGTGGTGATGAGTATCTGGCACCCTGTAAAATCTGTCTGGTTTGGCAGGGGCTGGGGGTAAAGAATCTGGAGCGGAGCAGACAGCATTGAAAGCATCATCCACCACAGAGAGAACAGGAGGTATAGCTAAGGGCCTATGCTGTGGAAGGTGCAAAAAGGTCCTAAGTCTTTTCCTGGAGTCTGAAAAATCCTGTTGCTGCCATTGGTACTGTTCTCGCATGGCATGCAAGGTTTCCCCAAAGGAGAATTCTTCTGGTGGGGAAGCAGCTGGAATGGATTCTTCAGCATCAGAATCTTCAAAATTGGAGAAAGGAGCCTCTGGCTGGTCAGTTATGTCTGATTCATCAGCAGAATCATCAGAGGACACTGGCTCATGGGGCTCTGCCCTAGGTCTCTTCTCTGGGGCTGAGAGGCCCTGTCTGGGTGAGATTGAGATCCTCTAATTAATGAAATTAAATCTTCTGCCAAAGTAAGCATTTGGGAACTGGAAGAGGGCCTGGTTGAGGGGGGTTTAACAGGCACTGTTTTAGTAGTCTTGGCTGCTTTAGCCCTGGCGAAGGCCTTAATGGACATGGCTGCTGGAGGCCTAGCAGCACCACGTGGGGTAGAGACATCCAAGGGAATGGTGTCTGATAAGTCAGTGGCAACCACCGTAGTGGATAAAATTTCTGAGGCCGATTCAAGAGTGGTAGCAGGGGCCTCAGTTGTAGAGACAGATTCAGCTGTACTTTGATCAGTTTTCTCGGTTTCGGCCGAAACCGAGACACTCGCGGCTTGCTTAACCATGGTTTCGCCGAAACCGCGGACCGCGAGTGTCGGTCTTATCTTTGCTTTTGGCAGAATGCGAGTCGGAGGATCCGACGGCATAATGTACGCAAAATCAGAACCAAAAACTGTTCTGCAAACTCCGACCGACGCCTAAGCCGCTCGCCGGTTGAAAGAAGCACAGGCTAACAGGCTGCTACGTGGGCTGGGCCTAAACAAGGCAGACAATGAGAGTGGAAAACTATATGAGGTATTTGTTTGCCACAGGTTAAACAATTATTAACTTTTTCTGGCATCGGCTGAGGCAAGAAAGAGTCCCCAACGGGCTACTTACGTTTGGAAGTCTTCCCAGTAGTATTCGGTAGAAGTAATCTCTGGATCCGACCGACCGCACTTGCGAACAGCTTCTGCTTGGCGCCACGCGCAAGAAAGACTGAGGAAAATGGCGTCGGCTGATGCCTTTATACCCGAAGACCAACAGAGATGACGTCGGGTGAAGTGCGACATCAGCCGAAGCCGGACCCGGACTTTGGAATCCGGCCGACTGAAGGGCTGCCTGACGACAGGACAACCCAGTTGTTATGACTGTAGATGCATCCATGAAGGACATCATACAGAGACCAATCCCAATGCTGATACACAAAGACATCTAAACTCAATATTCAAAGTGAGCCACCAGATCCTCATTGATTATGCAAGATTCAGAAAAATGGGTTTTCTAAAAATTTCTGCTAACAAGCTGTATGAAAACAAATCTAGAAAACTGTGATTCAAGTCATAAACCTACACACAATGATGTCACTAATCATATACTGTTCCCAAACAAAACTCAAATAATTACTGTAAGTCTAAACTCTAGCTATTGTCCATCAATATGTTACCCATTCGTCAGAGCAGGATTAATTCTAATACCTATGAGCAACCATATAATCAAAACATATGTTCAATGCCTACATTACATGGAATAAGCACATCCTATGATCCGGAAAATCAGATGTTACCTAGCTTGCATACACAGTCACATTCCTTGGTTAAATATGCCAAACAAGGTGTCAAAAAAAGAAGAAAAACACAACATCAATAGAACAATCACTAGTTAATCAATATTAACAGGGACACCAAATATTATCACATTTGTATTATTCCAAAAACAATTCTGACTTGAAATATTAATCCCAACCTAATTATACAGTTTTCTGTAGTTAACCATTTGATAGTAATAAATGTTTGACACCCTGTGGTTGATAGAAAATGAAAAATTGGCATATCCTATCTCCGAAATACTGCACAAATCTAAACGATTGACATTAAAGCGATATTCATTAGTTGGAAATGCTAAATGCCTGAATAAATATCAGTGTGTGTGGAAAAGTACAGTTGTGTACACTTACCATAAATGTAGATGTTCGAGTATATTCACTGTTGCAGTCACCACATTTGGGTTATCTGCTTGCAGTAGCCCTCAGTCGGCCTGATTACCAAAGTCTTGGGTCCTGAGTCAGTTGCTGTCATCTTCTGTGACGTCAGGCAGTCAGGGGTATAAAGCATGCAACTGACGCCATTACATCAGTTTTGCTTGCTCCATATGTCAGGTGCCCCCCAATGGGAAGCAATTAAATAACTATATATATATATATATATATATATATATATATACACACACACACACACACACACACACACACACACACACACACACAACGTTATACCTCCAACAAAAAAGCAAGTACACCAAAAAGCTTTTAAACATAGAAAAGGAGAGTAGAGGTATAGCTAAGAGAAGTCAGGGGGGGCTGGAGGGAGGGTAAAGTACAGTTTTGTACCTACCATAAATGTAGATGTTCGAGTGCTCATACAGCTGCAGTCATAACAGATGGGTTATCCAGCCGTCAGGCGGGTTCTCGGTCGGCCGAATTCCAAAGTCTAGGTCCGGCGTCGGTTGTCGTCGCTTCTTCCCTGACGTCAGTGCGTCAGGGGTATAAAAGAGGCAGCCGAAGCCATTTTCTTCAGTTTTTCTTGCCACAGATGTCAGGTGCCCCCAGAAGGAAGGCAAACATAATGTTATGCAAAGATGCAATGTTGATAAATCAAAAACAGTAGTTGCAAGCAAATACACCATAAAAGAATACCCCGAAAGTTTATATGAAAAGTGTTTGTCATAAGGCCTGTCCTAAGAGGGTCTAGCATATGGAATGAGTAGAATGCAAAAGGCCATAAACCCTAGAGCTTTTGTAGGATTTTTATTGCAGATAAAGTACAGTTTTGTACCTACCATAAATGTAGATGTTAGAGTGCTAATACAGCTGCAGTCATAACAGATGGGTTCTCCTGCCGTCAGGCGGGTCCTCGGTTGGCCGAATTCCAAAGTCTAGGTCCGGCGTCGGTTGTCGTCGCTTCTTCCCTGATGTCAGTGCGACAGGGGTATAAAAGAACCAGCCAATGCCATTTACTTCAGTTTTTCTTGCCCCAGATGTCAGATGCCCCCAGAAGGAAGGCAATACATAAATTTGTGTAATAAAGTAATGCCATATAATCAAAATACAGTAGATGCAAGCAAATACACCATAAATGAATACCCCAATCAGGTTGTATGAGGAGGTGTTAGCCAATAGGCCTGTCCCAAGAGGGGAAGGAGGGAGGGAAACCAGGACTGCAGCTGTATGAGCACTCGAACATCTACATTTATGGTAGGTACAAAACTGTACTATGTTTATCGTGCATACAGCTGCAGTCATAACAGATGGGTAGAATCCCAAAGCTAAGTAAGGGTGGTAGGCACTAAGTGGAACTAGGAGGGGCTAGGATGCCCTGCAGGACTGCTGTGGCAAAGCCCGCTCTAGATTTTGAGGTGATAGTGCTTGGAGAAAGTGTGCACAGAACTCCAGGTGGCTGCCTCCAAAATGTCCTTGGTAGGGACCCCCCTGAGGAAGGCTGCAGAGGTAGCTGTGGCTCTGGTGGAATGGGATCTGATGCATGCAGGCACAGTTTTTCCATGAAATGAGTAACAAAAACGTATGCAGTGGGCTATCCATTTTGAAATTGTCTGTTTGGAAATAGCCTTTCCCTGAGCACCTACAGTATAGGACACAAAGAGTTGCTCAGATTTCCTGAATGGCTTTGTTCTGTCCAAGTAGTAACATAGTTGTCTGTGACTGTCCAAGGAATGTAGTAGTCTTTCCCCTTTGTTTTGGGGATTAGGATTAAAAGGTAGGTAAGTGGATAGTCTGATTCAAAGCTACAATGGATACTACCTTTAGCATAAAGGTAGGATTGGTTTGTAAGGAAACTCTGTCCTGATGGAAAATGATGAATGGTTGCACAGCCATGAGGGCCTGTAGCTCCGAAACCCTGCGTGCTGAGGTGATAGCCAGAAGAAAGGCTGTTTTCCATGACAAGTACTGTAACTCTGTTGAAGAAGCTGGCTTGAAGGGAGGAAGGGTCAGCTTTTCCAATACGTAGTTGAGGTCCCAAGCAGAGACTGGTGGTTTCCTTGGGGGTTTTAAATTCTTTGCCCCTCTGAGGAACTGCCTTAAGAGAGGGTGGGAGAATAATGGAGGATCTGTGTTGTATTGTGCAGAAATGGCTAAAGTGTGGATCTTGATGGAGGAGAAGGAAAGTCCATTGTTTAACATCTCAGATAGATACTGTAAAATATGAGGTATATTTATCACCCACGGATTCTGTCCCTTTTCTAG
Source organism: Protopterus annectens (assembly GCF_019279795.1). Taxonomy (NCBI): domain Eukaryota; kingdom Metazoa; phylum Chordata; order Ceratodontiformes; family Protopteridae; genus Protopterus; species Protopterus annectens. The sequence goes on from NC_056725.1 coordinate 1,416,124,052, forward strand.
ATTCCAGGCACAAAATCGTTTCCATTTGGTGGAGTAAGCCTTTCTAGTAGAAGGTCTTCTGGCCTCCAAGATGACATCCTGCACCTCCTTGGAGAGGAGAAAAGAACAGTTTTGTACCTACCATAAATGTAGATGTCCGATAGATATGCAACTGCAGTCCTGACATATGGGTTGAACTGCCTCAGGCAGCCCTTCGGTCGGCCGGATTCCAAAGTCTGGGTCCGGCGTCAGCTGATGTCGCCTCTTTCCCGACGTCAGAGCGGCTGAGGTATAAAAGCATCAGCAGACGCCATCTTCTTCAGTGTTTCTTGCCCCAGCTGCCAGGTGCCCTCCAAGGAAGGCTAAATTTAGAGAATGGATAAAAATTCAGACATGCACAACAGTAATAAACAGATACACCATAACAGATATCCCCCAGCTAATTTGAAAAAGGGGGAGAGGACCCAAAAAAGAGAATTACAGAGGGGTATGAGGGAGGGAAAACCTGACTGCAGTTGCATATCTATCGGACATCTACATTTATGGTAGGTACAAAACTGTACTATGTCCTTCAAGAATGCAACTGCAGTCCTGACATATGGGTTGAATACCATAGCCAAGCTGGGGGTGGTAGGATCTAAGAGAGGGATGGTGTAGCTAAAATGCCCTGCAAGACTGCAGAAGCAAAGCCTGCTCGTGATCTGGAGTATAAAGGCAGGTTGTAGTGTTTGGTAAATGTATGCACGGAGCTCCATGTAGCAGCCTCTAGAATGTCCTTTGTAGCCACTCCTCTTAGAAAGGCTGTGGATGTGGCTATAGCTCTGGTGGAGTGTGGCCTAATTTTGGCTGGCACACCTTTTCCATGGAAAGAGTAACAGAATCTGATGCAGTGTCCAATCCATTTTGAAATTGTTTGTTTGGAGACTGCCTTTCCTTGCACTCCGGCAGCATAGGCTACAAATAGTTGGTCAGACTTCCTGGTGGTCTTTGTTCTGTCCAAGTAGTAGCGTAATTGTCTGTGTATGTCCAAAGTGTGCAGCAACTTTTCCCCCTTATTTTGAGGATTGGGAAAGAAAGTAGGCAGGTGAATTGCTTGATTTAGAGACACCCTGGATATCACTTTTGGCAAGAATGAAGGATTGGTTCTTAGAGAAACTCTGTCCTGATGAAAAATGAGAAAGGGAGGTACTGCCATGAGGTCCTGTATCTCCAAGACTCTTCTTGCTGAGGTAACTGCCAACAGGAAAACCGTTTTCCAGGAGAGAAATTGCATTTCTGAAGATGCTGCTGGTTCAAAAGGAGGAAGAGTTAATTTTTCCAAGACGAAATTGAGGTCCCATGCAGGTATTGGTGGTTTTCTGGGAGGTTTGATATTCTTTATCCCTCTTAGAAACTGTCTTAGCAAGGGATGCGAAAACACAGGTGGGTCACAGTTGTATTTTGCTGAGATTGCTGAAGCGTGAATTTTATGGAAGAATATGAGAGGCCACTATGAAACATTTCTGCCAAGTATTCTAATATCTGTGGTATGCTCATTACTGATGCATCCTGACCCTTGTTGGCATTCCAGATGATGAATCTCTTCCATTTGGCTGAATAGGTTTTTCTGGTGGAAGGTCTGCGCGCTTCCAGCAAGATTTCTTGTACTTTTTTGGAAAGAGAGATATGGGTGAAAGTCATGGGACCCTCCAAGCTGTCAGCTGCAATGTTTGCAGGTTTTGATGAACAGTCCTGTAATTGTGCTGAGTTAGAAGCAGAGGCCATTGAGGCAAGGGCCACGGTTTGGTGTGAGTTATGCTCAGTAGCAATGGATACCAGTGCTGCCTTGGCCAGTCTGGAGCTATCAAAATTCCTTTTGGTTGTTCTGCTTTGATCTTCAATAACACCTTGGTCAGTAATGGTAGAGGAGGGAATGCATAAACTGTTAGGGAATTCCAGCTGAAGGAGAGAGCATCCGTTCTCCAGGCTAGAGGATGGTGCGTCCTTGAACAGAACTTCTCCAGGTGATGATTGAGGTGAGAAGCAAAGAGATCTATGTCCGGTCTTCCCCATGCACTTGTTATTTGTGAGAAAATGTGTGGCTGCAGCATCCATTCGTGCGGATCCAAGAAATTTCTGCTCAGCCTGTCCGCCAGAACATTGTCCCTGCCTGGAACAAACTGGGATTGCAAGTGGATGTTCAGATTCAGGGACTTTTCCCAAAGAGTCATTGTCAGTCTGCAGAGGGGGTAAGAGTGAGTGCCTCCCTGCTTGTTTATATACCACATGATAGTGGTGTTGTCGGTCCTTATTAGCAGATGACCTTGTTGAAGGGATTTCCCAAAGGCCTCGATTGCATGCATCACTGCCAACATCTCTTTTTGATTTATGTGCAGATGCATTTCCCTGGGAGTCCATTGCCCTTGAATGCATCTGCCCTCCATGTGCGCCCCCCATCCATGATCTGAGGCGTCTGTTGTAATGGTTTGACTTGCTAGAGGTTTGTTGAAAGACATGCCTTTGTTTAAATGACTTGCTTGAGCCCACCACAAAAATTCCCTTTGCAGGCATGGAATGAGTGGTATTACGTCTTCTAGATTGTGGCTGTGTTGAGACCATAAGCTTTTTAGGTACCATTGTAACTTCCTCATGTGTAGTCTTGCCAGAGGTACCAGAAGAATGCAAGATGCCATGAACCCCAGGGCCTACAGGATTTTCCTTGCAGTCAGCTGGGTGAGCTTTGCTAGGCTTTTGAAGTAATCTGGTAAATGTTCTTGTTTCTCCTCTGTGAGGAAAGCCATTTGTGATTGTGTGTCCAATTTGGCTCCTAGAAAAATAATCTGTTGGGATGGCAGTAGTCTTGATTTTTGAATGTTGACTGTGTATCCCAAAGCCTGTAGTAATTGAATGACATAGTCCAAGTTTCTTATCAAGGTTTCTTTGCTGTCTGCTTGTATAAGGAAGTCATCCAGGTAAGGGCATATTTGAATCCCCTGGAGCCTGCAATGTGCAACTACTGATGCCAGGCATTTCGTGAATACTCTGGGCGCAGTAGATAAGCCAAACGGCAATGCTGAGAATTGATAATGCTCTGACCCTGCAAGAAATCTGAGGTATCTTCTGCAACTGTGTCTGATTGGGACATGCAGGTATGCCTCCTTGAGGTCCAGAGTAACCAGCCAAGACCCCTTGCCCAGCATGGGAAGGAGTTGCTGTAAAGTCAGCATTTTGAATTTTGGCACAATGAGAAAAGTGTTTAGAGCGGACAAGTCCAGTATAGGTCTCCATTGCTTTTCTTTTCTTGGAACAAGGAACAGTCTTGAATAGAATCCCTGGCCTTGTTCCTGAGGAGGAACCTTTTCTATTGCTTTTATTTGTAACAGTTTTGAAACTTGTATGAGTGCCTCTGCCCTTTGATTTTGTGGCAGATTTGGCATGCCTTGTCTCGTTGGTAAGGTGTGGAAGTGGAACCTGTAACCGTTGTCTACTATGTCCAGAATCCATTTGTCCTTGGTTAAAATGTGCCAGTTCTTTGAGAATAAGGATAATTTTCCACCTAGAGGTGCTTCTCTTTGAGCCTTGGTAGGCGGTATGAAAGTCAAGTCATTGTGACTGTCCTTGTGGTGCAGTTGGACTCCCTGCGCCACTTCTCTGATTTGGTGGTTGCCATTGGCGGCCCCTGTAGGAGCCTCGGTATTGCCCTCTACCTCGAGCACGCCTGTTTTTCCCCTTTGAAACTTGTCAGTGTCTGGAAAGGACCAATTCTTTGAAGGCCAATTCCTGCTGAATCTGGGTGGCAGAACCTGGAGGAAATCCTTGACTGTCTGTACTGATTTAGCCTTTTCCTCAATAGACTTCAACACATTCTGTGCATTAGCACAAAAAAGCTTCTGTTTTTCCAGAGGTGCATCTAGGAGCTTTACTTTAACATGGTCTGACAGTGGCTGTTCTTTTCAGCCAAGCATGTCTACGTATAACGGCCCCTGTCATAGCTGCCCTACATGAAGCTTCCAATGCATCATAACCACACTGAAGAAAATGATTGCTAACCTGCTGAGTGTTATGAACCAAATCCTGCAATGCCTTTCTATCTATAGGCTCAGGAGAGGCTAACTTTTTCTGCAAATCATCCATTAAGTAATCCTGGTACTGAAACATATGAAAAAGACAGTTAAGTGACGTCATGGCAAGGGTGGAAGAGGTATAAGCTTTTTTGCCCCATCTCTCCAGGGACCTTGATTCCCTGTCTGCGGGCAAAGGGTTTTTGGCCGAGGAAGTAGCCACTCCTTTGGGCCCCTGAGAAATAGTTTCTAGATCCACAGAGTGGGCCTTAAAGAGATGCTTATGAGTTTCAGGAACCCTGTAATATCTGTCTGGCTTGACAGGAGCAGGAGGGAGAGAGTCAGGGGAAGCACTGGAGTCTGAGTATACATCATCCAAGACATCCAACAATGGAGGAATAGCTAATGGTCTGTGCTGGGGTAACTTAAGGAAGGTACGTAGGCTTTTCCTGGAGTCAGAAAATTCCTGACCCTGACACTGAAAATGTTCTCTCATGGAGTGGAGAACTTCTCCAAAAGAAATATCCTCTGGAGGAGAGGCAGAAGGAATTGATTCCTCAGCATCAGAGTCCTCGTAGGCCTGGAAGGATTCTTCCTGGGTATCTGAGTGCTCTGAATCCCTAGAGGCTTCATCCGAAGAGAGGGTATCTGTCTGCTCAGTCCTAGACCTTTTATCTGCAGGAGGCTGAGAACCTCTGTCTGGATGCGACTGAGAACCTCTGATTAGAGAGATTAGATCTGCAGCTATTGTCATAATCTGTTTATCAGAAGAGGGGCCCTGGGAAAAAGTTTTAGGAGGATGGGCCTTAGCACGTGTGTAGGCCTTGATGGATATGGAGACCGGAGGCCTAGCTGCCCCACGTGCAGGAGTAACTTTATCCACTGGCATGGTGTCAGGTAAATCTTGAGCTTCGCTCGGAGGAAAATCAACAACCGCACCGGGAAACCTCCGGGACCTGGCACGCGGTAAAGCGGTGTCGCCGGCCTGAGCGGTAGAATTACCGCCCGAAGAGACCGACGTCGCGAAGGCTTAGGCGTGGTATCGGTGGACGACGGGCCAAGGATGTCGGTCCCGTCCTTATGCTTTTGGAAATATGTGCTGTCGGTTGTTCCGACGGCATGATATAAGCGTAATTTTCGCCAAAAAAAGTCTTCGGCAAATTCTGCCCGGCGCCTGAGTCTGCGCTTATTAAAGCAAGCACAGGCAGCACAGGCAGAGAAGTCGTGGTCTGGGCCCAGGCAGGGAAGGCAGTAAGAATGGAAGTCCTTATGAGGTATTTGTTTACCACAAGACAAACAATTATTAACCTTTTCAACTTTTTTTGACATCGGCTGAGGCAAGAAAAATGTTCCCCAACGGGGTACTTAGCTTTTTGATGACTTCGGTAACTGAAAACACAGGAGCTGACCGACCGGCACTTGCGAACTGCTTCTGCTTCGGGCACCGCGCGGCAAGAAAGACTGAAGAAGATGGCGTCAGCTGATGCTTTTATACCCCAGCCGCTCTGACGTCGGGAAAGAGGCGACATCAGCCGACGCCGGACCCAGACTTTGGAATCCGGCCGACCGAAGGGCTGCCTGAGGCAGAACAACCCATATTGTCAGGACTGCAGTTGCATTCTTGAAGGACATCTGTTGGGAAATCAAGGAATTCTCCATGCAGCTAGATTTAGAGTTTTGAGATGGCTGTGAAGGGTTTTGTAGTTGTGCTGGGACAACAGAAGAGGAACTAGAGGTAGGATCCATGGTGGGAAATGCGTCAGGCTCCTCAGGAGCGGATACCAGTGTTGTCTTGGCCAGTCTGGAGCGATGAGAATCATTTTCAGCCTCTCTGCTCTGGCTTTTAATAGAACTTTGGGCAGCAGAGGAAGAGGCGGGAAGGCATAGACTGCCAATGTTGCCCAATTGAAGGAAAGTGCGTCCACTTTCCAGGCCTGTGGATGATAGGTCCTTGAACAAAATTTTTTCAACTGGCAATTTCTGTGGGTAGCAAAGAGATCTATGTCTGGCTGTCTCCACGCCTGAGTTATCTTTGTGAAAAGTTGAGGATGCAACTTCCATTTGTGTGGATCTGTCATATTTCTGCTTAGGTTGTCTGCCAGTGTGTTTTCCTTCCCTGGCAGGAATTGTGCCTGCAGTTGAATTTGCAATTCCAGTGCTGTGTTCCATAGGGTCATGGCGTGTCTGCACAGGGGGTATGAATGAGTTCCCCCGTTTGTTTATGTACCACATCACTGTGGTGTTGTCTATCCTTATCAATAGCTGGCCTGGATGCATTAGGTCTTTGAAGGTCATAATAGCCTTTGGCACGGCTAGCATTTCCTTTTGGTTGATGTGGAGGTGCTTCTCTTTTCGGGTCCATTTTCCCTGAATGCACTGATCTGTCATGTGTGCTCCCCAGGCGTAGTCTGAGGCGTCTGTTGTGATGATTTGAGTTGCTTGAGGTACACAGAATGGAAGACCTGTGTTTATTTGGCATGCTTGAGTCCACCACAAAAATTCCTTTTGAAGGCATGGAATGAGTGGGATAATTGTTTCCAAGCTGTGGCTGTGTTGAGACCATAAGTTTTTCAGGTACCATTGAAGTTTTCTCATATGCAGCTTTGCACATGGGATTAGTAGGATGCAAGATGCCATGAATCCCAGAGCCTGCAGGACTTTCCTTGCAGTTAGCCTGATGTAAGTTGCCATTTTTCTGAAGTATTGAGACAGTTGCCCTTGCTTGTCTGGCGTGAGGAAGGCCATCTGGGTGGTTGTATCCAAGCTGGCACCCAGGAAAATTATTTGTTCAGAGGGTATTAGTTTTGATTTCTTTTTGTTGACTGTGTATCCCAGGAAGTTCAACAGTTTTATTACAAACGCCAGGTGCTGCAGTAATATGTCCTTGCTGTCCGCTTGGATCAGGCAGTCGTCCAGATATGGGTAGATTTGTATCCCTTGTAGTCTGCAGAAGGCGATTACTGATGCCAGGCATTTCGTAAATACTCTGGGCACAGTAGTTAAGCCAAAGGGCAATGCAGAGAATTTGTAATGGGTTGAAACTGCTAGAAATCTGAGGTATCTTCTGCAATCTTGTCTGATAGGGACATGCAGGTAAGCCTCCTTGAGGTCCAATGTTACCAGCCAAGACTCCTTGCCCAGCATGGGAAGAAGCTGCTGTAATGTGAGCATCTTGAATTTTGGCACCTGTAGATGTGTTTAGGATGGATAGGTCTAAGATAGGTCTCCAATCTTTGTCTTTCCTCGGTATCAGGAATAGTCTGGAATAAAACCCTTGACCTTGTTCTTTTGCAGGTACCTCTTGAATTGCTTTCATGTCTATGAGAGTTGAAACTTGTTTTTGTGCCTCTGCCCTTTGATTTTGTGGCAGGTTTGGCATGCCTCTCATTTTTGGAAGGGTGTGAAAGTGGAACCTGTAACCACTGTCTATAATGTCCAGAATCCATTTGTCTTTTGTAACAATATGCCATTTTTTTGAGAATAATGTCAATTTTCTGCCCAAAGGTGCTGCCATTAAAGCTTTGCTTGGCAGGTATAGGGGGAAGTCATTGTGTCTGTTTTCTAAAAGACGGTTATCTATGTTCTCCACCTCTTGGGGTTGGTGCTTGCCACTGTCTGGCTCTGAAGGATCCTTGAGGTTGCCCTCTGCCCCTTTGAGGTCTATCTGTGGCTGGAAAGGACCAATTTTTTGAAGGCCAGTTTCTGCTGAAACGTGGAGGCTGTACCCGCAGGAAATCTTTCACTGTTTGCATTGACTTAGCTTTTTCCTCCATTTTCTTTAGCATCTCCCTCAGCTTTAACACCAAACAATACAGCTTTTTGAAGAGGCGCATCTAATAATTTAGCTTTGACATGATCTGGCAAGGTTTGCTCTTTGAGCCAAGCATGCCTATGTATAACAGACCCCGTAACAGCAGCTCTACATGAGGCCTCTAAAGCATCAAAACCACACTGCAAGGTATGTTTACCCACTTGCTCTGCACCATGCAACAAATCCTGCAACTCTTTTAAATCTGATTGTTCTGGTTGTGTCATCTTGCTTTTCAGCTGAGATATCAAAAACTGTTGATACTTTAACATATGGAACTGACAGTTTAATGCCCTCATGGTTAAAGTGGCAGAGGTGTACACCTTTTTCCCCCTCCTTTCTAAAGCTCTGGAATCTCTCTCTGAAGGTAATGGGTTTTTAGCAGTAGAGGCCTTAATTCCCTTGGGACCCTGTGAAACTGTTTCTGGGTCAGCAGTATGGCTTTTATATAGGAACTGGTGAGAATCAGGAACCAGGTAATACCTGTCTGGTTTAACAGGAGCTGGAGGCAAAGAATCAGGATTAAGGCTGGCTTCTGTGTACACATCATCCAATATATCTAAAACAGGAGGGATAGCCAGAGACTTATGCTGGGGGAGCAGAAGAAATTCCCTGAGCCTTTTCTTGGAATCTGAGTAATCTTGGCCTTCCCAGTGAAAGTGTTCCCTCAATGTATGCAGGGTTTCCCCAAAAGAGAAGTCCTTAGGGGGGGAGACCGAGGGAATAGACTCCTCTGCTTCAGAGTCTTCGAATGGAGAATAGGCATAATCCTAGTCCTCAAATAGTTCTGAGGTAATAGAAGCTTGATCTGAGGAAGGGTAGTCTTCCTCTAATCTGGGCCTTTTGTCAGAGGGGGGATGAGAACCCCTGATAAGAGTAATCAAATCCTCAGCCATTTTAAGCATCTGTTTTTTAGGCATGGTGCCTAGAGAGGGGGTCTGAGGAACTTGTTTTTTGGTTTTCATGGCTGCTTTAGATTTAGTGAAGGCTTTAATAGAGAAGGAGGAAGGCTTGAAGACCCCTTGAGAAATAGCAGGCCTGTCTAAATTCTGAGTTTCCCCGCCAGAAGTGGCGTCGGGATCTGTAGTAGGAATGGGGGCAGAGGAGCCTGCGACCTCGGGTACTGAAGACACCGGTAATGCATTGTCATATCGGTACTCAGGGGCTGCGTAGGTGCCTCGCTGAGTACCGGAGAACCGGTAGTCGGCCTTAGCGTGGTTTCAGGAGGTGGTGCGGACCTCGTATGTTGGTCCTTATCTTTGTTTTTTTGCTCAAAACTGGAGTCGGAGTATCCGACGACATAATATAATTAAATGTTTTGCCAAAAAAGTGAAGGGCTAACTCCGCCCGATGCTTAATAGTGCGCTTATTGAATCTAGCACAAAAACTGCAGGCCGAGACGTTGTGGTCTGGGCCTAAGCAAGGTATACAGAAAGAGTGGAAATCCTTATGCGGTATTTGCTTCCCACATGAAATGCAATTAAAAACTTTGTCTGACATCGGTCTGAGGCAAGAAAAGTTTCCCCAATGGGGTACTTAGCTTTCAAGACGACTTCGGCTGAAATACTTTCCTAAATCTCAGGAGCTGGCCGACCGGCACTTGCGAACTGCTTCTGCTTCGGGCACCGCGCGGCAAGAAAGACTGAAGAAAATGGCGTTGGCCGCCTCTTTTATACCCGACGCACTGACGTCAGGGAAGAAGTGACGACAACCGATGCTGGACCTAGACTTTGGAATTCGGCCGACCGAGGACCCGCCTGACGGCAGGATAACCCATCTGTTATGACTGCAGCTGTATGCACGATGAACATCCAGGACTGCAACACTGAATACACTTGAACATCTACATTTATGGCAAGTGTACACAACTGTACTATGTTCTTCGTGCTTCACTGTTGCAGTCATCACATTTGGGTATATTCCCAAAGCTAAGGACGGGAGTAGGAATTTATATTAGGACCAGCTAAAAGGCCCTGGGCAAGATTGCAGTGGCAAAGCCAGCTCTGGATTTAGAGAAAATTGGCAAATGGTAATGCTTGGTGAAAGTATGTACAGAACTCCAGGTAGCAGCTTCTAGGATGTCCCTGGTAGGGACACCTCTGAGAAAGGCTGTAGAGGTAGATGCAGACCTGGTTGAATGGGGTCTAATCCCCTGTGGGATAAGTTTTCCATGGTGCTTATAGCAGAAATGAATGCAATGGCCTATCCATTTAGAAATGGTTTGATTTGAAATAGTCTTCCCCTCTGCCCCTGCAGCAAATGCCACCTGCAGTTGTTCAGATTTCCTTAGAAGTTTAGTCCTATCCAAGTAAAATCTAAGTTGTCTGTGCACATCTAAAGAGTGCAGTATCCATTCCCCTTTATTCTGTGGATTAGAAAAGAAGGTTGGTAAATGAATGGACTGATTAAGAGCCACACTGGATACCACCTTGGGCATGAAGGAGGGATTGGTCCTGAGGGACACCCTGTCCGCATGAAAGATGATGAAAGGCTCCAGTGCCATAAAGGCCAGTAACTCAGATACCCTTCTTGCTGAAGTGATTGCTAAAAAGAAGGCTGTTTTCCAATAAAGGAATTTTAAATCTGCACTAGCAGCTGGCTCAAAAGGAGGGACAGTGAGTTTTTCCAATACAAAGCTAAGGTCCCAGGCTGGAGTAGGGACTCTCCAGGGTGGTCCTAAGTTTTTGGCCCCTCTGAGGAACTGCTTGAGCAGTGGATGAGAGAAGAGAGGTGATTCTGTATTATAATGAGCTGAAATGGCTGAGGTGTAAATTTTGATGGAGGAAAAAGAAGGCCCTTGTGAAGAATCTTAGTTACGTATTGAATAATCTGAGGTAAATTGGGCATTGCTGTGCCCAACCCCTTGAGTTTGGTTCCAGGCACAGAATTTTTTCCATTTTTCAGCATAAGATTTTCTAGTACTAGGCCTCCTTGCCTCCAAAATGACATCCAACACTGGTTTACTGAGGGATGGTAATGGAGAGATTTAAGTAATTAGCCAGGCTGCCAGGTTCAGGGTTTGGAGCTGAGGGTGCAGAATTTGGTTCTCCTGCTGTGACAACAGGGTAGGGGTCTGAGGCAGGTGCCATGGAGCCAGCAGTGACACACTGCGCAAGAGGGGGTACCAGTGTTGGTGTGGCCAGTCTGGTGCAATCAATATCGTCCTTGGTTTGTCCTGCTTGATCTTTAGTAATACTTTGGAGAGGAGAGGCAGAGAAGAAAAGGCATAAACTGATAGATTTTTCCAGCTGAAGGACAGAGCATTCACTTTCCAAGCTTATTTGTGGGGAGTCCTTGTGCAGAATTTGTCCAATAGGTAGCTTTGGGGGGAAGCAAACAGGTCTCTATCTGGGCTCCCCCATTTGTTTATCAACATGCTGAAAGTCTTTGGTTCCAGTTTCCACTCGTGTGGGTCCAAGAGATTTCTGCTTAGTTTGTCTGCCAGTGTATTTAGTTATCCTGGCGGGAACTGAGCCTGTATATGCACTTGGTAGCTCAAAGCTGTGTTCCACAGAGCCATGGCTAGTCTGCAGAGGGGGTAAGAATGGGTACCCACTGCTTGTTTATGTACCACATAACAGTGGTGTTGTTCGTCTTTACCATTAATTGCCCTGGAAGAATGTGGTCCTTGAAGGCTGTCAGAGCATTCTGTACAGCTAACATTTCTTTTTAATTGACATGCAGGTGCATTTGACTTGGGCTCCATTTGCCCTGAATGCACTTCCCTGCCAGGTGAGCCCCCCCATGCATAGTCTGATGAGTCTGTTGTTAGGGTTTGGGCGGCAGGGGGTAGAGGGAATGGTAGTCCGTTGTTGTGGTGGCAAGCCTCTGCCTACCAAAGGAACTCTAACCGTAGGCAAGGTATGATAGGAATCATTGCTTCTAGATCCTAAGAATGTTGACACCATAGGGTTTTTAGATACCATTGTAGTTTCCTTATATGCAGTCTTGCACATGGAATTAGTAGAAAGCAGGCAGCCATGAACCCCAAGGCTTGCAGTATTTGTCTTGCAGTTAGCAGGGTTTTTGTGGCCATTAGTTTGAAGTAAGTTGTCAAATGAATTTGTTTCTCTGGCGTGAGGAAAGCCATATGGGAAGTTGTGTTCAAGTTTGCTCCCAGGAATATAATTTGTTGACAGGGTACCAAATGTGATTTTTTTTGTTTATGGTGTACCCCAGACAAGTTAACACCTTTTGTACAAATGCCAGATAATTCTAAAGTATGTCCTGGCTTTCTGCCTGAATTAGACAATCATCCAGGTGTGGGTATATTTGAATATTTCTTTACCTGCAACATGCAAGGACTGGAGCTAGGCACTTTGTGAATACCCTGGGCGCAGTAGATAAACCAAAGGGCAGTGCAGAAAACTGATAGTGCATGTAGCCTGCTTTGAGGAGTAGGTATCTTCTGCAAGACTCCCTGAACTGGGATGTGCAGGTAGGCTTCCTTTAAATCGAGTGTTGCCAACCAAGCATCTTTGCCTAGCATAGAAAGCAACTGGTGGAGAGTTAGCATCTTGAATTTTGGAATCACCAAAAAGGTGTTTAAGATAGAAAGGTCCAGGAAAGGACGCCATGAGTTGTCTTTTCTGGGTACCAAGAAAAGTCTTGAGTAGAAACCTTGTCCCTTTTCCTCTTCTGGTACAGTCTGAACAGCCTTTATGCTTAAGAGAGAGAGAGAGAGTACTTGCTGTTGAGCCTGTTGCCCACTGATCTGGGGGTACATCTGGCCAACCGTTTGGGGTTGGTAACATGTGGAAGTGAAATCTGTATCCTTGGGAAACTATATTTAAAACACATTTGTCCTGGGTAACGATTTCCCAGTTTTTTGCCTGCAGAGCAATCTTTCCCCCTAAAGGAGCAGTCAGTTGAGAAGTGCTTGGAAGTTTTAAAGTTAAGTCATTGAGACAGTTTACCATAGGGGGGAGTCTTACTACTTCCTGATTTTTAAGGAATGTCTGTAGTCAGATGGCTTACCGAGGACATACCTGGATAATGAGTGCCAAAATATTTACAAGCGTAAATATACAGACGCCGAATAGTTTGTTGCTTAAATAAGGCATAAAACCGACAGCGAGGTACGTCGTGGTCAGCGCCTAGGCAAGGAATACAGTACAAATGGAAATCTTTATGAAGTATTTGCTTTCCACAAGAAATACAATTAATGACTTTTACTGACATCGATTTAGAGCAAGAAAAAATTTCCCAATGGGGTACTTAGCTTTAGTTGAAGACTTCGCTTCTGAAACTCGAAAATGAAAATTTCAGGAGTAGGCCGAGTGGCACTTGCGAACTGCTTCTGCTTCGGGCACCGCTCAGCAAGAAAGACTGGGGTAATGGCGTCGGCTGCATGCTTTATACCCCTGACTACCTGACATCATGGAAGATGAGACAGCAACCGACGCAGGACCCAATCAATCAGGCCGACTGAGGGCTACTGCAAGCAGATAACTCAAATGTGATGACTAGCAGTGAAACACGAAGAACATCATACAATTTTTAACTCACAAGACTATAAAATGACTGTTAACTACTAATGCCGCAAATGCTAAATGATATCGCAGCAATAATAATGTTCCCAATTACAGTTCAGACACAGCACAAAATCAAAGTGTTGCTCATGTAAAAAAAGTCCCGAATCTACGAATGTAATCTCTCATAGCCAAACTGACATCACCATTTCTCCCTTCCGATGTCAGATAGTTTCTTGAACACAGTTATTAACAGTCACAATAAAAAGCTCCCAAATGCGTACTGAAACTTTTTCAGTTCAAAAAAGGAGGGAAAAGATTGTTCCATAAACCTCATTCGACCATAACTCGGCACTTTACACTCAATCAAAATACCAGGCCTCAATCCTATTGAAAAGTTATGCAAACAATGTTCCGTGACCCATGTTAATACTGTGTCCTTGACAACACCAGGCCCCAATCCCCAATGTACTTCATCTTAAAAAACGTAACTTGTGTGTGGAATCAATACATGAATATCTGGCAATCAGTGAATGTCAAAAGACTTCAAACAAATTCAGTCTCTTTACTTTGCTTGTTGTTCACTATTAAAGTGATTCCACTCTCATATGTGTGTATATGTTAAATGATTGCAACAAAATACAATTATACCATTCGATCTTTTGGATTAAGTTGTAGAAATAAAGTAACAGGAAAATGTCCAAATACATATCCAGGGCCCAGCCGAAAACTCCCTCATCGAGTGCCAATGCCCAATACTAGACGCAAACGTCACAGTCTAAACAAAGCACAAAAAGGTATGAAAACCTTTTAAAAAACACTGTCAAGCACTGAAAAGTACAGTTTTGTACCTACCATAAATGTAGATGTTCGACTGTATACCCTGCTGCAGTCATCACACTTGGGTTAACCTGCCATCAGGCGGTCGCGCAATCGGCCAGAATTCCAAAGTCTTGGTCCGGCGTCGGTTGCTGTCGCTTCTTCCCTGACGTCAGTGCGCCGGGGGTATACGAGAGGCATCCAACACCATTTTCTTCAATTTTTCTTGCCCCAGATGTCAGGTGCCCCCACAAATGGTGGTCAGTAGATAGCACCAATAATAAAAAGTGCAGCATAAACAAAAAAATTCCTCCAGCTATAAGCAAATACACCACAAAGGTTGTAACAGATTTAAGGTATAAAAAAGGTCTTGGGTCAGAGGGGATGGAGGGAGGGTGACTGCAAGCAGGGTATACACTCGAACATTTACATTTATGGTAGGTACAAAACTGTACTATGTTCGTGTTACCCTGCTGCAGTCATCAAACTTGGGTAGAATGCCAAAGCTAAGGATGGGAGGTGGAGTCAAACAGGGTTAGAGGAGGCTAGAAGGCCCTGCAAAACTACAGTGGCGAAGCCAGCTCTAGTCTTAGAGTAAAGTGGTAAGTGGTAATGTTTGGTGAAGGTGTGTACTGAACTCCAAGTTGCAGCTTCCAAATATCCTTGGTTGGCAGCCCCCTGAGGAAGGCTGTAGATGTAGCTGTTGCCCTGGTAGAGTGGGGCCTTATGCTAGCAGGAACTAGTTTTCCATGGTGGGTGTAGCAAAAACGTATGCAATGTCCTATCCATTTGGAAATGGTCTGTTTTGAGATAGCCTTTCCTTGTGATGCTGTAGCATAGGATACAAAAAGCTGGTCAGATTTTCTGAAAACCTTAGTTTTATCCAAGTAGTAACGTAGCTGCCTGTGAATGTCCAAGGAATGTAGGAGTCTTTCTCCTTTTTTCTGTGGATTTGGAAAGAAGGCGGGTAAATTGATGGTTTCATTTAGAGCCACACTGGATACCACCTTAGGCATAAAGGAGGGGTTAGTTTGTAGAGAAACTCTGTCTTGATGAAAAATGAGGAAAGGCTCTACTGCCATTAGTACCTGAAGCTCTGAAAAGTACAGTTTTGTACCTACCATAAATGTAGATGTCCGATAGGTATGCATCTGCAGTCATAACATATGGGTTGTCCTGCCTCAGGCAGCCCTTCGGTCGGCCGGATTCCAAAGTCTGGGTTTGGCCTCGGCTGATGTCGCACTTTCCCCGACGTCAGAGCGTCTGGGGTATAAAAGCATCAGCCGACATCATCTTCCTCAGTTTTTCTTGCCCCAGATGCCAGGTGCCTCTATGAAGGCTAAATTTGGATAAAATGTCAAAAAATTGCAAACATAATGCAAAAATATATACATATATATATATATATACATATATATATATATATATATATATATACACACACACACAAACAAATACACCATAACAGATTCCCCCAGCTAGCTAATGAAGGGGTAAGCACCCTAGGAATACCACAGAGGGGAAGGAGGGAGGGTAAACCTGACTGCAGATGCATACCTATCGGACATCTACATTTATGGTAGGTACAAAACTGTACTATGTCCTTCAAGGATGCATCTGCAGTCATAACATATGGGTAGAATACCATAGCCAATCTGGGGGTGGAGGTACTAAGAAAATGATGGTGTAGTTAAGAGACCCTGCAGGACTGCTGTAGCAAAACCTGCTCTGGATCTGGAGTATAAGGGTAAATTGTAATGCTTGGCAAAAGTATGCACGGAGCTCCATGTAGCAGCTTCTAAAATGTCCTTGGTAGCCACCCCTCTTAGGAAGGCTGTAGTGGTGGCTGTGGCTCTCGTGGAATGAGGCCTAATATACACAGGAAAGTACAGTTTTGTACCTACCATAAATGTAGATGTCCGAACTGGATAGCATCTGCAGTCATAACAAATGGGTTGTCCTTTCGTCAGGCAGCCCTTCGGTCAGCCGGATTCCAAAGTCTGGGTCCGGCTTCGGCTGATGTCGCACTTCACCCGACGTCATCTCTGCTGGTCTTCGGGTATAAAGGCATCAGCCGACGCCATTTTCCTCAGTGTTTCTTGCCCCAGATGCCAGCTGCCCTCTTGGAAGGCTAAATTTTGGATGAATGCCAATGTTTCCAAAAGGATAGAAGGCAGACACAAAAAATAAGCATGTATGTACATATATACAAACAAATACACCATAAGAGACTCCCCCCCCAGCTAGCTATTTGGAGGGTAAATACCCTAGGAGTACCACAGAGGGGAAGGAGGGAGGGTAATCCTGACTGCAGATGCTATCCAGTTCGGACATCTACATTTATGGTAGGTACAAAACTGTACTATGTCCTTCATGGATGCATCTGCAGTCATAACAAATGGGTAGAATACCATAGCGAACTAGGGGTGGAGGAAGAAAAAATTAGATTATGGTGTGGTTAGGATCCCTTGCAGCACAGCAGTGGCAAACCCTGCCCGGGAACAAGAATACAAAGGTAAATTATAATGCTTGGCAAATGTATGCACGGAGGTCCAAGTAGCCGCCTCAATAATGTCCTTGGTTGCCACTCCTCGTAAGAAAGCTGTGGTAGTGGCTGTAGCCCTTGTAGAATGAGGCCTTATGTTCTGTGGAATTGGTTTTCCATGGAAGGAGTAACAGAATCTTATGCAATTTCCTATCCATTTGGAGATTGTCTGTTTGGAAATTGCTTTTCCTTCCCTTCCTGTTGCATAGGCTACAAATAGCTGGTCAGTTTTTCTGTTACTTTTGGTTCTGCCCAGGTAGTAGCGCAGCTGTCTATGTACATCCATGGTATGCAGCATTCTTTCCCTCTGTTTTGTGGATTGGGAAGAAGGTAGGTAGGTGGATTGCCTGGTTTAAAGACACTCTGGATACCACCTTAGGCATAAATGTAGGATTAGTCCTCATGGACACTCTATCTTGATGGAAGATTAGGAAGGGTTGTACTGCCATTAAGGCCTGTAGTTCAGAAACCCTCCTTGCTGAGGTAATTGCCAGTAGGAAAGCAGTTTTCCATGACAGGTGCTGTAGATCTGCTGTTGCTGCTGGTTCAAATGGAGGGAGTGTCAACTTTTCTAGCACAAAGTTCAAGTCCCATGCTGGTAAATGGTGGTTTCCTAGGAGGTTTTACATTCTTGATCCCTCTGAGGAACTGCCTGAGTAAAGGATGTGAAAAGACAGGTGGATCAAAGCTGTATTCTGCTGAGATAGCTGATGCATGTATCTTGATGGAGGAATAGGACAGGCCTGTATGTAGAAGCTCTGCCAAATACTCCAGAATGTTAGCAATATCTATATTCGACACATCTTTTCCTCTTTCAGCACTCCAAATGACAAACCTTTTCCATTTTCCTGCATAGTTCCTTCTTGTTGAAGGTCTGCGGGCTTCCAGGATAATGTCTTTAACCC
Organism: Protopterus annectens; assembly: GCF_019279795.1. Taxonomy (NCBI): domain Eukaryota; kingdom Metazoa; phylum Chordata; order Ceratodontiformes; family Protopteridae; genus Protopterus; species Protopterus annectens. The sequence goes on from NC_056725.1 coordinate 1,416,141,619, forward strand.
TTTGGGAAAGATTTGGATTAGTTGCTGCTATGTGATGTTCCAGGCAGTCAGTTGCAAAGTTTTTAGGTTTGGGTGCATGATGCTGTAAGTTGTTCTGAGTTATCAAAGGCATCAGGGGTATTGACCACATTTTCTCCTGAGACATGCTCCTCAGCAATGGGTACCAGTGTTGCCTTGGCCAGTTCGGAGCTATCAGGATTATCCTTGGACGTTCCTCTTTGATTTTCAGTAATACCTTGTGTATCAAAGGAAGAGGTGGAAATGCATATGCTGTCAGACCTTTCCAACTGAAGGAGAGCGAATCCACCTTCCATGCAAGTGGGTGGAATGTCCTTGTGCAGAATTTTTTGAGCTGGTGATTGAGAGGGAAGTTTAATAGATCTATTTGTGGCATTCCCCATTTCTTTGTGATGGTCTTGAAGATGTCCGGTGTAGCATCCATTCGTGAGCATCCGAGGTGGTTCTGCTTAACATGTCTGCTAGGGTGTTCTCTTTTCCCGGTACAAATATTGCCTGTAACTGGATGTTGTAGCTGAGTGCCAGATTCCATAGGTCCAAAGTCATTCTGCATAGGGGGTATGAATGACTGCCTCCCTGTTTGTTGATGTACCACATGACTGTGGTGTTGTCTTACCTTATCATCAAATCGCCTTCTTTGAGATATGGTCTGAATTTTTGGATTGCCAGTTTTACTGCCAGCATTTCTTTTGGTTTATGTGCAGGTGCAGCTGATCCTGAGTCCACAACCCTTGTACACATTTGTCCAGCATGTGCCCCCATCCTAGGTCTGAGGCGCCTGTTGTGATTGTTTGGCTTGCTTGAAAGTTGTGAAAAGATAGGCCTGGGTTTGACTGGCATGCTTGAGCCCACCATAGGAACTCCTGTTTTAGGCATGGGATTAGTGGTATTTCTGCTTCTAGGCTGTGCCTGTGTTGAGACCATAAATTCTTTAGGTACCACTGTAGTTTTCTCATATGCAGTCTGGCATGTGGGACCAAGATTATGCATGATGCCATGAAGCCCAAGGCCTGCAGAACTTTTCTTGCTGTTAGTTTGTTCTGTTTTGTTAATGCCAAGAAGTAAAGAGGGAGTTCTTTTGTTTTTCTGCAGTTAGAAATGCCATTTGTTTTACTGTGTCCAATTCACCCAAGAATGTTCTTGTTTGGGATGGTAAAAGCCTTGACTTTTGAAAATTGACTGTGTATCCCAGGGCTTGTAGCAAGTAAATGACCCTTTGTAAATCTGTTGTCAGCTTGCTTTTGTTGTCCGCTTGTAGCAGGCAGTCGTCCAGGTATGGATAAATTTGGATTCCCTGTAGTCTGCAGTGAGCGATTACTGATGTCAGGCATTTTGTGAATACTCTGGGCAGTAGATAAGCCAAAGGGCAATGCTGAGAATTGATAATGCTCTGATCCTGCAAGAAATCTGAGGTATCTTCTGCAATTTGGTCGAATGGGGACGTGCAGGTATGCCTCCTTGAGATCTAGAGTTACCAGCCAACACTCCTTGCCCAGCATGGGAAGAAGTTGCTGTAGGGTCAGCATTTTGAATTTTGGGACAATGATGTATGTGTTTAAGATGGGCAGGTCGAGAATAGGTCTCCAACATTTTTCTTTCTTGGTACTAGGAAGAGTCTGGAATAGAATCCTTTGCCCTGTTCTGTTATTGGTACTCTTTCCACAGCTCTCATCTTTGTTAATTGCATTATCTGCTGTAGAGCTTCTAATTTCTGATTTGGAGGCAGGTTTGGCATTCCTCTTTTACTGGTAAGGTGTGGAAGTGGAACCGTAAGCCTTGGTCTATGGTTTGCAAAATCCACTTGTCTTTTGTGATATAGTGCCAATTTTTGAAAATAAGGCTAACTTTCCGCCTAATGGTGCTGCTATTTGTTCCCTGGTAGGCGGAGTTAGAGCCAAGTCACTGTGATTGTCCTGTTGCAGTGGTAGTGGTTGTGTCTGTGCCTCTGTTATTACCTTGCCACTGTCGTCCTCTGTAGGCACCTCCTCTGGATTGATTTCTGCCTCTGGAGCGTCTATTCCTGCCCCTTTGGGATCTTGTGGAGTCAGGAAAGGACCAATTTTGGCAGGCCAGTTCCTGCTAAACCTTGGGGCTGAACCTGTAAGAAATCTTTAACTGTTTGTACAGATTTTGCCTTTTCTTCCATTTTCTTCATTACCTGCTGGGCAGGTGTACCAAATAAACTGGCCTTATCCATAGGAGCATCTAATAGCTTAGCTTTAACATGATCCGGTAAGACCTGCTCTTTCAACCATGCATGTCTTCTTATCACTGTGCCAGTCATGGCTGATCTAAATGAAGCCTCCAGTGCATCATAGCCACATTTTAAGGAATGGTTACTAACCTGTTGTATGTTATTCACCATTTCTAATACATATTTCTTATCTATAGATTCATCAGAGGATACTTTTTTAGTTAACTGATCAAGCATAAACTCTTGGTATTGGATCATGTGAAACTGACAGTTTAAAGCTCTAGCTGAGAGAGTAGCAGAGGTGTAAACTTTTTTCCCCCATCTGTCCAAGGACCTGGATTCCCTTTCTGAAGGAATATGTTTTTTTTGCTGTGGTCGAGGCTACTGCCTTAGGCCCCTGGGAAATAGTTTCGGGGTCTGCCAGTGGGGCCTTGTATAGGTGGTGATGAGTGTCTGGGACCCTGTAAAATCTATCAGGTTTGGCAGGGGCTGGAGGTAAAGAATCAGGAGCAGTGCAGACATCATTAAATGCATCATCCACAACAGGCAAAACAGGAGGTATAGCTAAGGGCCTATGTTGTGGTAAATGCAGAAAGGTCCTAAGCCTTTTTCTTGATTCTGAGAAATCTTGTCCCTGCCATTGAAATTGTTCTCTCATGGCATGTAAGGTTTCCCCAAAGGAAAATTCCTCTGGTGGAGAGGCAGCTGGAATGGATTCTTCAGCATCGGAGTCTTCATAAGTAGAAAAGAGATCCTCTGGCTGTTCTGTAATGTCGGAGTCATCCGCAGAATCATCAGAGGACACTGGCTCGGGGGGCTCTGTCCTAGGTCTCTTTTCTGGGGGCTGAGAGGCCCTGTCTGGGTGAGATTGGGATCCCCTAATTAAGGATATTAAATCTTCTGCCAGAGTAAGCATTTGTGAACTAGAGGTGGGCCTGTGTGAGGGAGGTTTAACAGGCACTGGACTTAGCAGATTTGGCTGCTTTAGCCCTGGCAAAGACCTTGATAGACATGGCTGCAGGGGGTCTAGCAGCACCACGTGCTGGGGTAGAAACATCCAAAGGGATGGTGTCTGATAACTCACTAGAAACCACAATTGTAGGCAAAATTTCTGAGGCCGATTCAGGTAAGGTAGCAGGAGCCTCAGTAGTAGCCATGGATTCAGCTGAGGATTGACCAGTTTTCGGTTTCGGCGAAACCGAGACACTCGCGTTGCTTAACCGTGGTTTTGGCGAAACCGCGGACCGCGAGTGTCGGTCTTTTCTTTGCGTTTTTAACAATTTGGGTAGTCGGAGGATCCGACGGCATAATGTAAGCAAAGTCTGAGCGAAAAAATTGTTCAGCAAACTCCGACCGACGCCTGAGCGTTAAGTCGGTTGAAGGAAGCGCAGGCGAACAGGCTGCTACGTGGTCTGGGCCTAAGCAAGGCAGACAGTAAGAGTGGAAATCTTTATGAGGTATTTGTTTCCCACAAGTTAAACAGTTATTGACTTTTTCTGACATCGGCTGAGGCAAGAAAGAGTCCCCAACGGGTACTTAGCTTTTAGAAGTCTTCAAGTAGTATTCGGTAGTAGTAATCTCTGGATCGACTGACCGGCACTTGCGAACAGCTTCTGCTTCGCCACGGCAAGAAAGACTGAGGAAAATGGTGTCGGCTGATGCCTTTATACCCGAAGACCAGCAGAGATGACGTCGGGTGAAGTGCGACATCAGCCGAAGCCGGACCCAGACTTTGGAATCCGGCTGACCGAAGGGCTGCCTGACGACAGGACAACCCATTTGTTATGACTGCAGATGCATCCATGAAGGACATCAGTCTTTCCATGAAAGAAGTAGCAAAAGCGAATGCAATTTCCTATCCATTTTGAGATTGTCTGTTTGGAAATTGCTTTTCCTTGTGTCCCAGCAGCATATGCTACAAACAGTTGGTCAGTCTTTCTGTAACTTTTAGTTCTGTCCAAATAGTAGCGTAATTGTCTGCGGATATCCAGAGTGTGTAGAAGTTTCTCCTCTTTATTTTGTGGATTTGGGAAGAATGTAGGCAAATGAATTGCTTGGTTCAAGGATACTCTAGATACCACCTTTGGCATAAAAGTTGTGTTTGTTCTTAATGAAACTCTGTCCTGATGAAAAATAAGAAATGACTGGACTGCCATTAAAGCTTGTAACTCAGATACTCTTCTTGCTGAGGTTATGGCCAGAAGGAATGCAGTTTTCCAGGATAGAAACTGTGGATCTGCCGATGCTGCTGGTTCAAATGGAGGAAGTGTTAGTTTTTCCAGCACAAAGTTAAGGTCCCAAGTAGGTAAAGGTGGTCTTCCTTGGAGGATTGATGTTTTTGATTCCTCTGAGAAATTGTCTTAAGAGAGGATGCGAGAAGACAGGTGGATTTACATTGTATTCTGCTGAAATCGCTGAGGCATGTATTTTAATGGAAGAATAAGACAGGCCATTGTGGAACAATTCTGCTAAGTATTCCAGTATACGTGACATGTTCATCACTGTCACATCAAGGCCTTTTGTTGTGTTCCAAATGAGAAATCTTCTCCATTTTGCTGAGTATGCCTTCCTTGTGGAAGGGCGGCGAGCTTCCATAGTAATGTCCTTTACCCTCTGGGATAAGCTGTCCTGGGAAGGAGTCATGGTATTCTCCAGGCAGTTAGCTGCAAGGTCTTTAGGTTGGGATGCAGGATCTTGTAATTGTTCTGCGTCAGAAGAAGAGGCCATAATGGGAGAGGCCACGGTTTCGTCTGTGATCAGCTCTTCAACAGTGGGTACCAATGCTGCCTTGGCCAGTCTGGAGCTATCAGAATCACTTTTGGTTGTTCTGCCCTGATCTTCAGTAAAACCTTGGACATTAATGGGATTGGTGGGAAAGCACAGACTTTTCGGGCTTTCCAGCTGAAAGAGAGAGAGTCCACCTTCCATGCTTGTGGATGGTATGTCCTTGTGCAAAAAATTTTCAGTTGATGATTGTGGGGTGAGGCGAACAGATCTATCTCGCGCCTTCCCCATTTCTGTGTTATGAATAAGAAGATGTCTGGGTGCAGCATCCATTCGTGTGCATCCATGGTAGTTCTGCTTAAGCTGTCTGCCAGAGTATTGTCTTTCGATGGCACAAACTGGGCCTGTAGTTGTATACTGAGTTTCAAACAAAGATCCCATAGATTCATAGCCAGTCTGCATAGTGGGTAGGAGTGCGTGCCTCCTTGCTTGTTTATGTACCACATAACTGTGGTGTTGTCTGTCCTTATTAGCAGGTGGCCTTGTTGAAGGAAAGGTTTGAAAGCCTCGATTGCATGTATCTCTGCCAGCATTTCCTTTTGGTTTTTGCAGCTGCCCTTGAGACCATAGCCCTTGGATACATTTGTCCTCCATGTGTGCTCCCCAACCTCGGTCTGAAGCGTCCGTGGTGATGGTTTGGTTTGCTTTTGGTTTGAAGAAAGGCAACCCTCTGTTGGTCTGGCAGGCTAGAGCCCACCACAGGAATTCCTTTTGAAGGCAAGGTATGATTGGAATCAGAGTTTCTAAGCTGTGACTGTGCTGAGTCCATACACTCCTTAGGTACCATTGCAATCTTCTCATATGTAGCCTGGCTTGTGGAATTAGTATTATGCAGGATGCCATGAAACCCAGGGCCTGCAGGATTTTCCTTGCAGTTAGCTGAGTTTGTCTTGTCAGATTCTTGAAGTAATCTGGAAGTTGTTTCTGTTTTTCTTCTGTGAGAAAGGCCATTTGGGTGGTTGTATCCAGATCTGCACCCAAAAGGTTATCCTTTGGGATGGCACAAGTCTTGATTTTTGGATGTTGACTGTGTATCCCAAGGCCTGTAGTAGCTGGATGGCATAGTCCAAGTCCTTTAACAATTTTGTCTTGCTGTCCGCTTGTATCAGGCAGTCGTCCAGATATGGGTAGATTTGAATCCCCTGAAGTCTGCAGTGTGCAATTACTGATGCCAGGCATTTCGTGAATACTCTGGGCGCAGTAGATAAGCCAAAGGGCAATGCTGAGAATTGATAATGCTCTGATCCTGCAAGAAATCTGAGGTGTCTTCTGCAACTTTGTCCAATGGGGACATGCAGGTATGCCTCCTTGAGATCTAGAGTCACCAGCCAAGACTCCTTGCCCAGCATGGGAAGAAGCTGCTGTAGGGTCAGCATCTTGAATTTCGGCACAATGAGGTAAGTGTTCAGTGCGGACAGATCGAGAATAGGCCTCCATTGATTTTCTTTCCTTGGAACAAGGAATAGCCTTGAATAAAAACCTTGGCCTTGTTCTGAGAGAGGAACCTTCTCTATGGCTTTCATTTGTAGTAATTTGGTGATTTGCTTCAAAGCCTCCGCCCTCTGATTTGGTGGCAGGTCTGGCCTTCCTTTTCTTTTTGGCAATGTGTGGAAATGGAACCTGTATCCTTTGTCTATTATTTGCAGTGTCCATGAGTCCCTTGTAATGTAATGCCAATTTTCTGAAAATAAAAGCTTTCCCCAATGGTGCTTCTAATTGAGCCCTGGTTGGCGGAGTCAAAAATAAGTCATTGTGTTTGTCCTGGTGTAGCAGTTGTTGTTGTTGTTCCTGCACTACCTCTCTGGTTGGGTGGCTGCCACTGACGGCCTCTGTAGTGGCCTCTAGCTTGCCCCTACCTCTGGTACGCCTGTTCCTGCCTCTCTGTGATCTGTCTGAGTCTGGAAAGGACCAATTCTTAGTAGGCCAATTTCTGCTGAATCTCGGTGGTTGTACCTGCAGAAAGTCCTTGACTGTTTGCACAGATTTTGCCTTTTCTTCAAACTTCTTTAAGACCTCCTGGGCCGTGGAACCAAATCATTTTTGTTTTTCCATTGGAGCATCCAGGAGCTTAGCTTTAACATGGTCCGGTAGAGATTGTTCCTTCAACCAGGCATGCCTTCGTATAACTGCCCCTGTCATTGCTGACCTACATGAAGCTTCCAGTGCATCATAGCCACATTGCAGAAAATGGTTGCTAACCTGCTGTGAGTTATGTACCAGATCCTGAAGAGATTTACGGTCAAGGGGCTCAGAGAGGAAAGTTTCTTATACAATTCATCTAACAAATACTCTTGGTACTGAATCATATGGAATTGACAATTTAATGCCCTCATAGAAAGAGTTGCAGAAGTATAAACTTTCTTTCCCCATCGCTCTAAAGCTCTAGATTCCCTTTCAGTAGGTAAAGGATTCTTAGCAGTGGCAGCTGCAACCCCTTTAGGGCCCTGTGAAATGGTTTCTGGATCTGCAGTGTGGGCCTTGTACAGGTGAAAATGAGAATCCGGAACCCTGTAGTACCTATCAGGTTTGGCAGGAGCCAGAGGGAGAGAATCAGGGGCTGTACTAGCATCAGAGTACACATTATCAATAACATTCAAAACAGGAGGTATAGCCAAAGGCCTATGCTGAGGTAAATGTAAAAAGGTCTTTAATCTTTTTCTGGAATCAGAAAATTCCTGGCCCTGCCATTGGAAATGCTCTCTCATAGAATGCAGTGTCTCACCAAAGGAAAACTCTTCAGGAGGGGAGGCCGAAGGAATAGATTCTTCAGCATCAGAATCCTCGTAGGCCGAATAAGCCTCCTGCTGGTGCTCTGACAACACAGATTCATCCGTAGACTCATCTGAAGAGTGGGGGTCAGAGGGCTCAACCCTGGGCCTTTTGTCTGGAGGTGGAAGAGAGCCCTGTCCGGGTGAGGTTGAGAACCTCTAATTAAGGAGATAAGGTCCTCTGCTAGGCTGAGAATTTGAGTGCTGGTAGAAGGCCTCTGAGAGGTAGACTTGGGAGGCAAAGCTTTGGCAAGTTTGGCAGCTTTAGCCCTAGAGAAGGCCTTAATGGACATGGATGCAGGGGGTCTGGCTGCACCACGTGCAGGGGTGGACTTGTCTAAAGGAATGGTGTCGGACATGTCCTGGACACCGGTTTCCTAGGTAGTTCAATAACCGACTCGGCCGGAGCCTCCGAGGTAGTCGGTTGTAAGGTTTCGGCAACAGGAAGCACCGAGGACTCGGTTTCAGCCGAAACAGAGACACTCGCGGTAGGCCTGACCGAGGTTTCAGCCGAAACCGTGGGCCGCGAGGGTCGGTCATTGTCCTTCCGTTTTTTAACTACATGTGAAGTTGGAGTCTCCGACGGCATTATATACGCAAAGTTAGCCCCAAAATATTCCTCTGCAAACTCCGACCGACGCCTAAGCGTTCGTCGGTTGAAGGAAGCACAGGCAGAGCAGGCTGAGACGTCGTGGTCTGGGCCTAAGAAAGGGAGACAGTAAGAGTGGAAATCCTTATGAGGTATTTGTTTCCCACAAGTTAAACAATTATTTACTTTATCTGACATCGGCTGAGGCAAGAAAGAGTCCCCAACGGGGTACTTAGCTTTTTCGAAGTCTTCGGTAGCTGAATCAAAGGAGCTGGCCGACCGGCACTTGCGAACTGCTTCTGCTTCGGGCACCGCGTGGCAAGAAAGACTGAGGAAGATGGCGTCGGCTGATGCTTTTATACCCCAGACGCTCTGACGTCGGGGAAAGTGCAACATCAGCCGAGGCCAGACCCAGACTTTGGAATCCGGCCGACCGAAGGGCTGCCTGAGGCAGGACAACCCATATGTTATGACTGCAGATGCATCCTTGAAGGACATCTCTTCTCGCTGAAGTAATTGCTAGCAGCAGGGCAGTCTTCCATGATATAAACTTTAAGTCAGCTGAGAAAGCTGGCTCAAAAGGAGGCAGCGTAAGTTTTTCCAGAACAAAGTTGAGGTCCCAAGTTGGTGTTGGTGCTCTCCTGGGAGGCCTAATGTTGTTGGCCCCTCTGAGAAACTGCCTTAGGAGTGGATGTGAAAATAAGGGAGGATCCGTGTTGTAGTGAGCTGAAATAGCTGAGGCGTGGATTTTAATAGATGAAAAAGAAAGCCCTTTGTGTACCATCTCAGTTAAATATTGCAGAATCTGAGGTATATCAGGCTGAAGGGTATTATGTGGCCTTTAGCTTGGTTCCAGGTGCAAAACCTTTTCCATTTGTCTGAGGTAAGCTTTCCTGGTGCTGGGCCTCCTGGCCTCCAGAATAACATCCATAACAGCTTGTGAGAGAGGAGCTGGCTGGTTGCTTAGGTGATTTGCCATGCAGCCAAGTTTAAGGTTTTGAGCTGGCTGTGTAGAATCGGATTGTCTTGCTGTGTGAACAGATGGGTAATTTGTGGTAGAATCCATGGTGGGCCCTGGGCCATACTCCTTAATAGTGGATACCAGTGCTGGCGTGGCCAGTCTGGGGCAATGAGCATCATTCGGGGTCTCCATCTCGACTTTCAGCAGCACCTTTGTGAGAAGGGGTAATGGAGGAAAGGCATATACGGTCAGCATTTTTCCAAGTGAATGAGAGTGCGTCCACTTTCCAAGCTTGATGGTGAAATGTCCTTGTGCAAAATTTTGTTAGTTGATCGTTTTGGGGGCTGGCAAACACGTCTATGTCTGGGAGCCCCCATTTTTTAGATATCATTGTAAATACTTGTGGATCCAGTTTCCACTTGTGGGGATCCATGATGTTTCTGCTTAGGTCGTCTGCCAATGCGTTCTTTTTTCCTGGCAGGAACTGAGCTTGTAATTGAACTTGGTAAGCCAGTGCTGTGTTCCACAAGGTCATTGCTTGACTGCATAGAGGGTAGGAGTGTGTACCCCCTTGCTTGTTTATGTACCACATTACTGTGGTGTTGTCTTGTTCTTATGATAAGCTGTCCTGGATGTAAGAGGTCCTTGAAGGCTGTCAGAGCATTTTGTACAGCTAGCATTTCTTTTTGATTGATGTGCAGATTCCTTTGATCTGCAGTCCACATGCCTTGAATGCACCGTCCTGCCATGTGAGCCCCCCAAGCATAGTCCGATGCATCTGTTGTCATAGTTTGCCTGGCTGGGGGTAAGGTGAAAGGCTGACCCTTGTTGAGGTGACATGCCTGTGACCACCATAGAAACTCCTGTTAAAGGCAGGGAATGAGAGGTATTATTGTTTCCAAGCTGTGGCTGTGTTGAGTCCATACACTTTTTAGGTACCATTGTAATTTCCTCATATGCAGTTTTGCAAATGGTATTAGTAATATGCAAGATGCCATGAAGCCCAAGGCCTGCAGAACTTTTCTTGCAGGGAGTTGGGTCTTTGTTGCCATTGTTCTGAAGTATTGAGTTAATTATAGTTGTTTGTCTGACGTCAGATAAGCCACCTGGGCTGTTGTATTCAAGCTGGCACCCAGGAATGTCATTTTGTGAGGGCACTAGTTTTGATTTCTTTTCGTTTACTGTGTACCCCAGGCAACATAGAAGATGTTTTACAAAAGCCAGGTGTTGTAAGAGAATGTCCTTGCTTTCTGCTTGGATGAGGCAGTCGTCCAGGTATGGATATATTTGAATTCCTCTTTGTCTGCAGTATGCAATTACTGGTGCCAGGCATTTTGTGAAGACCCTGGGCGCAGTAGATAAGCCAAAGGGCAGTGCAGAGAATTGGTAATGGGTTGAACCTGCAATGAAACGGAGGTATCTTCTGCAATTTTGTCTGATAGGGACATGCAGGTATGCCTCCTTGCGGTCCAACTTTACTAGCCAAGCTTTCTTGCCCAACATGGGAAGAAGCTGCTGTAGTGTTAGCATCTTGAATTTGGGTACTTGCAAGAAGGTGTTTAAAATTGAAAAGTCCAGAATGCGGCTCCAAGCGTTGTCCTTTCTGGGGACTAGAAAGAGCCTTGAGTAAAATCCTTGGCCTTGCTCCTGTGTAGGTACCAGTTGAATGGCTCTCATGTCCATGAGAGCTGTAATTTGTTTTTGTGCCTCTGCCCATTGATTTTGTGGCAGGTTTGGCATTCCTTTTATCCTTGGCAATGTGTGGAAATGGAATCTGTATCCTTGTGAGATAATGTCTAGGACCCATTTGTCCTTTGTGACGATGCGCCAGTTGTCTGCAAAAAGTGCTAATTTTCCTCCCAAGGGAGCTGCCAACAGAGTTTTGCTTGGCAGTTTGAGGTTTAAGTCATTGTGTTTGCCTTCTAGTAGTTTGGGACCTGTCTTCTCCTCCCTTCTGTGTTGCAGTGCCCCATTGGCGAGGTTTGTAAGGGATTTGTGCTGGTCCTCTGCCCCTTGGGCGTCTGTATTTACCCGTATGTGGTCTGTCAGAAGCTGGAAAGGACCAATTTTGTTGGCCAATTTCTGCTGAAGCGTGGGGGCTGTACCTGTAAGAAATCTTTGACTGCCTGCATAGATTTTGCCTTATCCTCCATTTTCTTTAAAACCTCCTCTGCTTTAACCCCAAATAAGACATCCTGCTGTAAGGGCGCATCTAGTAACTTTGCTTTAACATGATCAGGCAGAGATTGTTCCTTTAACCAAGCATGCCTACGTACAACAGACCCAGTAACAGCTGCTCTAGAGGAAGCTTCCAAGGCATCAAAACCACATTGTAAAGTATGTTTGCCCACCTGTTCAGCTGCATGCAACAGATCCTTCATTTCCTTGAATTCAGACTGTTGAGGGTGCATGCCCATCTTTTGTTTTATTTGAGACATTAGGAATTGCTGGTATTTAAGCATGTGAAATTGACAATTTAGTGCTCTCATAGGTAGAGTAGCTGAGGTGTAAACCTTCTTCCCCCACCTATCTAGTGTTCTGGAGTCCCTTTCAGAGGGTACAGTATTTTTAGCCATAGAAGCCTTAGCCCCTTTGGGACCCTGGGAGATTGTCTCTGGATCAGCAACATGGCTTTTGTATAGGAATTTGTGAGAGTCAGGCACTCTATAGTATCTATCTGGTTTGGCTGGAGCAGGAGGCAGAGAATCTGGATTTAGACTAGATTCTAAGAAAACATCATCCACAATGTCTAAAACTGGGGGGGATAGCAAGTGGTCTGTGCTGGGGGAGTAAAAGAAACTCTTGGAGCCTTTTCTTTGAGTCGGAGTAGTCCTGACCTTCCCAGTGGAAGTGTTCCCTCATGGTATGTAAGGTTTCCCCAAAGGAATAATCTTCAGGGGGAGAAGCTGAGGGAATGGAGTCTTCAGCATCAGAATCTTCATAAGGGGGAAAGGAGTAATCCTGTTCCTCAGAGGAGCCTGAAGAAACAGACACTTGATCAGAGGAGGCATAATCCTCCTCTTGTCTAGGCCTTTTGTCGGGTGGGGGTGGGAGGGGGTTGGGAACCCCTGATCAAAGAAATCAAATCTTCAGCCATTTTAAGCATCTGTTTCTTAGGCATAGGGCCTTGACCTGGAGACTGAAGAGTAGTCTTTTTTCGTTTTAGAGGAGTCTTAAGCTTAGCATAAGATTTTATGGTGAGAGTGGTCGGTCTGAAGACACCTTCAGAAACCGAAGGTGTTTCTATAGCACCGGCTTCTCCTTCTGCAATGTCGTCGGTTGGGCCTAAAGAAAATGGCTGCGTCGGCCTAGAACTCTCTGCTGGAGAATCCGAAGCGGTCTGGGGATCCAATTCAGCGGTAGCCAGGGGCTGCGTAGGCGCCTCACTGAAAATCGGAGAACCAGCGACCGGCCCAGCCGAGGCCTCGGAGTCTGGCTTGGATCTAGGCTGCCTTTCTTTTTGTTTTTTATGCACGGCGGTAGTCGGTTGCTCCGACGGCATAGTGTAATTAAATTTCCTACCGAAGTAGTGTCGTGCAAAATCAAAGTGTCACTTTATAGTTCGCTTATTGAACCTAGCACAAAACCGACAACCAGTGACGTCGTGGTCTGGGCCTAGGCAAGGTATACAAAAAGAATGAAAAGTCCTTATGAGGCATTTGCTTCCCACAAGAAATGCAATTGTTAACTTTTTCTGACATCGGACTGAGGCAAGAAAAGGTTCCCCAACGGGGTACTTAGCTTTGAAGACTTCAGACTGAAACTCAATTCGAAAATCTCAGGTGTCGGCCGACTGGCACTTGCGAACTGCTTCTGCTTCGGGCACCGCGCGGCAAGAAAGACTGAAGAAAATGGCGTCGGATGCCTCTCATATACCCCTGGCGCACTGACGTCAGGGAAGAAGCGACAGCAACCGACGCCGGACCAAGACTTTGGAATTCGGGCCGACTGCAGGACCGCCTGACGGCAGGATAACCCAAGTGTGATGACTGCAGCAGGGTAACACGATGAACATCAGTTGGTTCTTACACAATTTCTTCCTGCAATATCCGGACCAAACACCATCCGTGCGTGGAATAAATCCCTCAGTTATAAAATTGCTGAAAAATGCATCTAAAGCAAACAGCAAGCCAAAAGAACGAATAGTCTTCACAAAACAGCAGCTTGCAAGTACAGCAAATGCCTCAAGGAACACGGACTCATCTGAGGTTGGTTTTGGAGCTGACCACCCCCCTCCTGCGAAGGAGCTCCATGAAGAGTGGGACCTTGTGGAACCTTCCCCTTCATCCAAGTCTGTCTCTTCTGTGCGGGACTCTGGAAGAGAGTCTAAGTGCCTCCTCTTATATGTACGTTTGCGAGGTACCTCCTTAGGGGGGACTCTCAGGATCACTCACAAACCTCTTGTTGCTCCAGCACCAGAACTTCTTGGGGCACAGTGACCACGGGATGTCACTGAGATGGTTGGAACCGCGCTCAGAGTCAAAGGGGTCAGGACGGAGTCTGAGATGATCAGAGGCCTCGACACAGAGAACCCTCACCACCACGTCGAATGCGGAGGGGGAGCGAACCTCCTGGGATGTACTGAAGGGGCCTGTCCTCCCCTGACCAGACAGGGGAGTCGGAACAGAGCCTTCAGGAGCCGAAATGATGAATAGAATGCTCAGCTCCGAAGCGCTCGGAGCAGAGAGCATTCCCTCAGATCCAATCCTGAGGCTACTGCTCAGAGAGCTCTGATCCAATCCCGTTGGATCAGACAAGCTCAAGGCAACAGCCAGCGTCAAGGTACAAGGTAACATCGGCACAGACCCCTTGACCCAGTGGGTCCTCAGATCCAAAAACTCCAAAACCGCCGGTCGGATCAGAGAAAGAGGAGTTGGTCAGAAAAAAGGTTGCAAGGAGCCCCCTCCAGAGGGAGAGGGCACTGGCAAGACCCCCATCTGGATCTGAGTGCGGCTAAATCTCTGCATCACCTTGTCCATCTCTGCTTCAATGAGACTTCCAGCTACAAATCTCCTCAGGCTCAGGGGAGAACCTGGGTGAGTGCAACCGAAGAGACCTAGGCCTAGTTGGAGGCCTGACTTTGGATGGCAGACCCGCCTGCGATGAGCGGTCTGAGGACCTCTTGCGAGGCCAGAGTTTCTTAGACTTATCTTCTTCCCTGGACGTCTTGGCGGGAGTTTGAGTCCCTGAGGCCAGGGAAAAGGAAGTAGATGCAGCAGCCGCTGCTACCCCTGCAGAGGAAGAAGGGACTGTAGTCCCTGAAGAGGGGAGCAAACTCTTTAGAATAAGTTTGTCCCGCCTGTCCTTAAGTGCTTTGAGGTTGAAGCCAGCGCAAATAGGGCAGGGAGACTTAAGGTGGTCTGGCACCTAGGCAAACCACACACAGTGTGGCCATCCACTGGAGATCGCTTATGTTCACACACTGTGCATTTTCTAAAGCCTGCCTAGGGGCTTCTGCCATTCCCATATCACACCCACGCACATGGACACTAGATAGGGAAAGAGGTGGAAGATTTTTTTTTTCGATGCAGACGCATAGAGGAAAGAAAAGAAGGAAGAAATAAGATAGAAAGTCTAAAGTTTGGTTCACTCACGTGACCTACTAGCTGGAAACTCTGAAACCATTCTTGTAACTACAATGGTGGCAAACAAGATCTGAAGGGAGACAAGGGGGCATTATGGGAAAGGGGAGGAGTCTGGAGCTCAGATCCATAGCTGGAAAATGCGGCCGTGTCGGATCCCATGTGGATCAGAGACCCACAGGTTGAAGACCAAATGAAGTAAACTACTTCAAATCATGTTTTATAACATACAAACACTCTCGAGGCAAATCAATGAGAAACTGAAGACAGCAACATCCAAGGCTTTTACCATCTCAAGAAAACAAAGTAACCAAGTCTCTAAGGGCAACTACAAAGTCAATAAAAACTTGTTTAAAAATTACAGGAAAAAAAAAATACATCAGAACAGCTGTTCCTATCAGGCCATTTTGTGATTCAATACATGGACAAATACAAGCTACTCTATTAATGCAGTGATACTGTATTATTGCAGGGATACCACTGCTGCACAAAATAAGTCATATGTCAGACATCCGAAAAAGAAAAAAATGGGGGGAAAAAAAATCACAATCTCTGTCTCATTCTCCACAATCCCAACATTCTAATTATTCCCCAATGCAAAGTACAGTTGTGTACAGTTACCATAAATGTAGGTGTTTTGAGTGTATTCACTGCTGCAGTCATCACCTGTGGGTTATCCCTGCTGTGGTAGCCCTCGGGCTGTCCCAAATACCAGAGTGACGTCAGAGCGCCAGGGGTATAAAAGATGCAGCAGACGCAATTTTCTTCAGTTTCTTGCTCCAGATGTCAGGTGCCCCCAAAAGGGTAGGCTGAAAAACACTGCTAATAAAAGCATGCACTAAAATAACAATACCTTCATCTACAAGCAAATACGCCACATAGGTTGTATAGGATAGAGAAGTACAGATAAATCCCAGCAAAGAAAGGGGGATGGTGGGTGGGTAACCTGGACTGCAACAGTGAATACACTCTAACATCTACATTTATGGTAGGTACACAACTGTACTATGTTCATCGTGTTTCACTGTTGCAGTCATTACACTTGGGTTGAATCCCAAAGCTGAGGCTGGGCGGCTGGGTCTAAATAGAATTGGGAGTAGCTATAAGGCCCTGCAAGACTGAAGTGGCAAAGCCTGCTCTGGATTTAGAGTCAAGAGGCAAGTGGTAGTGCTTAGTAAAAAAGTGTGCACTGAAGTCCCAAGTTGCAGCCTCCAAAATATCCTTGGTTGGTACTCCTCTGAAGAAGGCTGCAGAGGTGGCTGCTAAATGCCCTTAGGTACTGATTTACCATGTTGTGAATAGCAGAAATGAATGCAGTATCCCATCCATTTTGAAATAGTCTGCTTTGAGATAGCCTTTCCTTGTGATCCTGAAGCATATGACACAAAGTTGCTCAGTCATTCTGAAAGCTTTAGTTTTGTCCAAGTAGAAGCGTAGCTGTCAGTGTATGTCCAAAGAATGCAGAAGTCTCTCCCCTTTATTCTGCGGGTTTGGGTAAAAAGTAGGCAAATGAATGGTTTGGTTAAGAACCACACTGGACACTAACTTAGGCATAAATGTTGGGTTTGTCCTTAGAGAAACCCTGTCTGGATGGAAGATAATAAAAGGTTCCACAGCCATTAATGCCTGTAACTCTGAGACTCTTCTTGCTGAAGTTATTGCTAGGAGCAGAGCTGTCTTCCATGATAAGAATTTTATGTCAGCTGTATTGGCTGGCTCAAAAGGAGGCATTGTGAGTTTTTCCAAGACAAAATTGAGGTCCCACATGCAGGTACTGGTGCTCTCCTTGGAGGTCTTATGCTTTTGACCCCCCAGAGGAACTGCCTAAGCAATGGATATGAAAAAATAGGTGGGTCTGTATTGTATTAAGCTGAAATGGCAGAGGCATGGATCTTAATTGATGAGAAGGATAGGCCTTTGTCCAGCATCTCAGTTAGATATTGTAAAATCTGAGGAATATTTGGAACAAGCGTGTCAATTCCTTGTGCGTGGTTCCAAGCACAGAATCTCTTCCATTTTTCTGCACAAGATTTTCTGGTGCTGGGCTTCCTGGCCTCCAAAATGACATCCATAACTGCTTTAGAGAGAGGTGTATTCTGAATGGTTACAGTATCCTCCATGCAGCTAGATTGAGAGTTCCAAGTTGGCTGTGCAGGATCTGATTGTTTTGTTGGGTCAGTAAATGAGGAATTTGAGGCAATGTCCAGGCTGGGCCTTGGGACAAGCTCCTTAGGATTGGGTACCAGTGTTAGCATGGCCAATCCAGGGCAATCAGAATCATTTGTGGCTTCTCTTGTCTGACCTTTAGGAGTACCTTGGGGTGGAGAGGCAGTGGAGGAAAGGCATATACTGTAAGGTTGTTCCAGCTGAATGACAGGGCATCCACTTTCCATGCTTGTTGGTGATAAATCGTTGTGCAGAATCTCTGAGGTTGGCAGTTGTGAAGGGAGGCAAAAAGATCTATGTCTGGGTGTCCCCATTTCCTTAACATGCTGAATATTTATGGATCTAGTTTCCACTCGTGACGGTCCATGAGGTTTCTGCTTAGTTCGTCTGCCAGAGCATTTGTTTTTCCTGGCAGGAATTGTGCTTGCAGGTGTACTTGGTAAGTCAATGCTGTGTTCCACAAAATCATGGCTTGTCTGCAGAGGGGGTAGGAATGTGTGCCCCCCAGCTTGTTTATGTACCACATGACTGTGGTGTTGTCTGTCTTCATCAGCAACTGTCCTGGATGAAGTAGGTCCTTGAAGGCTGTCAGGGCATTTTGTACAGCTAGCATCTCTTTTTGATTGATGTGCAGATGCCTTTGGCTTGGAGGCCATGTGTCCTGAATACATTTTCCTGCCATGTGGGCCCCCCAGGCATAATCTGATGCATCTGTTGTTAGTGTTTGCCTGGCTGTGGGTAAAGTGAATGGCTGTCCCTTGTTGTGGTGACAGGCCTGTGCCCACCATCGAAACTCCTGTTATAGCCAAGGAATGAGAGAAATTAATGATTTCCGGCTGTGGCAATGTTGAGTCCAAACACTTTTTAGATACCATTGTAGTTTCATCATATGCAGTCTTGCATATGGAATTAGCAGAATGCAGGATGCCATGTAGCACAGAGCCTGCAGAATTTTTCTTGCAGATAACTGGGTCATTGTTGCCATGTTTTCGAAGAAAGAAGTCAGATGCCTTTGTCTGGAATGAGATAAGCCATCTGGGCAGTTGTATTTAAGCTTGCACCCAGGAATATTATCTCTTGAGAGGGTACTAGGTTTGATTTCTTTTCGTTTACTGTGTACCCTAGGCAAATTAGTAATCTTTTTACAAGCGCCAGATGCCTTAGTAGCATGTCTTTGGTCTCTGCTTGAATAAGGCAGTCGTTCAAGTAGGGGATATATTTGAATTCCTTTTTGTCTGCAAAATGCAATTACTGGTGCCAGGCATTTTGTGAAGACCCTGGGCGCAGTAGATAAGCCAAAGGGCAGTGCAGAGAATTGGTAAGGCTTTGAGCCAGCTATGAATCTGAGGTATCTTCTGCAAGATTGTCTGATTGGGACATGCAGGTATGCCTCTGAGGTCCAAAGTTACAAACCAAGCCTTTTTGCCCAGCAAGGGCAGAAGCTGCTGCAGAGTCAACATTTTGAATTTCGGAACGTCCAGAAAAGTATTTAAAATAGGTCTAGAATCGGTCTCCAGGCTTTGTCCTTTCTTGGTACTAAGAAAAGTCTTGAGTAAAATCCTTGTCCCTGCTCTTGTTGTGGCACTGGCTGAATAGCCCTCATGTCCATGAGGGATGAAACTTGGTTTTGTGCCTCTGCCCATTGATTGTGTGGCAGGTCTGGCATACCTTTTGCCTTGGGAAGGGTGTGAAAGTGGAACCTGTAGCTCTGAGAGACTATATTTAAGACCCATTTGTCCTGGGTAATCATGTGCCAATTTTGTGAAAAAAAATGCTAGCTTTCCTCCTAAGGGTGCTGCCAAAAGATAAATGCTTGGCACTGGCAGAGGGAAGTCATTGGGACTCTTTCCTATATGGCTGTGATTTGTCTTCTCCGCTTTTGGAGGAAAAAGCACCCCATTGTTTGGGCCTGTATGAGCCCTGGGGATGCTGTCTGCCTCAAGGGTGTCTGTATCTGCCTCTTTGTGGCCTGTCTGACACGGGAAAGGACCAATTCTTAGAAGGCCAATTCCTGCTAAATCTGGGTGGCTGCACCTGTACCACATCCTTCACTGTCTGCATAGATTTAGCTTTATCCTCCATTTTCTTCAACACCTCTTCTGCCTTAACACCAAACAAAGTATCATGCTGTAATGGAGCATCCAATAATTTTGCTTTAACACGATCAAGCAGAGTCTGTTCTTTTAACCAAGCATGCCTTCTAATGACGGAGCCTGTTACAGCGGCCCTGCAAGAGGCCTCCAGTGAATCATGACCACTTTGCAAAGTATGCTTTCCCACTTGTACAGCTGCATTCAATAAATCCTGCAATCCTTGTTCTCAGCAAATTCAGAATTTGTCAACATTTTCTGTTTTAACAGAGACATTAAATATTGCTGATATTTAAGCATATGAAACTAACAATTTAAAGCCCTTACAGCCAAGGTAGCAGAAGTGTAAACTTTCTTCCCCCATCTGTCCAGTGCCCTAGAATCCCTATCTGACGGGACAGGGTTTTTTGCAGTAGCAGCTTTGACCCCTTTGGGTCCCTGTGAAATAGTTTCTGGGTCAGCTTTGACCCCTTTGGGTCCCTGTGAAATAGGTTCTGGGTGAGCAGCAGGGTTTTTATATAGAAATATATTGAGAATCTGGAACCCTGCAGCATCTATCAGGCTTAACAGGTGCAGGAGGTAAAGAGTCGGGAGACAGGCCGGACTCTGGAAAGGCATCATCTACAATGTCTAGAACAGGAGGAATAGCAAGAGGTCTGTGGTGAGGAAGTAAAATAAAGTCTCTGAGCCTTTTCTTAGAATCTGAATAATCTTGGCTCTCCCAGTGGAAATGCTCCCTCATGGAATGCAAGGTTTCCCAAATGAGTAATCCTCAGGAGGAGAAGCTGAAGGAATAGATTCTTCAGCATCAGGATCCTCATAGGGAGGAATAGAGAATCCCTGTTCTGAAGAGGAGTCAGAGGAAATGGAAACCTGAACAGAGGAATCATATTCAGTGTCTTGCCTAGGCCTCTTATCAGGAGGGGGATGGGAGCCCCTGATCAAAGTAATTAGGTCTTCAGCCATTTTGAGCATCTGTTTCTTAGGCATGGAAGTTTGTGGAGAATGCTGTACTTGTTTTCTTGTCTTTAAAACTGCTTTAGTCTTTGTCTTTGATGCTGAAGATGGTTTGATATAAAGCTGTGTAGGTCTGAAAACACCCTCAGAAGCCGATGCCTGCTCAGCGGCTCCGGACCCATCTGAGGGATTAGTTTCCGAAAGCCCAATACCTTGAGTATCCAGAGGCCTAGCTGTCTCCAAGTGGGAGTCGGAGGCGGCCTGTAGCTCTGAGGTAGCGGGTGTCAGGGGCTACGAAAGCACCTCACTGAGAACCGGCGACTGGCCTAGAAGAGGCTTCGTCGGTTTTGGACCTCGGACGCCTGTCCTTTTCTTTTTCCTTGCGCTTTTTATGAACTCCAGTCATCGGCTGTTCTGACGGCATTATGTAGTTAAACCTTCGGCCAAAGTAATGAAAAGCAAAATCGTACCGACGCTTAATAGTGCGTTGGTTAAATCTAGCACAAAACCGACAACTAGCAACGTTGTGGTCAGGGCCTAGGCAAGGAATACAGTAAGAGTGAAAATCCTTATGAAGTATTTGCTTCCCACAAGCAATACAATTGTTAACTTTTTCTGACATCGGTCTAGAGCAAGAAAAAAGTTTTCCTAATGGGGTACATAGCTTTATTGAAGACTTCGGATCTGAAATTCAATTTCGAAAATCTCAGGAGTCAGCCGACCGACACTTGCGAACTGCTTTGCTTCGGGCACCGTGCGGCAAGAAAGACCGAAGAAAATGGCGTCGGCTGCATCTTTTATACCCCTGGTGCACTGACGTCAGGGAAGAGGCAACAGCAACAGACTCCGGCCCAAGACTTTGGAATTCAGGCCGAGTGCAGGTAGCCTGCCAGCAGGATAACCCAAGTGTAAGGACTGCAACAGTGAAACACGAACATCTAGGACAGTGAATACACTCGAACATTTACATTTATGGTAAGTGTACACAACTGCACAATATTCTTTGTCTTTCACTGTTGCAGTCATTACCTGTGGGTGGATTCCCAAACCTGAGGAGAGGGGTGGAAGGATCAGTTAGAGACTTAGGCATAGGTCAGCAAGCCCTGCAGAAATTACAGTTGAGTACACTTACCATAAATGTAGATGTTCGTGTGTATTCACTGTTGCAGTCATCACATTTGGGATATCTGCTTGCAGCAGCCCTCAGTCAGCCTGATTAACAAAGTCTTGGGTCCTGCGTCGGTTGCTATCTCTTCTTCCATGACAGCAGGTCGTCAGGGGTATAAAACATGCAGCCGACGCCATTACATCAGTTTTTCTTGCCCCAGATGTCAGGTGCCCCCCTAACAGGAAGCAATTAAATCTATAAATATACAAGGTTATACCTCCAGCAAAAAAGCAAATACACCAAAATGCTTTTGAGCACAGTAAAGGAGAGCAGAGGTATAGCCAAAAGTAGTAAAGGCGCTGGAGGGAGGGTAACCAGGACTGCAACAGTGAATACCCTCTAACATCTACATTTATGGTAAGTGTACACAACTGTACTATGTTCTTCATGTTTCACTGTTGCAGTCATCACATTTGGGTAGATTCCCAAAGCTAAGGATGGAAGGAGGAATTTAGATAGCATTAGGACCAGCTATAAGGCCCTGCAAGACTGCAGTGGCAAAGCCTGCTCTGGATTTAGAGAAAATTGGCAGATGGTAATGCTTGGTGAAAGTATATACAGAACTCCAGGTAGCTGCTTCTAG
Organism: Protopterus annectens; assembly: GCF_019279795.1. Taxonomy (NCBI): domain Eukaryota; kingdom Metazoa; phylum Chordata; order Ceratodontiformes; family Protopteridae; genus Protopterus; species Protopterus annectens. Next base: position 1,416,163,479 of record NC_056725.1, read on the forward strand.
GATGTCCCTGGTAGGGACACCTCTGAGAAAGGCTGTAGAGGTAGATGCAGCCCTGGTTGAGTGGGGTCTGAGCCCCTGTGGGATAGGTTTTCCATGGTGCTTGTAGCATAAATGAAAGCAGTGGCCTATCCATTTGGAAATTGTTTGCTTTGAAATAGCCTTCCCCTCTGCCCCTGTAGCAAATGCCACCAGCAGTTGGTCAGACTTCCTTAGAGGTTTAGCCCTGTTCAAGTAGAATCTAAGTTGTCTGTGCACATCTAAGGAGTGCAGTATCCGTTCCCCTTTGATCTGTGGATTAGGAAAGAAGGTTAGCAAATGAATGGACTGAAGGGCCAACACTGGATATCACCTTGGGCATGAAGGAGGGATTGGTCCTGAGGGACATCGTGTCCTCATGAATGATGATGAAAGGCTCCACTGCCATGAGGGCCTGTAATTCAGATGCCCTTCTTGCTGAAGTGATTGCTAAAAGGAAGGCTGTTTTCCAAGAAAGGAACGTCTGCAGTAGCAGCTGGCTCGAAAGGAAGAAGAGTGAGTTTCGCCAATACAAAGTTAAGGTCCCAAGCTGCGGTTGGAGGTCTCCTGGGTGGTCGAAGATTTTTGGCCCCCCTGAGGAACTGCTTGAGCAGTGGATGAGCAAAGAGGGGAGGTTCTGTGTTATACTGAGCTGAAATGGCTGAGGACTGAATTTTGATGGCGGAGAAAGACAGGCCCTTGTGAAGCATCTCAGTTAAGTATTGTAAAATCTGAAGTAAATTGGGGACTGCTGTGCCCATCCCTTGAGATTGGTTCCAGGGACAGAATCTTTTCCATTTTTCAGCTTAAGATTTTCTAGTACTATGCCTCCTTGCCTCAAAAATGATATCCATCACTGGTTTACGGAGAGATTAGGTAATTAGCCAGGCTGCTAGGTTCAGTGTTTGACGCTGAGGGTGCAGAATCTGGTTCTCCTGCTGAGGCAATAGGGTACAAGTCTGAGGCAGATGCCATGGGGCCAACAGTGACACTGCGCAAGAGGGGGAACCAGTGTTGGCGTGGCCAGTCTCGTGCAATCAAAATCGTAATTGGTTTGTCTTGTTTGATCTTTAGTAGTACTTTGGAGAGCACAGGTAGAGGAGGAAAAGCGTAAACTGAGGGACAGAGCATCCACTTTCCAAGCTTGTGTGTGGGGAGTCCTTGTGCAAAATTTGTCCAATGGATAGTTCTGGGGGGGGGGCGAACAAGTCTATATCTGGCCACCTCCATTTGCTTGTCAACATGTTGAAAATCCTTGATTCCAGTTTCCACTCATGTGGGTCCATGAGGTTTCTGCTTAGTTCATCTGACAGTGTATTTAGTTTTCCTGCAGGAACTGAGCTTGTAGATGCACTTGGTAGCTCAGACCTATGTTCCACAATGCCATGGCTAGTCTGCAGAGGGGGTAAGAATGTGTACCCCCCCCCCTGCTTGTTTATGTACCACATGACAGTGGTGTTGTCCGTCTTTACCATTAACTGACCGGAAGAATGTGGTCCTTGAAGGCTATCAGAGAATTCTGTACAGCTAACATTTCTATTTGACTGACATGCAGGTGCATTTGACTTGTGTTCCATTTGCCATGAATGCACTTTCCTGCCAGGTGTGCACCCCGTAAATAGTCTGAAGTGTCTGTTAGGGTATGGGCAGCAGGGGGTAGTGTGAATGGCAGTCCCTTGTTTTGGTGGCAGGCCTCTGCCCACCAAAGAAACTCTAGACGTAGGCAAGGTATGATAGAAATCATTGCTTCCAGATCCTGTGAGCAAATGTTGACACCATAGACTTTTTAGATACCATTGTAGTTTCCTCATATGCAGTATTGCATATGGAATTAGATGAATACAGGAGGCCATGAACCCCAAGGCTTGTAGTATTTGCCTTTCAGATAGCTGGGTTTTTGTGGCCACTTGTTTGAAGTAGGTTGTCAAATGAATTTGTTTCTCTGGCGTGAGAAAAGCCATCTGGCGTGAGAAAAGCCATCTGGGCAGTTGTATTCAAGCTTGCTCCCAGGAATATAATTTGTTGACAGGGTACCAGGTGTGATTTCTTTTCGTTTATGGTGTACCCTAGACAAGTTAGCACCCTCTGTACAAAGGCCAGATGATTCAAAAGTATGCCCCGGCCTTCTGCCTGAATTAGACAATTGTCCAGGTATGGGTATATTTGAATATTTCTTGGCCTGCAAAATGCAATGACTGGAGCTAGGCACTTTCTGAATACCCTGGGTGCAGTAGATAAGCCAAAGGGCAGTGCAGAGAACTGACAGTGCGTGTAGCCTGCTTTGAAGCGTAGGTATCTTCTGCAAGATTCCCTGACTGGGATGTGCAGGTATGCTTCCTTTAAATCTAGTGTTGCCAACCAGGTGTCTTTGCCTAGCATAGGGAGCAACTGGTGAAGAGTCAGCATCTTGAATTTTGAAATCACCAAAAAGGTGTTTAAAGTAGACATGTCCAGGATAGAAAGCCACGAATAAGAAGTTATGAACTCACCATAACTTTCCATCTGAGTAGGTAGCTTCATTTGTCTGCAACCTCTGGGTCTTGGATCCGATATCGGATCCGAGCCGGCAACTTGTTTCAAGCTAATGGATCCGAGCTCCTAGCTCCTCCCCTCACCCATAATCCCCTGCCAACCCTCCATGACCTCAGATCGAGTTTGCCCCTCAATATATATACCCAAAACGGGTATCCAACTAAGATAGATCCGAAGAAGGCCAGGGGGAAGGAGGGGGGGATGGTTGCAGACAAATGAAGCTACCTACTCAGATGGAACATTATGGTGAGTACATAAAGTACAGTTTTGTACCTACCATAAATGTAGATGTCCGATAGGTATGCATCTGCAGTCATCACATATGGGTTGTCCTGCCTCAGGCAGCCCTTCGGTCGGCCGGATTCCAAAGTCTGGGTCCGGCGTCGGCTGATGTCGCCCTCTCCCCGATGCCAGAGTGCCCGGGGTACAAAAGAGTCAGCCGACACCATCTTCCTCAGTCCTTCTTGCCCCAGATGCCAGGTGCCCTCTAAGGAAGGTTAAATTTGGAGAAATGCAAAATATTCCAAACATGCACAGTAATAAAAAACAAATACACCATAACAGATAACCCCAGCTAGCTATAAGAGGGAGTATTACCCAAGCAGTACCACAGAGGGGAAGGAGGGAGGGAAAACCTGACTGCAGATGCATACCTATCGGACATCTACATTTATGGTAGGTACAAAACTGTACTATGTCCTTCAAGGATGCATCTGCAGTCATCACATATGGGTAGAATACCATAGCCAATCTGGGGGTGGAGGATCTATGTATAGGATGGTGTAGCTAAAATGCCCTGCAGGACTGCCGTAGCAAAGCCTGCTCTGGATCTGGAATATAAACGAAAATTGTAATGCTTGGAAAATGTATGCACGGAGCTCCATGTAGCAGCTTCTAAAATGTCCTTGGTAGCCACCCCTCTTAAGAAGGCTGTGGAGGTGGCTGTGGCTCTCGTGGAATGAGGTCTAATGTTAGCTGGCACAGTTTTTCCATGAAAGGAGTAACAAAAACAAATGCAATTCCCTATCCATTTTGAGATTGTCTGTTTGGAAATTGCTTTTCCTTGTGCAGTAGCAGCATATGCTACCAACAGCTGGTCAGTTTTTCTGTAACTTTTAGTTCTGTCCAAGTAGTAGCGCAACTGTCTGTGTATGTCCAGGGTGTGCAGAAATTTCTCCCCTTTGTTTTGTGGATTCGGAAAGAAGGTAGGCAAATGAATAGCTTGGTTTAATGAGACCCTGGATACCACCTTTGGCATAAATGTAGGATTGGTTCTCAATGAGACTCAGTCCTGATGAAAAATAGTAAATGTCTGTACTGCCATGAGGGCCTGTAACTCAGATACTCTTCTTGCTGAGGTTATGGCCAGAAGGAAGGCAGTCTTCCAAGACAAGAACTGTAGCTCTGCAGATGCTGCTGGTTCAAAGGGAGGCAGTGTTAGTTTTTCCAACACGAAGTTAAGGTCCCAAGTAGGCAGTGGTGGTGTCCTTGGAGGCTTGATGTTTTTAATCCCTCTTAGAAACTGCCTTAGGAGAGGATGTGAGAAGACAGGTGGATCAGTATTGTACTCTGCTGAAATTGCTGAAGCATGAATTTTAATGGAAGAGTACGACAGACCACTGTGGAACATTTCTGCCAAGTATTCCAGGATACGTGCCATGTTCATCACTGTCACATCTAGGCCCTTTGTGGTGTTCCAAATGAGAAATCTTTTCCATTTTGCTGAATATGCCTTTCTTGTGGAAGGTCAAGAGCTTCCATGATAATATCCTTCACTCTCTGGGATAGCCTATCCTGAGGAGGAATCAAGGTATTTTCCAGGCTGTTAGTTGCAAGGTTTTCAGGTTGGAATGCAGAGTTTTGTAATTGTGCTGTGTCAGGAGCAGTGGCCATTGAGGAAGAGGCCATGGTTTCGTGCGTGACATGCTCTTTAACAGAGGGTACCAGTGCTGTCTTGGCCAGTCCGGAGCTATCAGAATCACTTTTGGCTGCTCTGTCCTGATCTTCAGTAAGACCTTGGTCATTAATGGGAGAGGTGGAAATGCATATACTGTTAGAGTTCTCCAGCTGAAAGAGAGGGCGTCCACTTTCCATGCTTGTGGGTGGTATGTCCTTGAGCAGAATTTCTTCAGCTGATGATTGTGGGGGGAGGCAAAAAGATCTATGTCCGGCCTGCCCCATGATTGTGTTATCTGTAGAAAGATGTCTGGGTGCAGCATCCATTCGTGTGCATCCATATTTCTGCTTAAGCTGTCCGCCAGTATATTGTCTTTCCCTGGCACAAATTGAGATTGCAGCTCTATGTTGAGTTTCAAGGAAAGTTCCCATAGATTCATTGCCAGTCTGCAAAGAGGAAATGAATGGGTGCCTCCTTGCTTGTTTATGTACCACATAACTGTGGTGTTGTCTGTCCTTATTAGTAGGTGGCCTTGATGCAGAAAAGGTTTGAAGGTTTCGACTGCATGCATCACTGCCAGAAATTCCTTGTGGTTTATGTGCATGCGTAGCTCTTTTTGTGACCATAGACCTTGAATGCATCTGCCCTCCATGTGCGCTCCCCATCCGTGGTCTGAAGCGTCCGTTGTAATGGTTTGGCTGGCTAATGGTTTGCTGAAGGGCAGACCCCTGTTTGACTGGCTTGCTTGAGCCCACCACAAAAATTCCCTTTGAAGGCATGGGATGAGTGGTATCAAAGTTTCCAAGCTGTGATTGTGCTGAGACCATAAACTCCTTAGGTACCATTGTAGTTTCCTCATATGCAGCCTTGCTTGTGGAATCAGAAGGATGCAAGAAGCCATGTAACCCAGGGCCTGCAGGATTTTCAGTCAGCTGAGTTTTTCTTGTCAGACTTTTGAAGTAAACTGGTAGTTGACTTGGTTTTTCTTCTGTGAGGAAAGCCATTTGGGTGGTTGTATCTAGATTCGCACCCAGAAAGGTTATTCTTTGGGATGGAACAAGTCCTGATTTGTGAATGTTGACTGTATATCCCAGGACCTGAAGTAGGTGAATGGCGTAATTCAAATGTTTTACCAAAGTTTGTTGGCTGTCCGCTTGTATAAGGCAGTCGTCCGGATATGGGTATATTTGAATCCCCTGAAGTCTGCAGTGTGCAATTACTGATGCCAGGCATTTCGTGAATACTCTGGGCGCAGTAGATAAGCCAAAGGGCAATGCTGAGAATTGATAATGCTCTGAACCTGCAAGAAATCTGAGGTGTCTTCTGCAACTTTGTCTGATAGGGACATGCAGGTATGCCTCCTTGAGGTCTAGAGTTACCAGCCAAGACCCCTTGCCCAGCATGGGAAGGAGCTGCTGTAGAGTCAGCATTTTGAACTTTGGTACAATGAGATAAGTATTCAGTGCGGACAAGTCGAGAATAGGCCTCCATTGTTTTTCTTTTCTTGGCACAAGGAAAAGTCTGGAATAAAATCCTTGGCCTTGTTCTGAGAGAGGAACCTTTTTTCTATAGCTTTCATTTGCATTAAGCTGGAGATTTGTTTCAAAGCCTCTGCCCTTTGATTTGGTGGCAGGTCTGGCATGCCTTTTCTTTTTGGTAATGTGTGAAAATGGAACCTGTATCCTTTGTCTATTATTTGTAGTGTCCATTTGTCCCTTGTAATACTGTGCCAATTTTCTGAGAATAAAGAAAGCTTTCCGCCCAAGGGTGCTGCCAATTGAGCCCTGGTTGGCGGTGTCAAAGTAAAGTCATGGAGCCTGTCCTTGTGCAGCAGTTGTAGGTCCTGCATTACCTCTCTGGTTGGGAGGCTGCCATTGACGCCCTCTGTAGGAGCCTCTAACTTGCCCTCTACCTCTGGCACGCCTGTTCTTGCCTCTCTGAAACCTCTCTGTGTCTGGAAAGGACTAATTTTTGGAAGGCCAATATTCCTGCTGAATCTTGGTGGTTGGACTTGGAGAAAATCTTTGACAGTTTGTACAGATTTTGCCTTTCCTTCAACTTTCTTTAGGACCTCCTGAGCCGTGGAGCCAAATAACTTTTGCTTTTCCAGTGCAGCATCCAGAATCTTTGCTTTGACATGGTCTGGCAGAGATTGTTCCTTCAGCCAAGCATGCCTACGTATGACTGCGCCAGTCATAGCTGACCTACATGAAGCTTCCAATGCATCATAACCACATTGCAAGAAACGGTTGCTAACCTGTTGGGAGTTATGTACCAGATCCTGAAGTGATTTGCGATCTAGGGGTTCAGGTGAAGACAGTTTTTTATGCAATTCATCTAACAAATACTCTTGGTACTGTATCATACGAAATTGACAATTCAATGCCCTCATAGAAAGAGTAGCAGAAGTGTACACTTTTTTTACCCCATCTCTCTAAAGCCCTGGACTCCCTTTCGGAGGGGAGTGGATTTTTAGATGTGGCAGCTGCAACCTCTTTAGGGCACTGGGAAATAGTTTCTGGATCAGCAGAGTGGGCCTTGTAAAGAAAATGATGCGAGTCCGGGACCCTGTAGTACCCATCGGGTTTGACAGGGGCCGGAGGAAGAGTGTCAGGGGTTATGCTAGACTCAGAGTACACATCATCAATGACATTCAAAACAGGAGGAATAGCCAAAGGTCTATGCTGAGGTAAATGCAGAAAAGTTCTTAATCTTTTCCTGGAATCAGAGAATTCCTGGCCCTGCCATTTGAAATGCTCTTTCACAGTGTGAAGGGTCTCCCCGAAGGATAGTTCTTCAGGAGGGGAGGCCGAGGGGATAGATTCCTCTGCATCAGAGTCCTCGTAGGCCGAAAAAGCCTCCTCCTGGTAGTCCGAGAGAACAGAGCCATCAGAGGCCTCCTCTGAGGAGCGGGGATCAGAGGGCTCAACCCTGGGCCTTTTGTCTAGAGGAGGTTGAGAGCCCCTGTCCGGATGGGGTTGGGAGCCCCTAATTAAGGAAATAAAGGTCCTCTGCTAAGGTTAGAATCTGTGAACTTGTAGTGGGTCCCTGAGGAATAACCCTGGGAGGCATAGCTTTTGTGTGTTTAGCAGCTTTAGCCCTGGTGAATGCCTTTATGGACATGGATGCAGGAGGCCTGGCTGCACCACGTGCTGGTGTAGTTTTGTCTAGAGGAATGGTGTCGGAAGTTTCCAAGACACCAGTTTCTGAAGGAAATTCAATAACCGACTCAGCAAGGGCCTCCGGGGCCGAGGTTGTCGGTTGAGCGGTTTCGGCGGTCGGAAGTACCAAGGACTCTGTTTCAGCTGAGACAGAGACACTCGCGGTAGGCCACGTGTGTCGGTCCTTGTCCTTCCGTTTCTTTGTTAAATGTGAAGTCGGAGTCTCCGATGGCATATTGTACGAAAAACTAGCCCCAAAAAATTCCTCTGCAAACTCCGCCCAACGTCTAAGAGTGCGTCGGTTGAAGGAAGCACAGGCTGAACAGGCCGAGACGTCGTGGTCTGGGCCTAGGCAGGGAGTGGAAATCCTTATGAGGTATTTGTTTCCCACAAGTTAAGCAATTATTAACTTTATCTGACATCGGCTGAGGCAAGAAAGAGTCCCCAAGGGGGTACTTAGCTTTTGAAGCCTTCGGTAGCTGAATTACAGGAGCTGGCCGACCGGCACTTGCGAACTGCTTCTGCTTCGGGCACCACGCGGCAAGAAAGACTGAGGAAGATGGCGTCGGCTGACGCTTTTATACCCCAGGCGCTCTGACGTCGGGGAAAGGGCGACATCAGCCGACGCCGGACCCAGACTTTGGAATCCGGCCGACCGAAGGGCTGCCTGAGGCAGGACAACCCATATGTGATGACTGCAGATGCATCCTTGAAGGACATCAATACATCTTTTTGAAGAGGTGCATCTAATAATTTAGCTTTGACATGATCTGGTAAGGCTTGTTCTTTGAGCCAAGCATGCCTATGTATAACGGACCCCGTAACAGCAGCTCTACATGAGGCCTCTAAAGCATCAAAACCACACTGTAAGGTATGTTTACCCACTTGCTCTGCACCATGCAACAAATCCTGCAACTCTTTTAAATCTGGTTGTTCTGGTTGTGTCATTTTGCTTTTCAGCTGAGATAACAAAAACTGTTGATACTTTAACATATGGAACTGACAGTTTAATGCCCTCGAGGTGTACACCTTTTTTCCCCCACCTTTCTAAAGCTCTGGAATCTCTCTCTGAAGGTAATGGGTTTTTAGCAGTAGAGGCCTTAATTCCCTTGGGACCCTGTGAAATAGTTTCTGGGTCAGCAGTATGGCTTTTATATAGGAACTGGTGAGAATCAGGAACCCAGTAATACCTGTCTGGTTTAACAGGAGCTGAAGGCAAAGAATCTGGATTAAGGCTGGCTTCTGTGTACACATCATCCAATATATCTAAAACTGGTGGGATAGCCAGGGGCCTATGCTGGGGGAGCAAAAGAAAATCCCTGAGCCTTTTCTTGGAATCTGAGTAATCTTGGCCTTCCCAGTGAAAGTGTTCCCTCAATGTATGTAGGGGTTCCCCAAAAGAGTAGTCCTCAGGGGGGGAGACCGAGGGAATAGACTCCTCTGCATCAGAGTCTTCGAAAGGAGAATAGGCATAATCCTAGTCCTCAGAAAGTTCAGAGGTAATAGAGGCTTGATCTGAGGAAGGGTAGTCTTCCTCTAATCTGGGCCTTTAGTCAGAGGGGGGGGGGGGTTGAGAACCCCTGATAAGAGTAATCAAATCCTCAGACATTTTGAGCATCTGTTTTTTAGGCATGGGGCCTTGAGAGGGGGTCTGAGGTCCCTGTTTTTTGGGTTTTCATGGCTGCTTTAGATTTAGTGAAAGCTTTAATAGAGAAGGAGGAAGGCCTGAAGACATCTTGAGAAATGGCAGGCCTGTCTAAACTCTGAGTTTTCCCGCCAAGAGTGGCGTCAGTATCTGCAGTAGGAATGGGGACAGAGGAGCCTGCGACCTCGGGTACTGAAGACACCGGTAATGTAGTGTCATCGGTACTCAGGGGCTGCGTAGGCGCCTCGCTGAGCACCGGAGAACCGGTAGTCGGCCTTAGCATGGTGTCAGTAGTCGGTGCGGACCTCGTATGTTGGTCCTTATCTTTGCCTCTTTTACTCAAAACTGGAGTCGGAGTATCCGACAACATAATATAATTAATTCTTTTACCAAAATAGTGAAGGGCGAACTCCGCCCGGTGCTTAATAGTGTGCTTGTTGAATCTAGCACAAAAACGGCAGGCCGAGACGTCGTGGTCTGGGCCTATGCAAGGTATACAGAAAGAGTGGAAATCCTTATGTGGTATTTGCTTCCCACATGAAATGCAATTATTAACTTTGTCTGACATCGGTCTGAGGCAAGAAAAGTTTCCCCAACGGGGACTTAGCTTTCAAGACGACTTCGGCTGAAATATTTTCGTAAATCTCAGGAGCTGGCCGACCGGCACTTGTGAATTGCTTCTGCTACGGGCACCGCGCGGCAAGAAAGACTGGAGAAGATGGCATTGGCTGCCTCTTTTATACCCCTGCCGCACTGATGTCAGGGAAGAAGCGACGACAACCGACACCGAACCTAGACTTTGGAATTCGGCCAACCGAGGACCCGCCTGACAGCAGGATAACCCATCTGTAATGACTGCAGCTGTATGCACGATGAACATCTGCTTTGGGCTCCACAGCAAGAAAGACTGATGTAATGGCGTCGGCTGCCTGACTTTATACCACTGACAACCTGACGTTAGTCCTGGAGCGACAGCAACTGACGCAGTAATACTAAGCCTCTGGTATTTGGGCCGACTGAGGGCTACCCCTGGCAGGATAACCCAAGTGTGATGACCAGAACAGTGAAACACGAAGAACATCTGACAAGTCACAATTTTACAAAATCTTCTTTCTTCTCTGCGGCTCACTCCATAAGCTCTATCCCAACCTGAACAGAATCCAGTGTACATGCAAATATGGCCTATTCCATGGTATCTGTAGTGAAGACAGTCATGCTGATCTAACATTACATCTGTTGCTAACATTAATGGTGTGTGTGTCTATGTGTACATGTACGTGCGTGTGTGTGTGTGTCAGAATATATACATACGCACATACTTATGTGCATACATATACAAACACACGTGTGTGTGTGTGTATATATATATATATATATATATATATATATATATATATATATATATATGTATGTATATATGTATGTATATATGTATATGTATACACACACACGTATATACACACACACACACACACTTCCCCCTTAATTCTATAACTTCTTTTCTTGCACTCCACAACCTTGACTGAGCCTGAAATTGGTCATTTTTGAGCAGTGTTCTTGGGTAAACAAGAATGGATAAGTCAATAGAGTAGCACCAGTCGAGGCAAAGGTGCATTTCCAGCAGTGTGCTGAACCCTACCTACTATTCACCCACAGATGTCAAAATTTTCTAAGGCAAAGGAGCAACAAACTCCAATTCATATGAGATGGAGTTCAACTCAGGAAGACTGTGCTAGATTTTCTCAAAAGAACATCTCCCATCCTGCTTGTATTAGGACCAGCAGTTGTTTGACTATTCTCATTTTTTTGAATATTCCTCACTTGCACAATACTCACAAAACTGTAACGGGAAATTATCACTATACACATTTTGAGGCTTCAGCTGCAAATTCTGCAACAAGCACTACAGTGGTAATGCAAGATTTATACCTCTGGTCTAACATCTTAGTGACAACCCTGTCTTAATTAAATCATACTTTTTATGACAGTGTTACAGCACCAGGCAACAGTAAGACTACTATGTAGCACATTATCAATGTTTTAAACATGACAACAAGAGGAACGCAGCAGGCTGTAGTGCAATCACTGATACGACATTGTACAAAATTTCCCACCATCCACAAACTGCCATTCTGAATTTTGGCATTAATACAGCACACTCATACTACTACCTACACCATAAACTTGCCCTGTATGCTGTGAAAATAAATCTTTAATTTTTGTAATGCAAAGCCCACAAGGCAACTTACCTTTCTCTGGATCCAGTGATTCCTTACGGAGAATACTCTGCAGCACAGCATTCGTCCATATTCCCTTTTGGTGGGAAACGACTTCCAATAGCTGCAGTTCAGAACTGCCATTTTCCAGCAGAGCTGCGTGTGCTGACTAAGGAAGGAAAAAAATGTTACTTAAGAGAGCCAATCAACAGTTACATTAACTACATTTTGTTTTCTAACAAATCTAATGACCAAAATACTTACTGATGTGTATGCAGAAAAAAAATGCTATATAATTACTTTAACAGGTCTGCAAAGCAGAAGGACCACCTTTGTTAATCAGAGTAAAAACTGCAAGAAAGACCCAGGCAAGCTGGTATCTTTATTGTGCGATACCTTGAACCTTCTGTAGTGAAGTCCATGGGACAGACTTAAATAAACCTTAAGGCCATATCTGTCTTTTAGCTACATGGCTTCTGAATGCCAATAAGTTCTTACTTTTTAAGTTTTTATAGTTACGGGTTCAGACCAATAAAGCCCATCTCTCATCTGCAGACATGCCATGTTTCAGCCTTTATCAAACTTTGCCAGTAAAGCATGCATGGGCTGTTTAGTTATACTCGGGAAACAGAGCTTAAAACCAAGCTTGACGTCCACAAAGATTAAGGTGCCTGCAAGTTTTCCCACATAACATCCAAACCAATGGGTAAAATGGTTACAAACAAACCATTCAGTAAAAATTGCAAGAAAGCCCCAGCCAAACTATGATCTTCACTGTGTAATAGTTAAAACCTTCTGTAGTGAAGGTCTATGGGATGGCATACCATGCAGACCACATGCTGCTGGTATGAAGACTACTCTGCACAAACAGTCAGGCAGCTAGACTCCCACCATTAATATCATCATGCATTTTTTGCCTTTACCTCCAGTTCTTCAGCAACAGCAACACTGACAGCCCCACAGAGATTTAGAGTAGCAGAAAAGAAAGAGAAAATAGACAACACAATCCTCCTCATCCCAGGAAAGGAGATGTAAGTGAGGGGAAATGTTAGTGAAGATAATCATCCTACTTTCTGATCTGCTGATACGATAAAAAAAACTTCTGCATCTGTAAGAAATGGTCCACTGTCAGCAGCTAGAAGAACAGTCTTTAGTTGTCATCATGGATGTCCCTTATCATGAGAAAGTACAATTGGGTACACTTGCCTTAAACGTAGATGTTCGAGTGTATACACTGTTGCAGTCATCACATTTGATTAATCCCTGCCAGGGAAGCCGTCAGTCGGCCCGCATACCAGAGGCTTGGTATTTCTGTGTCACTTGCTGTCGCCCTAGGACTGACGTCAGGTCGTCAGTGGTATAAAATCAGGCAGCCAACGCCATTACATCAGTTTTTCTTGCCCTATCAGGAGCCCCCAACAGGGAGCTAGGTTATGGTGGAAGAACACCACCAGCAGAAAGTAAATACCAAAATTCCTTGTAAGGGGGGGAGGGAGGGAGAGAGAGAGGACAAGGGGGAATGGAAAAATTCCATGTAAGGGGGGGGGGGATGGAGGGAGAGAGAGAGGACAAGGGGGATGGAGGGAGGGAAACCAGGACTGCAACAGTGAATACACTCGAACATCTACTTTTATGGTATGTGTACAAAACTGTATTATGTTCTTCGTGTTTCACTGTTGCAGTCATCACATATGGGTTGATTCCCAAAGCTGAAGAAAAGGGTGGAGGAAGTCAAGAAGACTGGGGTGGCTGGCTAGGATGCCCTGCAAGACTGTGATGGCAAAGCATGTCCTGGATTTGGAGAAGATAGGCAAGTGGTAATGCTTGGTGAAGGTATGAAAAGATGTCCATGTTGCAGCCTCCAGGATGTCCCTGGTGGGGGACCCCTCTAAGGAAAGCTGCAGAGGTGGAGGTTGCTCTGGTGGAATGTGTCCTGACCCCCTTGGGGGGAGGTTTCCCATGCTGTTTGTAGCAGAAATGGATGCAGTGTACTATCCATTTGGAAACTGTTTGGATATGGTCTTGCCCTCTACTCCTGCTGTGAAGCTGACTAGCAATTGAACAATTTTTCTAAAAGATTTAGTCCTGTCTAGGTAGAATCTGAGCGGTTTCTGCACATCTAGAGAGTGCAGAATCCATTCCCCCTTGTTTTGTGGGTTAGGGGAAAAGGTGGGCAAATGAATGGATTGGTTGACAGATGCAGTGGACACCACTTCTGGTATGAAGGATGGGTTAGACCGGAGGGAGACCCTGTCAGCGTGGAAAATGGACTCTACAGCCATAAGTGCTTGTAGATCTGATACTCTTCTAGCTGAAGTGATGTCCAGAAGCAATGCTGTCTTCCACGAGAGAAATTTTAACTCTGCTGAAGCTGCAGGTTCAAAGAGCGGCAGGCTGAGCTTTTCAAACACAAAGTTTAGGTCCCAAGCTGGGGTAGAAGCTCTTCTGGGTGGCCTCAAGTTGTTAGTCCCTCTTAGGAACTGTTTGATGAGAGGGTGTGAGAAAAGAGGTGTGTCTGTGCTGAAATGAGCCGAGATGGCAGAGGCATGAATTTTAATAGAAGAGAAGGATAGACCCCTGTGTACTAGGTCTGCCAGGTAATCCAGGATGAGAGGTAGGGAGGGCTGTGCCTTTCTGGCTCCTTTAGCCTGGATCCAGGTGCAAAACCTTTTCCACTTCTCAGCATAAGGCTTTCTAGTGCTGGGGCATCTGGCCTCACATATAACATCTAGAACTTGTTTGCTTAGACTGGCAGCTTAAGCAGAGGTCATGGAATAAGCCAGGATGCCAGACTGAGGGTCTGCAATTGGGGATGCATGAATTCTCCATTCCTCTGGGTCAGGAGTGTTGAGATCTGAGGTAGGTGTCATGGTGACAGGCTGTGGAGCAGTGGGTACCAGTGCTGGCATGGCCAGTCTGGGGCAAACAGGACTGTTCTCGTTTTTTTCCTCCCTTATTTTGAGCAATATCCTTGAAATGAGTGGTAGAGGGGGAAATGCATAGATCAAAAGGTTTACCTACTGGAAGGCTAGAGCATCCACTTTCCAGGCCTTACTGTGAGGATCCCTGGTGCAGAATTTGCTGAGCTGATAACTGGAGTGGGAGGCAAGGAGGTCGACCTTCGGGGTGCTCCACTTCTGGGTTACAAGGGTGAAGGTTCTTTGGTCTAGCTGCCACTCATGTGGATCTAGCAGGTTTCTGCTTAAGTTCTCTGCCAGAGAGCTTAGAGAGTTTGGCAGGAATTGTGCTAACAGGTGTGGTTGCATGGCTAAGGCCATGTGCCAAAGGGTCATGGCGAGCCTGCACAAAGGATAAGAGTGAGTCCCTCCCTGCTTGTTGATATACCACATCATGTGGTGTTGTGTGTTTTGATCAGTACAGGCTGCGGGGAGTGTAGGGGGTCTGAAAGCTGTCAGGGCATGCTGAATAGTTAACATCTCTTTTTGGTTGATGTGCAGATGTATTTTATTTGGGTTCCATTGGCCCTGAATGCACCTGCAAGTCCAGGTGTGCACCCCAGGCATAGTCTGGTGCGTCTGTGGTGAGGGTCTGGGTGGCATGGGTTTGTGAGAAGGGAAGTCCCTTGTTGTGGTAGCAAGCTGCTGCCCACCAAAGAAAATCTTTCTTTAGACAAGGTATCATTGGTATAAGAGTTTCCAGGTCTTGAGAGTGCTGACACCAAAGGCTTTTTAGGAACCTCTCTAGTTTTCTCATTTGCAGTCTGGCATATGGAAGGAGTAGAATGCAAGAAGCCATGAACCCTAGAGCTTGCAGGATTTCCTTGAGGATAACTAGGTCCTGGTGGCCAGTTGAGAGAAGTAGGCTGTCAAGGCAGGATTGTTTTTCTGGTGTAAGGAATGCCATCTGGGATGCTGTGTCCAGGCTTGCTCCCAGGAATACAATTTTTTGTGTGGGTACAAGTTTGGACTTCTTTTCATTGATAGTATACCCCAGGGAGGTCACTAGGTCCTTTACAAAGGTCAGGTGCTTTAGCAGCTTTTCCTGTCTGCCTGAATCAGGCAGTAGTCTAAGTATGGGTAAATTTGAATATTTCTGTCTGCAAAAAAGAAATAATGGGAGCCAGACATTTTGTGAAAACTGTGGGAGCAGTGGATAAGGCAAAGGGAAATGCAGAGAAAGTACAGTTGTGTACACTTACCATAAATGTATATGTTCGAGTGTATTCACTGTTGCAGTCATTACATTTGGTATCTGCCTACAGGTATAGCCCTCAGCCGGCCTGAATATCAAAGTCTTGGATTCCTGCGTCGGATGGTCCCTCTTCTTCCATGACGTCAGGTCGTCAGGGGTATAAAACATGCAGCCGACACCATTACATCAGTTTTTCTTGCCCCAGATGTCAGGTGCCCCCATAATGGAAAGCAATTATATATTGGATTATACCTCTAACAAAACGCAAATACACCAGAAAGCTGAAATACACTAAACAAGAAGAAAAGTACAGCCAAGAAAAGTCAGGGGGCTGCAGGGAGGGTAACCAGGACTGCAACAGTGAATACACTCTAACATCTACATTTATGGTAAGTGTACACAACTGTACTATGTTCTTCGTGTTTCACTGTTGCAGTCATTACATTTGAGTTGATTCCCAAAGCTAAGGAAGGGAGGAGGACGTTAGACTGCATTAGGACCAGCTATTAAGCCCTGCAAAACTGCAGTCGCAAAACCAGCTCTGGATTTAGAAAAGAAATAGGCATGTGGTAGTGCTTGGTGAAGGTATGTACAGAGCTCCAGGTAGCAGCTTCTAGGATGCCCCTGGTAGGGACACCTCTGAGAACGGCTGTAGAGGTAGATGCAGCCCTGGTGGAATGTGATCTTATCCCCTGTGGGGTAGGTTTTCCATGGTGCTTATAGCAGAAATTAATGCAATGGGCTATCCACTTAGAAATGGATTGTTTTGAAGTGGCCTTCCCCTATGCCCCTGCAGCAAAGCCAACTAGCAGCTGTTCAGACTTTGAGAGGCTTACTCCTGTCCACATAAAATCTAAGTTGTCTGTGCACGTCCAAAGAATGCAGTATACGTTCTCCTTTGTTTTGTGGATTTGGGAAAAAAGTAGGCAAATGAATGGACTGATTAAGGGCCACACTAGACACCACCTTGGACATAAAGGATTGGTCCAGAGGGACACCCTGTCTGCATGGAAGATGAAGGGCTCCACTGCCATGAGGGCCTGTAATTCAGACACTCTTCTTGCTGAAGTGATGGCTAGAAGGAAGGCTGTTTTCCAAGAAGGGAATTTCAACTCTGCAGTTGCAGCTGGCTCGAAAGGAGGATGAGTGAGCTTTTCCAATACAAAGTTAAGGTCCCAGGCTGGAGTAGAGGCTCTCCGGGGAGGTCTTAAATTTTTGGCCCCTTTGAGGAATTGCATTAGCAGGGGGTGAGAGAAGAGGGTTGGTTCAGTATTATAATGTGCTGAAATGGCAGAGACATGACTTTCAACTTGACGAGAAGGAAAGGCCCATGTGAAGCATCTCTGTTAAGTAGTGAAGAATATGTGGTAAGCTGAGCACCGTTGTGCCCATCCCGAGTCTGGCTCCAGGAACAGTATCTTTTCCACTTTTCAGCATAGGATTTTCTAGTACTAGGCCTCGTTGCCTCCAGAATGACATCTAGCACCTGCTTACTGAGGGATGCTACTGGAGAGCTCAAGGAATTACCCAGGCTGCAAGGTTCAGGGTTTGAAGCTGAGGGTGCAGAATCTAGCCCTCCTGCTGGGACATCAGGGAAGGTGTCTGAGGCAGGTGCCATGGCTCCAGCAGTGACATATTGTGCAAGAGAGGGTACTAGTGTTGGTGTGACCAGTCTGGTGCAATCAGTATTGTCCTTGGTTTGTCCTGTTTGATCTTTAGCAGAACCTTTGAGAGGAGAGGTAGTGGGGGAAAGGCATAAACTGAGAGGCTTTCCCAGGTGAAGGACAGTGCATCCACTTTTCAAGCTTGATTGTGGGGAGTCCTTGTGCAGAACTTGTCCAATTGGTAGTTCTGAGGGGAGGCAAACAGGTCTCTTTCGAGATTCCCCCGTTTGCTTCTCAAAAGGTTGAATATCTTTGGTTCCAGTTTCCACTCATGTGGGTCCATGACATTTCTGATTGGGTCATCTGCCAGTGAATTTAGCTTGGCTTAAGGAGCACTTGGTAGCTCAAGGCTGTGTTCCACAGAGCCATGGCTAGTCTGCAGAGAGTACAAGTGGGTTCCTCCCTGCTTGTTTATGTACCACATAACAGTGGTGTTGTCTGTCTTTACCAATAATTGTCCTGGAAGAATGTGGTCCTTGAAGGATGTCAGGGAATTCTGTACAGCTAACATTTATTTTCGATTGATATACAGGTGCATCTGACTCTGGTTCCATTTGCCCTGAATGCACTGCCATGCCAAGTGAGCCCCCCGTGCATAGTCTGATGCGTCTTTTGTTAGGGCTTGGGTGGCAGGAAGAGTGAATGGGAGCCCCTTGTTGAGGCAGCAGGCCTCTGCCCACCAAAGGAATTCTTTCTTTATACAAGGAATGATAGGAATCATCGATTCCAGGTCCTGAGAATGTTGACACCATAGGCTTTTTAGATACCACTGTAGTTTCCTCATATGCAGTCTTGCATATGGAATTAGTAGGATGCAAGAGGCCATGAGAACCCCAGGGCTTGCAGGATTTTCCTTGCAGCTAGCTGGATCTTTGTGGCCAGTAGCTTGAAGTAGGCAGTCAAATAAACTTCTCTGGTGTGAGGTAAGCCATCTGGGGAACTTGTGTTCAAGCTTGCTTCCAAGAATACAATTTGTTGGCAGGGTACTAGATTAGATTTATTTTCGTTTATGGTGTACCCCAGTGAGGTTAGAAGTTTCTTTACAAATGCCAGATGTTTTTGTAGCATACCCTGGCTTTCTGCCTGAATTAGACAATCGTCCAGGTATGGGTATATTTGAATACTTCTTTGCCTGCAAAATGCAATGACTGGAGCTAGACATTTTGTGAATACTCTGGGCGCAGTAGATAAGCCAAAGGGAAGTGCAGAGAACTGATCGTGAATGGAGCCTGCTCTGAAACGTAGGCATTTCCTGCAAGATTCCCTTATTGGAATATGTAGGTAAGCTTCTTTTAAGTCTAAGGCTGCCAACCAGCATCTTTGCCTAGCATAGGAAGCAGCTGTTGAAGTGTTAGCATTCTGAATTTTGGGATTACCAAAAAGGTCCAGGATAGGACGCCAGGAACTGTCTTTTCTGGGTACCAGGAAAAGTTTTGAGTAAACACCTTGTCCCCTTTCGTCTGCTGGGACAGGCTGAATAGCCCTGATACTTAGAAGAGAGAGAACCTGCTGCAGAGCCTCTGCCCACTGATTTGGGGTAGGTCTGGTCAACCGTTTGGGGTTGGTAAGGTGTGGAAGTGGAATCTGAATCCTTGGAAAACTATATTTAAAACCCATTTGTCCTGGGTAATGCGTTCCCAGTTTTTTGCATACAGGGCGATCCTTCCCCCTAAGGGAGCAGGCAGTTGAGCAAGGCTTGGAAGGTTTAAGGTTAAGTCATTGTGACATTTTTCCATAGGGGGTGTCTTACTACTTCCAGCTTTGGAAGTGGGAGCCCCCCACTGCTTAGGCCTGTGAGTACCTTGAGACTGTAGTCTAGGTGGTCTATTGTTCCTGGGTTTGGAATGAGAAGGCCTGGGAGAGACAGGAAAGGACCAATTCTTAGAAGGCCAATGCCTACTAAATCTGGCAGGCTGCACTTGCAGGAACTCTTTAACTGTTTGCATAGATTTAGCTTTTTCCTCCATCTTTTTAAGGACTTCTGCTTTGTTGCTAAACAGGCGGTCTTGGTTTAAGGGAGCATCCAAGTAATTTAGCTTTAACATGATCTGGCAAATTTTGCTCCTTAAGCCAAGCATGCCTACTACGTAGAGACCCAGTGACAGCAGCCCTGAAAGATGCTTCTAAAGAGTCAAAACTACATTGCAAATTATGTTTACCAACTTGTTCAGCAGAATGCATTAAATCCTGCAATTCTTTATTTTCAGCAGAGTCAGGAATCAACATTATTTTCTGTTTAAGTAGTCCCACAATATGCTGTTGATACATTAACATATGAAACTGCCAGTTTAAGGCCCTAATGGCCAAAGTAACAGAAGTGTATACCTTCTTACTCAATCTGTTCAAGGCCCTGGAATCTCTATCAGAGGGGGTAGGGTTTTTGGCAATAGTAGCCTTAATGCCTTTAGGTCCTTGTGAAATGGTCTCTGGGTCTGCAGTAGGATTCTTGAAGAGGAACTTGTGAGAGTCTGGTACTCTAATACCAGTCAGGCTTCCTGGGAGCTGGAGGTAAAGTGTCTGGAGCCAGGCTAGATTTCAAGAAGGCATCATCTACAATGTCCAGGGCAGGAGGGATAGCTAAAGGTCTGTGTTCAGGGAGAAGTAAGAATTCCCTAAGCCTCTTTTTGGAGTCAGAGTAATCCTGGCTTTCCCAGCGAAAATGCTCCCTAAGAGTGTGCAAGGTTTCACCAAAAGAAAACTCTTCTGGTGGGGAAGCAGAGGGAATGGGAATCCTCTGCATCAGAATCCTCATAGGTAGATAAGGGCAACTCCTGGTAATCAGAAGAAACAGAAATTTCAGAATCATGATCAGAAGAATCAAAAGGAAAATCAGTTCTAGGTCTCTTAGAAGGTGAAGGCTGGCTTCCCCTAATTACAGTAATAAGGTCTTCAGCCATTCTTATTTGTTTTTTAGGCATATGTGCCTGACCATGCAGTTTGGACATCAGTTTTCTAGGCGTGGGTCGAGCTTTAGGCCTTAAAGAAGAAGACGGCATTGGTTTGAAATGCAAGTCAGTAGGCCTGAATACACCCTCAGAAGCTGGTGCCTGCACAGCGGCTCTAGACCCATCCAAGGTCGAGACATCTGCAAGTTCCATAGTCAAAGAAGCATCTCGCGGCATACCGGACTCTGAATGGGTCTCAGAAGAGGCCTGCGAATCTGAAGTAGAGGGTATCAGAGGCTGCGAAAGCCCCAGAGTACCGGCAAACTGGCGACTAGCTTAACGGAAGTGTCGTCGGCAGCTTTGGACCTATGCAGTCTGTCTCTGTCTTTTTCTTCGTTTTTTCGGAATGTCGGTAGTCGGATGGCTCACCGAAGCCATTTCTGGATAGTTAAACCAAGTGCCAAAATAATTAGCTGCAAAAATAAAGCGACGACGAATAGTCCGGGGGGTGAATAAGGCACAAAACCACAGCGAGGGACGCCGTGGTCTGGGCCTAAGTAAGGAATGCAGTACGAATTAAAATCTTTATGAGGTATTTACTTTCCACAGGTAATACAGTTGTTACATTTTACTGACATCAGTTAAGAGCAAGAAAAAGGATCCCCAACGGGGTACTTAGCTTTTTTGAAGACTTTGGTTCTGAAACTCGAAAACAAAAATTTCAGGAGTCGGTCGACCATCACTTGCGAACTGCTTCTGCTTCGGGCACCGCGCAAGAAAGACTGATGTAATGGCGTCTGCTGCATGTTTTACACCCCTGATGACCAGACGTCATGGAAGAAGAGACAGCAGGAATCCAAGACTTTGATATTCAGGCCGACTGAGGGCTACCTGCAGGCAGATAACACAAATGTAATAACTGCAACAGTGAAACACGAAGAACATCTGAAAGTGCAGTGATCCTGTCCTGGAACATAGGTATTTCCTGCATAATTCCCTGATTGGGATGTGTAGGTAGGCCTCTTTTAGATCTAGGGTGGCTAACCAAGCATAGGTAGAAGCTGCTGGAGGGTGAGCATTTTTTGAATTTTGCTATCACCATAAAGGTGTTTAGAATGGATAGACAGAGGATGGTGCACCATGTGCCCTCTTTTCTGGGTACCAAGAAGAGTCTGGAGTAGAAACCTTGGCCTGTCTGGTCGATTGCCCTCATAGAAAGCAGGGAAAGGACTTGCTTTTTGGCCTCTGCCCACTGGTTTGGGGGAAGATCTGGGAACCCTTTTGGGGTTGGCAGAGTATAGAAATAAAATCTGTATCACTAGGACACTATGTTGAGGACCCAGCGGTCATTGGTAATGGTGGCCCAGTTGCTTGCGTGGAAAGAGGGTTTTCCTCCTAAGGGCAAGAGCAGGTGGGCAGAGGGAGGGGGTGGAAGTGTAAAGTCATTGTGAGTTCTTACCATAAGGGGGTGGCTTTGCACTCCCTGGTTTTGAAGAGGAGGAACTCCATTGCTTAGATCCCTGCATTCCCTGAGGCTGTTGTCTGGGGGCGCCTACTTCCCCTAGGTCTGGGCTGAGCTGACCTGGAGGGGGCAGGAAAGGACCACTGCTTGGAGGAGCAATGCCTACTAAACCTCGGTGGCTGGATCTGTAAGAAGTCTGTCAGCACGGATTTAGCTTTTTCTTCCATCTTTTTTAAGACCTCGTCTGCCTTGGTGCCAAATAAGTTGTCTTTGTGCAAGGGTGCGTCCAATAATTTGGATTTGACATGGTCTGGCAAGGTCTGTTCCTTAAACTAAGGATAGAACCAGTGACTGCTGCCCTGCAAGATGCTTCTAGGGCGTCAAAACCACATTGCAAGGTGTGCTTAGTTACTTGACTTGCAGGATGCATTAATGCTGGTAACTATTTTCTGCACAAGCAGGGAAATAAGATATTTTTTGTTTGAGGAGTTCCACGGCATGTTCCTGATATTTCAGAATATGGAACTGACAATTTAATGCTCTAATAGCAAGAGTAGCAGAGGTGTATACTTTTTTACCCCATCTGTCTAATGCTCAAGACTCCCTATCTGAGGGCGTGGGATTCTTAGCTGAAGTTGCTTTGATTCCTTTAGGTTCTTGAGAGATGACCTCTGGGTCAGCAGTAGGATTTTTGAAAAGAAATTTGTGAGAGTCAGGGACTCTACACTACCTGTCAGGTTTCATAGGAGCAGGAGGGAGGGTTGTCAGGGGTCAGACTGGATTCCATAAAAACATCATTCACAACATCCAGGACAGGAGGAATGGCCAGAGGTCTGTGCTGTGGAAGATCTAAGAATTCCTTGAGTCTCTTTTTTGACCAAGGATAGTCCTGACATTCCCAGTGGAAATGCTCCCTTAAAATATGTAGGGTTTCCCCAAAGGAAAAGTCCTCGGTTGGAGAAGTTGAAGGGATGGATTACTCTAAATCAGAAACCTCATAAGCAGAGAGGGGTTGCATATCTTCATATTCAGATTCATCAGAGTCATGGGACTTCTGATCAGATAAAAAGTACAGTTGTGTACCCACTGTAAATGTAGATGTTAGAGTGTATTCACTGTTGCAGTCATTACTCTTGGGTTATCCTGCTGGCAGGCTACCCGCAGTCGGCCAGAATTCCAAAGTCTAGGTACGGCGTCGGTTGTTGTCGCCTCTTCCCTGACGTCAGTGCGCCAGGGGTATAAAAGATGCAGCCGACGCCATTTTCTTCAGTTTTTCTTGCCCCAGATGTCAGGTGCCCCAAATAGGTAGGTTGAAAATTATATCAATAAGAAATGCATACACAAAAATAACATTTCCTTCATCTACAAGCAAATACACCAAAAAGGTTGTATGCGTTAGAGAAGTGCAGACAAGTCCCAGCAAAGAGAAGGGGGATGGTGGGTGGGTAACCTGGACTGCAACAGTGAATACACTCGAACATCTACATTTATGGTAGGTACACAAAGTACAGTTTTGTACCTACCATAAATGTAGATGTTCGAGTGCACATACAGGTGCAGTCATCACACTTGGGTTATCTGCAGTCAGGCGGGTCCTTGGTCGGCCGAATTCCAAAGTCTAGGTCCGGCGTCGGTTGTCGTCGCTTCTTCCCTGACGTCAGTGCGGCAGGGGTATAAGAGAGGCAGCTGACGCCATTTTCTTCAGTTTTTCTTGCCCCAGATGTCAGGTGCCCCCAGAAAGGAAGGCAATACATGATGTTATGCAAACATACATAAGTAGATAAATCAAAACAGTAGTTGCAAGCAAATACACCATATAGGAATACCCCAAATAGGTTGTATGTTAAAGGCGTTTGTCATAAGCTCTGTCCTAAGAGGGGATGGAGGGTGGGTAACCTGGATTGCAGCTGTATGCCCACTCGAACATCTACATTTATGGTAGGTACAAAACTGTACTATGTTCTTCGTGCATACAGCTGCAGTCATCACACTTGGGTAGAATCCCAAAGCTAAGTAAGGGTGGCTGGTACTAAGCGGAATTAGGAGGGGCTAGAATGCCCTGCAGGACTGCTGTGGCAAAGCCCGCTCTAGATTTTGAGTATAGTGGAAGGTGGTAGTGTTTGGTGAAAGTGTGCACTGAACTCCAAGTAGCTGCTTCCAGAATGTCCTTGGTAGGGACCCCCCTGAGGAAAGCTGCTGAGGTAGCTGTAGCCCTGGTGGAGTGGGATCTGATGTATACAGGCACTGATTTTCCATGAAATGAATAACAAAAGCATATGCAGTGGGCTAAACATTTTGAAATAGTCTGTTTGGAAATGGCCATTCCTTGAGCACCTGTAGCATAGGACACAAAGAGCTGCTCAGATTTCCTGAATGACTTTGTTCTGTCCAAGTAATAACGAAGTTGCCTGTGAATGTCCAAGGAGTGGAGTAGCCTCTCCCCTTTGTTCTGGGGATTTGGATAAAAGGTAGGTAAAGTGAATAGTCTGATTCAAAGCCACACTGGATACTACCTTTGGCATGAAGGAAGGGTTGGTTCGTAAGGAAACCGTATCTTGATGGAAAATGATGAATGGTTGCACAGCCATGAGGGCCTGTAACTCCGAAACCCTGCATGCTGAGGTAATAGCCAGAAGCAAAGCTGTTTTCCACGACAAGTACTGTAACTCTGCTGAATAGGCCGGCTCAAAAGGAGGCAGTGTCAGTTTCTCCAATACGAAGTTGAGGTCCCAAGCTGGAGCTGGTGGTTTCCGTGGGGGGTTTATATTTTTTGCCCCTCTGAGGAACTGCCTTAATAGAGGATGTGAGAATAAAGGAGGATCCGTATTGTATTGTTCTAAAATTCTTGAAGCGTGGATCATGATGGAAGAGAAGGAAAGGCCACTGTTTAACATCTCAGCTAGGTACTGTAAAATCTGAGGTACATTTATTACCCAAGGATTCTGGCCCTTTGCTTGATTCCAGGAGCAAAATCGTTTCCATTTGGAGGAGTAGGTTTTTCTAGTACAGGGTCTCCTGGCCTCCAAGATGACATCCTGTAACTCCTTGGAGAGGGGAGCCTGTTGGCAAATTAAGGTATTTTCTATGCAACTAAATTTAGAGTTCTGAGCTGGCTGTGAAGGATCTTGTAGTTGTGCTGTGACAACAGAAGACGAACTTGGGGTAGGATCCATGGTGGTGAGTGTGACAGGTTCTTTAGGAGAGGATACCAGTGCTGTCGTGGCCAGTCTGCAGCAATGAGAATCATTTTTGGCCTCTCTGCTCTGGTTTTTAATAGGACTTTGGTCAGTAGAGGTAGAGGCGGGAAGGCGTAGACTGTCAATGCTGTCCAACTGAAAGATAGTGCATCCACTTTCCAGGCCTGCGGACAATAGGTCCTTGAGCAGAATTTTTCCAACTGGTAATTGCTGTGGGAGGCAAACAGATCTATGTCTGGCTGTCCCCATGCTTGAGTTATCTTTGAGAAGACTTGAGGATGCAACTTCCATTTGTGAGGGTCTGTCATATTTCTGCTTAAGTTGTCTGCCAGAGTGTTTTCCTTCCCTGGCAGGGATTGTGCCTGTAGTTGAACTTGTAATTCCTATGCTGTGTTCCACAGGGTCATAGCTTGCCTGCATAGGGGGTATGAATGCGTCCCTCCCTGTTTGTTTATGTACCACATGACTGTGGTGTTGTCTGTCCTTATCAATAGCTGTCCCGGTTGCAGTAGGTCCTTGAAATTCATAAGAGCATTTTGCACAGCTAGCATCTCCTTTTGGTTGATGTGTAGGTGCATTTGTTTTTGGGACCTTTTTCCCTGGATGCACTGGTCTGCCATGTGTGCTCCCCATGCCTAGTCTGAGGCGTCTGTTGTGATGACTTGCCTTGCTTGTGGTATACAGAAAGGGAGACCTGTGTTTCTTTAGCATGCTTGAGCCCACCACAAAAATTCCTTTTGAAGGCATGGAATGAGTGGTAAAATTGTTTCCAAGCTGTGTTTGTGTTGAGACCGTAAGTTTTTTTAGGTACCATTGTAGTTTCCTCATATGCAGCTTTGCAAATGGTATTAGTAGAATGCAAGATGCCATGAACCCCAGAGCCTGCAGGATTTTCCTTGCAGTTAGCTTGGTTAAAGTTGCCATTTTGTTGAAGTATTGAGACAGTTGCCCTTGTTTGTCTGGCGTGAGGTAAGCCAAATGGGCCATTGTATTTAAGCTGGCACCCAGGAAAATTATCTGTTGAGAGGGTATTAGTTTTGATTTATTTTTGTTTACTGTGTACCCCAGGCAATTTAACAGTTTTATTACGAACGCCAGATGTTGCAATAGAATGTCCTTGCTGTCCGCTTGGATCAGGCAGTCGTCCAGATATGGGTAGATTTGTATTCCTCGTTGTCTGCAGAAAGCAATTACTGATGCCAGGCATTTCGTAAACACTCTGGGCGCAGTAGATAAGCCAAAGGGCAATGCACAGAATTGATAATGGGTTGAACCTGCAAGAAATCTGAGGTATCTTCTGCAATCTTGTCTGATAGGGACATGCAGGTATGCCTCCTTGAGGTCCAACGTTACCAGCCAAGACTCCTTGCCCAGCATGGGAAGAAGCTGCTGTAATGTGAGCATCTTGAATTTTGGTACCTCTAGATATGTTAGGAATAGATAGGTCTAAGATGGGTCTCCAGTCTTTGTCCTTCCTTGGTACCAGAAATAGCCTGGAATAAAAACTTGACCTTGTTCTTTTGCAGGTACCTCTTGAATTGCTTTCATATCCATGAGAGCGGAAATTTGTTTTTATACCTCTGCCCATTGATTTTGTGGCAGGTTTGGCATGCCCCTCATCTTAGGAAGGGTGAGGAAGTGGAATCTGTAGCCTCTGTCTATAATATCCAGAATCCATTTGTCCTTTGTAACAATGTGCCAGTTTTTTGAAAATAAGGCCAGTTTTCCACCCAAAGGTGCTGCCATTATAGCTTTGTTTGGCAGGCAAAGGGGAAAGTCATTGCGTCTGTTTTCTAAATGACTGTGTTCTGTCTTCTCCATCTCTTGGGGCTGGTGATTACCATTGCCTAGCTCTGTAAGATCCTTGAGGTTGTCCTCTACCCCTTGGGCATCTGTAACTACCGCTTTGGGGTCTGTCCGTGGCTGGAAAAGGACCAATTTTTTTGAAGGCCAGTTTCTGGTGAAGCGTGGAGGCTGCACCTGCAAGAAATCTTTAACTGTTTGCAAAGATTTAGCTTTTTCCTCCATTTTCTTTAGTACCTCCTCAGCTTTAACACCGAACAGTACATCTTTTTGTAGTGGTGCATCTAATAATTTTGCTTTGACATGATCTGGTAAGGTTTGTTCTTTGAGCCAAGCGTGTCTACGTATAACAGACCCTGTGACAGCAGCTCTGCATGAGGCCTATAAAGCATCAAAACCACACTAAGGTACGTTTCACCACTTGTTCTGCTCCATGCAACAAATCCTGCAACTCTTTCAAATCAGGTTGTTCTGTTTGTGTCATTTTGCTTTTCAGCTTAGACAGCAAGAACTGCTGGTACTTTAACATAAGAAATTGACGGTTTAATGCCCTCATGGTTAAAGTGGCTGATGTATACACCTTTTCCCCCCACCTTTCCAATGCTCTGGAATCTCTCTCTGAAGGTAAAGGGTTTTTAGCAGTAGAGGCCTCAATTCCCTTGGGACCCTGAGAAATAGTTTCTGGGTCAGCAGAAGGGCTTTTATAAAGGAACTGGTGAGAAACAGGCACCCGGTAATATCTGTCTGGTTTAACAGGGGCAGGAGGTAAAGAGTCTGGATTAAGACTGGCTTCTGCGTACACATCATCCAAAATATCTAAGACAGGAGGAATAGCCAGGGGCCTATGCTGGGGAAGCAGCAGAAATTCCCTGAGCCTTTTCTTGGAATCTAAGTAATCTTGGCCTTCCCAGTGGAAGTGGTCTCTCAATGTATGTAGGGTTTCCGCAAAAGAGTAGTCCCCGGGGGGGGGGGGGGGGCGAGGGAATAGACTCCTCAGCATCAGAGTCTTCAAAAGGGGAATAGGCGTAATCCAGGTCCTCAGAAAGGCCTGAGGTAATAGATGCCTGATCTGAGGAAGGGTAGTCTTCCTCCATCCTGGGTCTTTTGTCTGAGGGGGGTTGAGAGCCCCTGATGAGTGAAATTAAATCCCCAGCCATTTTAAGCATCTGTTTTTTGGGCATGGGACCTTGAGAGGGGGCTTGAGGACCCTGTTTTTTTAATTTTCATTGGAGCTTTAGATTTAGTGAATGATTTAATAGATAAGGTGGTAGGCCTGAAAACGCCTTCAGAAATGGCAGGCCTTGCTACACTTTCCGTTTCTCCGCCAAGAGTGGCGTAGGTATCTGCAGTGGGAATGGGGACTGAGGAATCTGCGACCTCGTGTACTGAAGTCTCCGATAATAAAGTTTCATCTGTAGTCAGGGGCTGCGTAGGTGCCCCGTTTGGAACCGGAGAACCGGTAGTCGGCCTTAGCGTGGTCTCAGTAGTCGGTGCAGGCCTCAGATGTCTGTCCTTATCCTTGCACTTTTTGCCTAAAACTGGCGTCGGCATATCCGAAGACATAATATAATTAAATGTTTTGCCAAAATAATGAAGGGTGAACTCCGCCCGGCGCTTAATAGTGCGCTTGTTAAACCTAGCACAAAAACGGCAGGCCCAGACGTTGTGTTCTGGCCCTAAGCAAGGTATAAAGTAAGAGTGAAAATCCTTATGCGGTATTTGCTTCCCACAAGAAATGCAATTATTAACTTTGTCTGACATCGGTCTGAGGCAAGAAAATTTCCCCAACGAGGTACTTAGCTTTAAAGAAGACTTCGGCTGAAATACTTTCGTAAAACTCAGGAGCTGGCCGACTGGCACTTGCGAACTGCTTCGGCTTCAGGCACCGCGCGGCAAGAAAGACTGAAGAAAATTGTGTCGGCTGCCTCTTTTATACCCCTGCCGCACTGACGTCAGGGAAGAAATGACGACAACCAACGCCAGACCTAGACTTTGGAATTCGGCCGACCGAGGACCCGCCTGATGGCAGATAACCCAAGTGTGATGACTGCAGCTGTATGCACGAAGAACATCTGTACTATGTTAATTGTGATTCACTGTTGTAGTCATTACTCTTGGTTTGAATCCCAAAGCTGAGGAAGGGTGGCTGGGCTAAATAGGATTAGGAGAGGCTATGTGGCCCTGTAGAACTGCAGTGGCGAAGCCTGCTTTGAACTTAGAGTAGAGAGGCAAGTGGTAGTGCTTTGTAAAGGTGTGCACTGAACTGCAAGTTGCAGCCTCTAAGACTTCTTTGGTTGGTACTCCCCTGAGGAAGGCTGCTGCTCTGGTGGAATGAGACCTAATCCCCTTAAGCACTGATTTGCCATGTTGAGAATAGCAGAAATGGACGCAATGGCCTATCCATTTAGAAATAGTCTGTTTTGAGATAGCCTTTCCTTGTGATCCTGCAGCATATGACACTAAAAGCTGCTCAGTCTTTCTGAAAGCTTTAGTTCTGTCCAAGTAGAAGAGTAACTGCCTGTGTATGTCCAAAGAATGCAGAATTTTCTCACCCTTGTTCTGTGGATTTGGGTAAAAGGTAGGCAATTGAATGGTTTGGTTGAGGGCCACACTGGACACCACCTTAGGCATAAATGTAGGGTTTGTCCTCAGAGAAACCCTGTCTGGATGAAAAATGATGAAAGATTCCACAGTCATGAATGCTTATAACTCCGAGACTCGCCTTGCTGAGGTTATGGCTAAGAGCAGAGCTGTTTTCCAGGATAAGAATTTAATATCCGCCGTTGATGCTGGCGCGAAAGGAGGCAGTGTGTGTTTTTCCAAAACAAAATTGAGGTCCCAAGCCAGAATTGGTGCTCTCCTTGGAGGCCTAATGTTTTTGGCCCCACTGAGATACTGCCTTATTAAAGGATGAGAAAAGATAGGTGGTTCCGTATTGTAATGTGCAGAAATGGCAGAGGCATGAATCTTAATTGATGAGAAATAAAGGCCTTTGTTCAGCATCTCAGTCAGGTACTAACAAATCTGAGGAATGTTTGGTACAGACGTGTCAATGCCTTGTCCCTGGTTCCAAGCACAGAATCTCTTCTATTTTTCTGCATAAGATTTTCTGGTACTGGGCCTCCTGGCCTCCAAGATAACATCCATAACAGCTTTTGAAAGAGGAGTGTTCTGAATGGCTACATTATCCACCAAGCTGCCAGATTTTAAGTCCCGAGTTGGCTGTGCAGGATCTGATTGTTTTGTTGGGTCAGCAAGTAAGAAGTTTGAGGCAATATCCATGCTGGACCTTGAGACAAGCTCTTTAAGACTGGGTACCAGTGCTGGCGTGGCCAGTCTGGTGCAATCAGAATCATTTTTAGCTTCTCTTGTCTGACCTTTAGGAGTACTCTGGGAAGGAGAGGTAGTGGGGGAAAAGCATATACTGTTAGATTTTTCCAACTGAATGATAGGGCGTCCACTTTCCATGCCTGCTTCTGGTAAATCCTTGTGCAAAATCTCTGCAATTGACAGTTGTGAGGGCAGGCAAATAGATCTATGTCTGGGCACCCCCATTTCCTTATTATAATCCTGAAGACTTGTGGATCCACTTTCCATTCATGGGGATCCATGAGGTTTCTGCTTAGTCTGCCAGGGTATTTGTTTTTGCTGGCAGGAATTGTGCTTGCAGGTGAACTTGAAAGGCCAATGCTGTGTCCCATAAGGTCATTGCTTGTCTACAGAGGGGGTAGGAATAAGTACCTCCCTGCTTGTTTATGTACCACATGACCGTAGTGTTGTCTGTCTTCATCAGTAATTGTCCTGGATGAAGCAGGCCCTTGAAAGCTGTCCGGGCATTTTGAACAGCTAGCATCTCTTTTTGATTGATGTGAAGATGCATCTGGTTTGCAGGCCATGTGCCCTGAATACATGTTCCTGCCATATGGGCCCCCCAGGCATAATCTGAAGCATCCGTTGTCAGTGTCTGGCTGTAGGTAAACTGAATGGCAGACCCTTGTTGTGGTGACAGGCTTCTGCCCACCACTGAAACTCCTGTTGTAGGCAGGGAATGAGTGCAATTACTGTCTCCAGGCTGTGGCAATGCTGAGTCCAAACACTTTTCAGATACCATTGTAGTTTCCTCATATGCAGTCTGGCATATGGAATTAGTAGAATGCAGGATGCCATGTAACCCAAGGCCTGCAGGATTTTCCTTGTAGGTAAGTGGGTTTTTGTTGCCAATTTCTTGAAGTAAGTAGTCAGATGCTTTTGTTTGTCTGGCGTGAGATAAGCCATCTGGGCAGCTGTATTTAAGCTTGCACCCAGGAATAGTATCTGTTGAGAGGGCGCTAGTTTTGATTTCTTTTCATTTACTGTGTACCCTAGGCCAATTAGTAATCTTTTTACAAACGCCAGATGCTTTAGAAGAGTGTCTTCGTTCTCTGCTTGAATTAGGCAGTCGTCCAAGTAGGGATATATTTGAATTCCTTTTTGTCTGCAAAACGCAATTACTGGTGCCAGGCATTTTGTAAAGACCCTGGGAGCAGTAGATAAGCCAAAGGGCAGTGCAGAGAATTGGTAATGCATTGAGCCAGCTATGAATCTGAGGTATCTCCTGCAAGATTGTCTGATTGGGACATGCAGGTATGCCTCTTTTAGGTCCAAAGTTACTAGCCAAGCCCTCTTGTCCAGCATGGGCAGTAGCTGCTGAAGAGTCAACATCTTGAATTTTGGAACTTTCAGAAACATATTTAGTATAGACAGGTCCAGAATTGGTCTCCAGGTTTTGTCCTTCCTGGGTACTAGAAAAAGTCTGGAGTAAAATCCTTGCCCCTGCTCTTGTTGTGGTACTTGCTGAATGGCCCTCATGTCCTTGAGGGCTGTAATTTGTTTTTGTGCCACTGCCCATTGATTGTGTCTGGCAGGTTTGGCATGCCATTTGACCTTGGTAGAGTGTGAAAATGAAACCTGTAGCCTTGGGACACTATGTTCAAAACCCATTTGTCTTGGGTAACCATTTGCCAGTTTGATGAAAAAAAGTGCTAGTTTTCCCCCTAAGGGAGATGTCAAAAGAAAACTGCTTGGATCTGGTAGAGGAAAGTCATTGGGACTGTTTCCTGTAAGGCTGTGATTTGTCTTCTCCGCTTTTGGAGGTAGGTGCACCCCATTGTTTAGGCCTGTATGAGCCTTGGGGCTGAGATCTGCCTCTGGGACGCCTGTATCTGCCTTTTTGTGGTCTGTCTGCGACTGGAAAGGACCAATGTTTAGAAGGCCAGTTCCTGCTAAACCTGGGTGGCTGTACCTGTAAGAAATCCTTGACTGCATGGATTTTGCTTTATCCTCCATTTTTTTTCAACACCTCTTCTGCTTTAGTACCAAACAAAGTATCATGCTGTAATGGTGCATCTAATAATTTTGCTTTAACATGATCAGGCAGATTTTGTTCCTTTAACCAAGCATGCCCTCTAATAACAGTACCTGTAACAGCGGCCCTGCAAGAGGCCTCCAGTGAATCATAACCACATTGCAAAGTATGCTTTCCCACTTGTTCAGTTGCATACAATAAATCCTGCGGAACCGCCTGATGGCAGGATAACCCAAGTGTGATGACTGCAGCAGTGTAACATGATGCACATCCTGCAATTCCTTGTTCTCTGAACATTCCGTATTTATCAACATTTCTGCTTAAGTAGTGACATTAAATATTACTGATATTTAAGCATATGAAATTGACAATTTAAAGCCCTTACGGCCAGGGTAGCAGTAGTGTATACCTTTTTCCCCCATCTGTCTAGAGCCCTAGAATCCCTATCAGAGGGGACAGGGTTTTCTGCAGTGGAAGCCTTAACCCCCTTGGGACCCTGAGATACAGCTTCTGGGTCAGCAGCAGGGTTTTTATATACGAATTTATGAGAATCCGGGACCCTGTAGTATCTGTCTGGCTTAGCAGGTGCAGGGGGTAAAGAGTCAGGGGACAGTCCGGACTCTGAAAATACATCTACAATGTCTAGGACAGGTGGAATGGCAAGGGGTCTGTGCAGAGGAAGAATCAGGAAGTCTCTGAGCCTTTTCTTAGACTCAGAATATTCTTGGCTCTCCCAGTGGAAATGCTCCCTCGTAGTATGCAGCGTTTCCCCAAAAGAAAAGTCCTCAGGAGGAGAGGCTGAAGGAATTGATTCTTCAGCATCAAAATCCTCATAGGGAAGCATGGAGTAATCCTGTTCAGAATAGGAATCAGAGGAAATAGATATCTGATCAGAAGAGTCATACACTGTCTCTTGCCTAGGCCACTTATCAGGAAAAGGATGGGAAGCCCCTGATCAAAGTAATTAGGTCTTCGGCCATTTTGAGCATCTGTTTTTTAGGCATGGAAGTCTGAAAAGGAGAATGCTGTACTTGTTTCTTTGTCTTTAGAGATGCTTTCGTCTTTGAAGCTGAGGACGACTTAATATATAGTTGTATAGGTCTGAAGACACCCGCAGAAGCCGATGCGTGCTCAGCGGCTCTGGACCCATCTGAGGGATTGATTTCAAAGTGTCCAATACCTTGAGTTTCCAGGGGCCCAGTCGGCTCCACGTGGGAGTCAGTAGTGGCCTGTGGCTCTGAGGTAGCGGGCATCAGGGGCTGCGAAAGTACCTCACTGAGAACTGGCGACTGGCCTAGAAGAGGCTTCGTCGTCGGTTTTGGGCCTCGGATGCCTATCCTTGTCCTTACGTTTTTTGTAAACTCCGGTTGTCGGCTGTTCCGCTGGCATTATATAATTAAATCTTTGGCCAAAGTAATTAAAAGCAAAATCGAACAGACGCTTGATAGTGCGTTGGTTGAATCTAGCACAAAACCGACAGCTAGCAACGCTGTGATCAGGGCCTAGGCAAGGAATACAGTAAGAGTGAAAATCCTTATGAGGTATTTGCTTCCCACAAGAAATACAATTGTTAAGTTTTTCTGACATCGGTCTGGAGCAAGAAAAAAGTTTCCCCAACGGGGTACTTAGCTTTAATGAAGACTTTGGTTCTGAAATTCAGATTTGAAAATCTCAGGCGCCGGCCGGCCCTTGCGAACTGCTTTTGCTTCGGGCACCGCGCGGCAAGAAAGACTGAAGAAAATGGCGTTGGCTGGATCTTTTATACCCCTGGTGCACTGACATTAGGGAAGAGGCAACAACAACCGACGCCAGACCTAGACTTTGGAATTCTGGCCGACTGCGGGTAGCCTGCCAGCAGGATAACCCAAGAGTACTGACTGCAACAGTGAAACACTAGGAACATCTACTGGGGACAAGTCTACTTTTCTTTTGGAAGGGGTAGCCTGGCTTCCCCTGATAAACAGTATAAGGTCTTCCGCCATTTTAAGTATTTGAGACTGAGGCAAGGAAGCAGGTGTCAGAGTTTGGGTTGTCGTTTTTCGGGTGTGGTTTGTACCCTGGGCTTTAGAAACTCAGTTGTTTTAGAAAGAAAGTACAGTTCTGTACACTTACCATAAATGTAGATGTTCGAGTGTATTCACTGTTGCAGTCACTACATTTGAGTAATCCTGCTGGCAAGTTGCCCTCAGTCGGCCTGAATTCCAAAGTCTTCGGTCCTGCGTCGGCTGTTGTCGTCCCTTCCCGGACGTCAGGGGTATAAAAGTAGCAGCCGATGCCATTTAGTCAAAATTTATATCTATATATAAAATAACATGCAGCAATATAAACTTTACCTTCATCCACCAGCAAATACACTACATAGGTTGTATAAAATCAGAGAAGGAAAGATAGGTTCCATCAGAAGAAAAAGGGGGGGTGGTGGGTGGGTAGCCTGGACTGCAACGATGAATACACTTGAACATCTACATTTATGGTAAGTGTACACAACTGTACTATGTTCTTCGTGTTTCACTGTTGCAGTCATTACATTTGGGTAGATTCCCAAAGCTATGGTTGGGTGGCTAGAGCTAAACAGCATTAGGAGCGGCTATGAGACCCTGCAGAACTGCAGTGGCAAAGCCTACCCTGGAGTTAGAGTAGAGTGGCAGATGATAGTGCTTTGTAAAGGTGTGCACTGAACTCCAAGTAGCTGCTCTAAAATGTCCTTGGTTGGTACTCCTCTAAGAAAGGCTGCTGAAGTGGCTGCAGCTCTGGTGGAATGTGGCCTAAAGCCCTTAGGCACTGGCTTGCCATGGTATAAGTAGCAGAAACTAATGCAGTGGCCTATCCATTTTGAAATAGTCTGCTTTGAGATAGCCTTTCCTTGTGATCCTGCAGCATATGCCAGAAGTAAAGTACAGTTTTTTACCTACCATAAATGTAGATGCTCGAGTGCTAATACAGCTGCAGTCATAACAGATGGGTTCTCCTGCCATCAGGCGGGTCCTCGGTCGTCCGAATTCCAAAGTCTAGGTCTGTCGTCGCTTCTTCCCGGACGTCAGTGCGACAGGGGAATAAAAGAACCAGCCGAAGCCATTTTCTTCAGTTTTTCTTGCCCCAGATGTCGGGTGCCCCCAGAAGGAAGGCAATACATAAAGTTATGTAATAATGTAGTGGAATATAATCAAAAAACAGTAGTTGCAAGCAAATACACCATAAATGAATACCCCAATCAGGTTGTATGAGGAGGTGTTAGCCAATATGCCTGTCCCAAGAGGGGAAGGAGGGAGGGAAACCTGGACTGCAGCTGTATTAGCACTCTAACATCTACATTTATGGTAGGTACAAAACTGTACTATGTTCATCGTGCATACAGCTACAGTCATAACAGATGGGTAGAATCCCAAAGCTAAAAAAGGGGTGGTAGGCACTAGGTGGAACTAGGAGGAGCCAGGATGCCCTGCAAGACTGCAGTGGCAAAGCCTGCTCTAGTTTTGGAATATAATGGTAGGTGGTAGTGCTTGGAGAAGGTATGCACAGAACTCCAAGTGGCTGCTTCCAAAATATCTTTGGTAGGAACTCCTCTGAGGAAAGCTGCAGAGGTAGCGGAGGCCCTTGTGGAGTGAGATCGGATGCCTGCAGACACAGTTTTACCATGAAAAGAGTAACAAAAGCGTATGCAGTGGGCTATCCATTTTGAGATTGTCTGTTTGGAAATTGGCTTCCCTTGAGCTCCTATAGCATAGGACACAAAGAGTTCTGATTTTCTGAAAGGCTTTGTTCTGTCCAAATAATAACGTAGCTGTCTGTGGAAGTCCAAGGAATGTAGTAGTCTCTCCCCTTTGTTTTGAGGATTAGGGTAAAAGGTAGGTAAGTGAATAGCCTGATTCAAAGCTACCCTGGATACCACCTTTGGCATAAAGGACGGATTGGTTCATAAGGAAACTCTGTCCTGATGGAAAATGATGAAAGGCTGCACAGACATGAGGGCTTGTAGTTCCGATACCCTGCGAGCTAAGGTGATCGCCAGAAGGAAGGCTGTTTTCCAGGACAAATATTGCAAATCTGTTGAGGCAGCTGGCTCAAAAGGAGGCAAGGTCAGCTTTTCTAGAATGAAATTGAGGTCCCAAGCAGGTACTGGTTGTTTCCTTGGGGGTTTTATATTCTTAGCCCCTCTGAGGAACTGTCTTAAGACGGGATGAGAGAATAAAGGAGGATCAGTGTTGTATTCTGCAGAAATGGCTGAGGCATGGATTTTGATGGAGGAGAATGAAAGTCCACTGCTTAGCAGCTCAGCTAGATACTGTAATATTTGAGGTAAATTCAGTATTCCAGGATTCTGGCCCTTTTTCTCATTCCAGGCACAAAATCGCTTCCATTTTGCAGAGTAAGCTTTCCTAGTAGAAGGCCTTCTGGCCTCCAAAATGACATCCTGCACCTCCTTGGAGAGTAGGGTCTGTTGTGAAGTTAAGGAATCTTCCATGCGGCCAGATTGAGTGTTTTCAGCTGACTGTGAAGAGTTTTGAAGTTGTGCTGAGTCAGAAGAAGAGGCATTAGAGGTAGGGGCCATGGTGGGGAATGCGTCAGGCTCCTCAGGAGTGGGTACCAGTGCTGTCTTCGCCAGTCTGGAGCAATGAGAAGAAGGAAAATCCCTAAGTCTCTTTTTAGATGCAGAGAAATCCTGACTTTCCCAGTGGAAATGTTCCCTTAAGGTATGTAAAGTTTCCTCAAAAAAAAAAATCCTCAGGGGGAGAAGCAGAAGGAATGGAATCTTCTGCATCACAGTCCTCATAAGTAGGTATAGACAAATCCTGTTCATTAGAAGAGTCAGAAGAAATAGAATCCTGTTCAGAAGATTCATAATCAATGTCTTGCCTAGGCATCTTAGAAGGGTGGTTACCCCGATCAGAGTAATTAAATCTTCATCCATTTTGATCATTTGTTTTTTAGGCATAGGGGCCTGCACATGTGGCTCAGGAGTTGTTTTTTTAGACATAGAATTAGATTTTGGCCTTAGTTTTGAAGTTGGCATCAGTCTAACATACAAATTTGTAGGCATGAAAACACCCTCAGAAGCCGGTGCCTGCACAGCGGCTCCAGACCCATCGAATGTAGAGACATCAGCGGGTTCCATACTTGAAGCATCTCGCAGCATACCGGACTCCGAAGGGGTCTCAGTAGAGGCTTGTGAATCAGAAGTAGCTGGTATCAGGGGCTGCAAAAGCGCCTCACTGAGTACCGGCGAACTGGTGACTGGCTTAGGAGAAGCGTCGTCAGTTTTGGACCTAGACAGCCTGTCTCTGTCTTTTTCTTTGCGTTTTTTTAGGTATTCCGGTAGTCAGATTGCTAACAGACATTTCTGGACAATTAAAGTGTGAGCCAAAATATTTAGAAGCAAAAATATACAGACGTTTAACACTGCGTTGATTAAATTTAGCACAAAACCGACAAGGTACATTGTGGTCAGGGCCTAGGCAAGGAATACAGTACAAGTGAAAATCCTTATGAGGTATTTGCTTCCCACAAGTAATGCAAGTATTAACTTTTACTGACATCGGAAAGGAGCAAGTAAAAGTTTCCCCAACGGGGTACTTCAGCTTTTTAGTTGAAGACTTCGGTTCTGAAACGCGAAAATTTCAGAAGTTGGCCGACCGGCACTTGCGAACTGCTCCTGCTTCGGGCACCGCGCAGCAAGAAAGAAAGACTGATGTATGTTTTATACCCCTGATGACCTGACGTCATGGAAGAAGGGACAGCAACTGACGCAGGACCCAAGACTTTGTTAATCAGGCTGACTGAGGGCAACCTGCCAGCAGATTACCCAAATGTAATGACTGCAACAGTGAAACACGAAGAACATCTGACTAGTTTAACGGAAGTGTTGTCGGCAGTCTGGGACCTGTGCGGTCTTGTCTCTGTCTTTATTCCTTATGTTTTTCAGAAGATCTGGATGTCTTACGAAGCCATATCGGCATTCGAGGACTGAGAGCAAAAATATCTAGCTACAAATAGGGCCTGGCGACGTATAGTTCTGGCATTGAACAAAGCACAAAAGCAACAGCTGGGGACGTGGTGGTCTGGGCCTAAACAAGTGACGCAGTAAGAATAAAAGTCTCGTTGTGGTACTTGCTTTCCACAGGTGAGACATTTGTTATCTTTTTCTGACACTGGTTAGAGCAAGAAAAAAGGATCCCCAACGGGATACTTAGCTTTAGAAGACTTCAACTTAAATTCGGAAACAAAAAACTCAGGTAGCGACCGACCGGCACTCGTGCAAACTGCTTCTGCTTCGGCTTCGTCAGCAGGAAAGACTGATGTAATGGCATCAACTGCCTGATTTTATACCACTGACGACCTGAAGTCGATCCTGGAGTGACAGCGACAGACGCTGAAATACTAATTCTCTGGTATTCGGGATGACTGAGGACTACCCTGGCAGGGATAACACAAATATGACTGCAACAGAGAAACATGATCATCATACTTTTATAAACGGCAGTCCTAAAAGCTGAGGCTCCATTGGAAAACAGATCAAATTTACAGTGCCTGGTGTATACAGAAGACCACATAGCCACAGTGTAGTTGTCCAAAAATGCAGTACATAAGAATGCTGCAGAGTATAATTTAAGAAATGGCAAGCAAGAAAGTGCAGTTTTGTACCTACCATAAATGTGGATGTCCGATAGGTATGCATCTGCAGTCATCACATATGGGTTGTCCTGCCTCAGGCAGACCTTCGGTCGGCCGGATTCCAAAGTTTGGGTCCGGCGTCGGCTGACCCCATCTTCCTCAGTGTTTCTTGCCCCAGGTGCCAGGTGCCCTCTAAGGAAGGCTAAATTTGGAGAAATGCAATAAATTCCAAACATGCACAGAAATATACATGTGTGTGTGTGTGTGTGTGTGTGTGTGTATATATATATATATATATATATATATATATATATATATATATATATATATATATAAAAAACAAATACACCATAATAGATAACCCCAGCTAGCTATAAGAGCGTAAAGTACCCAATAAATACCAAAGAGGGGAAGGAGGGAGGGTTAAACCTGACTGCAGATGCATACCTATCGGACATCTACATTTATGGTAGGTACAAAACTGTACTATGTCCTTCAAGGATGCATCTGCAGTCATCACATATGGGTAGAATACCATAGCCAATCTGGGGGTGGAGGATCTATGTAAAGGATGGTGTAGCTAAAATGCCCTGCAGGACTGCCGTAGCAAAGCCTGCTCTGGATCTGGAATATAAAGGTAAATTGTAATGCTTGGAAAATGCATGCACGGAGCTCCATGTAGCAGCTTCTAAAATGTCCTTGGTAGCCACTCCTCTTAAGAAGGCTGTGGAGGTGGCTGTGGCTCTGGTGGAATGAGGTCTAATGTTAGCTGGCACAGTTTTTCCATGAAAGGAATAACAAAAACAAATGCAATTCCCTATCCATTTTGAAATTGTCTGTTTGGAAATTGCTTTTCCTTGCGCACCAGCAGCATATGCTACCAACAACTGGTCAATTTTTCTGTAGCTTTTAGTTCTGTCCAAGTAGTAGCGCAACTGTCTGTGTATGTCCAGGGTGTGCAGAAGTTTCTCCCCTTTGTTTTGTGGATTTGGAAAGAAGGTAGGCAGGTGAATAGCTTGATTTAATGAGACCCTGGATACCACCTTTGGCATAAATGAAGGATTGGTTCTCAATGAGACTCTGTCCTGATGAAAAATAAGAAATGGCTGTACTGCCATGAGGGCCTGTAACTCAGATACTCTTCTTGCTGAGGTTATGGCCAGAAGGAAGGCAGTCTTCCAAGACAGGAACTGTAGTTCTGCAGATGCTGCTGGCTCAAAGGGAGGCAGAGTTAGTTTTTCCAACACGAAGTTAAGGTCCCAAGTAGGCACTGGAGGTTTCCTTGGAGGATTGATGTTTTTAATTCCTCTTAGAAACTGTCTTAGGAGAGGATGAGAAAAGACAGGTGGAACAGTATTGTACTCTGCTGAAATTGCTGAAGCATGAATTTTAATGGAAGAGTAAGACAGGCCATTGTGGAGCATCTCTGCCACGTATTCCAGGATATGTGCCATGTTCATCACTGTCACATCTAGGCCCTTTGTGGTGCTACAAGTGCGAAATCTTTTCCATTTTGCTGAATATGCCTTTCTTGTGGAAGGCCGGCGAGCTTCCATGATGATATCCTTCATTCTCTTGGATAGCTTATCCTGAGGAGGAGTCAAGGTATTTTCCAGGCTGTTAGTTGCAAGGTTTTCAGGCTGGAATGGAGAGTTTTGTAATTGCGCTGTGTCAGGAGAAGTGGCCATTGAGGAAGAGGCCATGGTTTCGTGCATCACATGCTCTTTAACAGTGGGTACCAGTGCTGTCTTGGCCAGTCCGGAGCTATCAGAATCACTTTTGGCTGCTCTGTCCTGATCTTCAGTAAGACCTTGGTCATTAATGGAAGAGGTGGAAATGCATACACTGTTAGAGTTCTCCAGCTGAAAGAGAGGGCGTCCACTTTCCAGGTTTGTGGGTGGTATGTCCTTGAAAAGAATTTCTTCAGCTGATGATTGAGGGGGGAGGCAAAAAGATCTATGTCCGGCCTTCCCCATGATTGTGTTATCTGTAGGAAGATGTCTGGGTGCAGCATCCATTCATGTGTATCCATGATATTTCTGCTTAAGCTGTCCGCCAGTATATTGTCATTTCCTGGCACAAACTGGGATTGCAGCTCTATATTGAGTTTCAAGGAAAGTTCCCATAGATTCATTGCCAGTCTGCAAAGAGGGTAGGAATGGGTGCCTCCTTGCTTGTTTACTTTCCACATAACTGTGGTGTTGTCTGTCCTTATTAGCAGGTGGCCTTGATGCAGAAAGAGTTTGAAGGCCTCGATTGCATGTATCACTGCCAGCATTTCCTTCTGGTTTATGTGCATGCGTAGCTCCTTTTGTGACCATAGTCCTTGAATACATCTGCCCTCCATGTGTGCTCCCCAACCGTTGTCTGAAGCGTCGGTTGTAATGGTTTGGCTGGCTATTGGTTTGCTGAAGGGCGGACCCCTGTTTGACTGGCTTGCTTGAGCCCACCACAGAAATTCCTTTTGGAGGCATGGAATGAGTGGGATCAAAGTTTCTAAGCTGTGACTGTGCTGAGTCCATAAACTCCTTAGGTACCATTGTAGTTTCCTCATATGCAGCCTTGCTTGTGGAATCAGAAGAATGCAAGATGCCATGTAACCCAGGGCCTGCAGGAATTTCCTTGCAGTCAGCTGAGTTTGTCTTGTCAGATTCTTGAAGTAATCCGGTAGTTGTCTTTGTTTTTCTTCTGTGAGAAAAGCCATTTGGGTGGTTGTGTCTAGATCCGCACCCAGAAAAGTTATTCTTTGGGATGGAACAAGTCTTGATTTGTGAATGTTGACTGTATATCCCAAGGCCTGCAGAAGGTGGATGGCATAATTCAAGTCCTTTACCAAAGTTTGTTGGCTGTCCGCTTGTATAAGGCAGTCGTCCAGATATGGGTATATTTGAATCCCTGAAGTCTGCAGTGTGCAATTACTGATGCCAGGCATTTCGTGAATACTCTGGGTGCAGTAGATAAGCCAAAGGGCAATGCTGAGAATTGATAATGCTCTGAACCTGCAAGAAATCTGAGGTGTCTTCTGCAACTTTGTCTGATAGGGACATGCAGGTATGCCTCCTTGAGGTCTAGAGTCACCAGCCAAGACCCCTTGCACAGCATGGGAAGGAGTTGCTGTAGAGTCAGCATTTTGAATTTTGGCACAATGAGATAAGTATTCAGTGCGGACAAGTCGAGAATAGGCCTCCATTGATTTTCTTTTTTTGGAACAAGGAAAACTCTGGAATAAAATCTTTGGCCTTGTTCTGAAAAAGGAACCTTTTCTACAGCTTTCATTTGCATTAAGTTGGAGATTTGTTTCAAAGCCTCTGCCCTTTGATTTGGTGGCAGGTCTGGCATGCCTTTTGTTTTTGGCAATGTGTGAAAATGGAACCTGTATCCTTTGTCTATTATTTGCAGTGTCCATTTGTCTCTTGTAATACTGTGCCAATTTTCTGAGAATAAAGAAAGCTTTCCGCCCAAAGGTGCTTCTAATTGAGCCCTGGTTGGCGGAGTCAAAGCAAAGTCATTGAGTCTGTCCTTGTGCAGCAGTTGTAGGTCCTGCATTACCTCTCTGGTTGGGAGGCTGCCATTGACGTCCTCTGTAGGAGCCTCTAGCTTGCCCTCTACCTCTGGCACGCCTGTTCTTGCCTCTCTGAAATCTATCTGTGTCCAGAAAGGACCAGTTCTTGGTAGGCCAATTTCTGCTGAATCTTGGTGGTTGGACTTGTAGAAAATCTTTGACTGTTTGTACAGATTTTGCCTTTTCCTCAAATTTCTTTAAGACCTCCTGGGCAGTGGAGCCAAATAACTTTTGCTTTTCCAGTGGAGCATCCAGAAGCTTAGCTTTAACATGGTCTGGTAGAGATTGTTCCTTCAGCCAAGCATGCCTACGTATGACTGCACCTGTCACAGCTGACCTATATGAAGCTTCCAATGCATCATAACCACACTGTAAGAAATGGTTGCTAACCTGCTGGGAGTTATGTACCAGATCCTGAAGTGATTTGCGATCTAGGGGTTCAGGTGAAGACAGTTTCTTATGCAATTCATCTAACAAATACTCTTGGTACTGTATCATATGAAATTGACAATTTAATGCCCTCACAAAAAGAGTAGCAGAAGTATACACTTTTTTACCCCATCTCTCTAAAACCCTGGACTCCCTTTCAGAGGGGAGTGGATTTTTAGTTGTGGCAGCTGCAACCCCTTTAGGGCCCTGGGAAATAGTTTCTGGATCAGCAGAGTGGGCCTTGTAAAGAAAATGATGCGAGTCCGGGACCCTGTAGTACCTATCAGGTTTGACAGGGGCCGGAGGAAGAGTGTCAGGGGTTATGCTAGACTCAGAGTACACATCATCAATGACATTCAAAACAGGAGAAATAGCCAAAGGTCTATGCTGAGGTAAATGCAGAAAAGTTCTTAATCTTTTCCTGGAATCAGAGAATTCCTGGCCCTGCCACTTGAAATGCTCTCTCATAGTGTGAAGGGTCTCCCCAAAGGATAGTTCTTCAGGAGGGGAGGCCGAGGGGATAGATTCCTCTGCATCAGAGTCCTCGTAGGCCGAAAAAGCCTCCTCCTGGTAGTCCGAGAGAGCAGAGCCATCAGAGGCCTCCTCTGAGGAGTGGGAATCAGAGGGCTCAACCCTGGGCCTTTTGTCTAGAGGAGGTTGAGAGCCCCTGTCCGGATGGGGTTGAGAGCCCCTAATTAAGGAAATAAGGTCCTCTGCTAAGGTTAGAATCTATGAACTTGTAGTGGGTCCCTGAGGAATAACCCTGGGAGGCATAGCTTGTGTGAGTTTAGCAGCTTTAGCCATGGTGAATGCCTTTATGGGGACATGGATGCAGGAGGCCTGGCTGCACCACGTGCTGGTGTAGTTTTGTCTAGAGGAATGGTGTCGGAAGTTTCCAAGACACCAGTTTCTGAAGGAAATTCAATAACTGACTCAGCAGGGGCCTCCGGGGCCAAGGTTGTCGGTCGAGCGGTTTCGGGGGTCGGAAGTACCAAGGACTCAGTTTCAGCCGAGACAGAGACACTCGCGGTAGGCCTGGCCGTGGTTTCAGCCGAAACCGCTGCCCGCGTGTGTCGGTCCTTGTCCTTCCGTTTCTTTGTTAAATGTGAAGTCGGAGTCTCCGACGGCATATTGTACGAAAACCTAGCCCCAAAAAATTCCTCTGCAAACTCCGCCCGACGTCTAAGAGTGCGTCGGTTGAAGGAAGCACAGGCTGAACAGGCCGAGACGTCGTGGTCTGGGCCTAGGCAGGGGAGGCAGTAAGAGTGGAAATCCTTATGAGGTATTTGTTTCCCACAAGATAAGCAATTATTAACTTTATCTGACATCGGCTGAGGCAAGAAAGAGTCCCCAACAGGGTACTTAGCTTTTGAAGTCTTCGGTAGCTGAATTACAGGAGCTGGCCGACCGGCACTTGCAAACTGCTTCTGCTTCGGGCACCACGC
Source organism: Protopterus annectens (assembly GCF_019279795.1). Classification (NCBI taxonomy): domain Eukaryota; kingdom Metazoa; phylum Chordata; order Ceratodontiformes; family Protopteridae; genus Protopterus; species Protopterus annectens. Next base: position 1,416,207,497 of record NC_056725.1, read on the forward strand.
GGCAAGAAAGACGGAGGAAGATGGCGTCGGCAGACGCTTTTATACCCCAGGCGCTCTGACGTCGGAGAAAGGGCGACATCAGCCGATGCCAGACCCAGACTTTGGAATCCAGCCGACCGAAGGGCTGCCTGAGGCAGGACAACCCATATGTGATGACTGCAGATGCATCCTTGAAGGACATCTTGGGCATATTTCAAATAAAAGAACATTATGCACTCTGCTCGTCACCTTGACTGTGATTCAGACACTTTCCCACTTTCTTTGCAGGGCGCAAGAAATAAACAACTGGTCATGTTTGTGAACAGGTTTCATTTGGCTCAGGTAAGAGTCTCACTTGTGTGTATCCATGCAATGGAGCAAGGTAAGTTCAGGTTACTTTTATCTTAGTTGTGAAGGATGACTTGGTCTGAGAAAGCAGTTTTGTTAAAAACGTAATACAAATGCAGATGCCAGATTAGATTCAGGACTGACTCTTGTGATTTCTGCCTACAGAAGCTCAAAGCTTGATCTGAATACCAGAGCTGTCACCTTGTTGCTCTCTTCTTCCAATGTCAAGATATCAGTGGTACAAAGGATAGTCAGCTTGTGCCATCTTTAAGTCTTTCTTGTCCCAGATTTAAGCCACTGCTACATAGGTTCCAGCACATGAACCACCCAAGGATGGCCTAAGTCCAGCGGTAATCACTGGATGAGGGACATAAGATGAGAGCAGAGGGAGGGATGAAATAGATACCCCGACCAGTCCCAGAGCAATAAGCAAAAGAGAGGGGATGGAGGGAGAGAAAGTACAGTTTTGTACCTACCATAAATGTAGATGTTCAAGTGCTAATACAGCTGCAGTAATCACAGACGGGTTCTCTGCCGTCAGGCGGGTCCTCGGTCGGCCGAATTCCAAAGCCTAGGTCCGGCGTCGGTTTTCGTCACTTTCTTTCCTGACGTCAGTGCGACAGGGGTATAAAAGACAAAGCCGACGCCATATTCTTCAGTCTTTCTTGCCCCAGATGTCAGGTGCCCCCAGAAGGAAGGCCATACATAAATTATATATACATATATATATATATATATATATATATATATATATTCAAGCAATGCAATGTAATCAAAAAACAGTAGTTGCAAACAAATACACCATAGAAGGAACCCCAAATTAGGTTGTAAGAGGAGGTGTTAGCCACTAGTCCTTTACCAAGAGGTGAAGGAGGGAGGGAAACCTGTACTGCAGCTGTATTAGCACTTGAACGTCTACATTTATGGTAGGTACAAAACTGTACTATGTTCATCGTGCATACAGCTGCAGTAATCACAGATGGGTAGAATCCCAAAGCTACGCACAGGGTGGTAGGCACTAGGTGGAACTGGGATGAGCCAGAATGCCCTGCAACACAGCAGTGGCAAAGCCTGCTCTAGTTTTGGAATATAAAGGCAGGTGGTAGTGTTTTGTGAAGGTATGCACAGAACTCCAAGTGGCTGCCTCCAAAATATCTTTGGTAGGAACTCCTCTGAGGAAGGCTGTAGAGGTAGCTGTGGCCCTGGTGGAGTGGGATCTGATGCCTGTAGGGACAGATTTTCCATGATAGGAGTAACAAAACCGTATGCAGTGGCCTATCCATTTTGAAATTGTCTGTTTGGTAACTGGTTTCACTTGAGCTCCTACAGCATAGGACACAAAAAGTTGTTCTGATTTCCTGAAAGGCTTTGTTCTGTCCAAATAGTATCGTAGCTGTCTATGGATGTCTAAGGAGTGTAGCAGCCTTTCCCCTTTGTTTTGAGGACTGGGGTAAAAGGTAGGTAAGTGTATGGGCTTGATTTAAACCTACCCTGGATACCACTTTAGGCATAAATGATGGGTTGGTTCGAAGGGAAACCCTGTCCTGATGGAAGATGAGAAAGGGCTGCACAGCCATGAGGGCTTGTAGTTCCGAAACCCTACGAGCTGAGGTAATGGCCAGAAGGAAAGCTGTTTTCCAGGACAAATATTGCAAATCTGTTGAGGCAGCTGGTTCAAAGGGAGGCAATGTTAATTTTTCTAAAATGTAATTAAGATCCCAGGCTGGCACTGGTTGTTTCCTTGGTGGTCTTATATTCTTAGCCCCTCTGAGGAGCTGTCTTAAGAGTGGGTGAGAGAATAAGGGTGGATCCGTGTTGAATTCTGCAGAAATGGCTGAGGCATGGATTTTTATGGAGGAAAATGAAAGTCCACTGTTCAGCAGCTCAGCTAGATACTGTAGTACCGGAGGCAAATTCAGTTTTCTAGGGTCCTAGCCTTTTTTCTCATTCCAAGAGCAAAACTATTTCCATTTTGCGGAGTAAGCCTTTCTAGTAGATGGCCTTCTGCCCTCCAAAATGACATCCTGCACCACTTTGGGGAGCAGGGTCTGTTGTGGTGTTAATGAATTTTCCATGCAGCGAGATTAATGAGTGTTTTCAGCTGGCTGTGAAGAGTTTTGTAGCTGTGCTGAGTCAACAGAAGAGCATTAGAGGTAGGGGCCAGGGTGGAGTATGTGTTAGGCTCCTCAGGAGTGGGTACCAGTGTTGTCTTGGCCAGTCTGGAGCAATCAGTATCATCTTCGGTCTGTCTGCTCTTGCTTTCAAGAGCACCTTGGGCAGAAGAGGCAGAGGTGGGAAAGCGTAAAAGTACAGTTTTGTACCTACCATAAATGTAGATGTCCGATAGGTATGCATCTGCAGTCATCACATATGGACTTCAAAAGCCAAGTACCCCGTTGGGGACTCTTTCTTGCCTTAGCCGATGTCAGATAAAGTTAATAATTGCTTAACTTGTGGGAAACAAATACCTCATAAGGATTTCCACTCTTACTGCCTCCCCTGCCTAGGCCCAGACCACGACGTCTCGGCCTGTTCAGCCTGTGCTTCCTTCAACCGACGCACTCTTAGACGTCGGGCGGAGTTTGCAGAGGAATTTTTGGGGGCTAGTTTTTCATACAATATGCCGTCGGAGACTCCGACTTCACATTTAACAAAGAAACGGAAGGACAAGGACCGACACACGCGGGCCGCGGTTTAAGCTGAAACCACGGCCAGGCCTACTGTGAGTGTCTCGGTCTCGGCTGAAACCGAGTCCTCGGTACATCCGACCCCCGAGGTATCATCTATGATCTATTTACTGAAGGTTTTATTGACATAGATGAATTTAATTACTTAAACATTTGTCACCCCAGGACACCAACAATGTTTGGGGTGCTTAAAATCCATAAGGACTTACAAAACCCCCCTTTTAGACCTATTGTGGATGCACAAGGGTCTATCACTAACCCTTTAGCAAAATTTATTGATAACAAGTTAAAAAAGTATATACACATGGAAAAACATTTATTGAAAGATTCATGGGACTTTTTATCCACTATTGGGTCTACTGAATACAATGGGAATGATATATTTGTCACTATTGACGTTAAAGACTTATATTCTGTTATTCCTCACGATACGGGTATAGATTGGTTTAATTCATTTTTGGATGAAAAGGGTTTAAATCAAAAGAGTATTAATTTGTTTGATCAACTTATTGACATTATTTTAAGGAATAATTTCATAATTTTTAACAACAATATTTATTTGCAAAGTGAAGGAGTGGCTATGGGTTCACCGTGTGGTGGCCCTTATGCAAACATAGTAATGTACATGTGGGAGAAGTAGTACGTTTTTAGTTCAATATTTTTTAACTTCTGTAAAATTTATCTACGTTTCTTGGACGATATATTTATCTTGTGGAATGGTAATGGTGATAAACTACATGAATTTTTAAATTATATTAACTCAGCAACTACTTTTTTAAAATTCACTGCTACCATTAATTCTACTGCCATATCTTATTTGTATGTTTTACTGAAAAGGACATTATAAACAGAGTTCAAATCAAAAATATACAGAAAAGAGAGACATATATAGTAATAGCTTATTGCATTTTAACAGCTGCCATCCCTACACCCAGAAGAGAGCTGTTTTAAAGGGTCAATTTGTCAGGGCTTCTAGGATGACCAGTAAAAGAGATGACTTTATAGTTGAAGGTCTTAAATTGTGTGATATGTTTAAAAACAGAGGTTATCCTGACAATTTAATATACAATATTATGAATGAAGTAGTTGATAAGAGACAAGTTACATTTTATACCTTTATTAAATCATGCAGACAAAACTACACTAAACGTATTGAATTCAAATGTGGTAAATTTGGACAACAACACTAATAATCATACTACAATGATTCATATTGACACTGAAACATTAAATAATACAGGAACGTCATCATTTACAAAGAGTTTTATTACAACCTTTAATTCAGACAGCACTTCTACAGATAACATCTTAAGGAAGAATTGGCAGCTTATTAAGGCGGACACATCATTGCACCCCCTTTTTACTAACAATCCATCTATAGTGTACAAAAAAGGTATGAGCTTGAAAAAACATTTGGAAAAAACATACAAAACAAAATATGGGAAAACTTTTAGATGTGGTAGATGCAAATATTGTAAGTATGTATTTGAAACGAACGAATTGATGATAAACAATATTAAGATCTGTTTAAAGGAAAAAGCTTGCTGTTATACAGCAAAAGTTGTGTATTGTGCCCTATGTAATGATTGTACTTCATTTTACATAGGAAAAACAGAAAGAAAATTGAAAGAACGTATAGGTGAACATATAAGGGCCATAACAGATGGAAATGAATTAAATGCTTTAGCCAAACACATTAATACAAATACATCGCACAACTTTAAATTTGTAGTGTTGGATGTCCTGAAAGTAGACAGGGGGGGGGGGGGGGGGCTGGCAATTATTATTGGAAAGATGTGAGTTAGAATGGCAACTAAGATTGAATGCCAATTATTGGCCAGGCTTAAACAATTGTTTGTCTATTGGTAGTATTTTAAAATTGAAATCATTAGTTAGATAATGTGTTTTTAAATTCAACTCATTGTTATTTAATAGGATATTTATAAAATTCATTAATTTAAAAATTATAATTATTTATTATTTTATTTTTATATTTCACATTTAATATAAAAATTTTATAATTATAAATATATTTTAAACAAAAACAAAATAAAATGAATATTCAAATATTTTGAGGAATATTATTTTTTTAAAAAAAAATTATTTTTTATGAATATCATCTTATGTATTACTAAATTAATTCATTTATCACTTATTATGACATTACCATTCACTTTTGCATCTTTATAGATTCGTATTGTGGGCCAATCAATAAATTATCCACAAATCTACCTAAATTTTGGTATCATATTCATGAATACACATACATCTACAATTAATTTTCTGAATATTTTTCATAGAACAAATTAATATCACCAATATTATTTTTACTGAATTTTTTAGAGGTCACCCTGAAAACCTTATAAATTTGGGTTGAGCGCTTTTTTATATACAAGCGCACATTTGTTAGTATCATTAGACTTTTGCAAGAGACGCTTTATTTTTATGCACATACATTTAATTGAATTAAATTCATTATGATATTACCATTAACGTATTAGGTCTATTTTAGAGACATAGTAATGGGTCAACGAAGAAATTATTTACACAATTACATAATCAAGGGTATCAAGTATTTATATTAACACACACACAATGTACAACTTACATATCATTGATGGAATATAGCAACAATTACAATTATTACTTTAATCACTGTTATTGTATATTTTCAGAGGCTAGCTTATAAACCTTATTAACACGGGTTGAGCGCTTTCATATACAAGCGCACACTCGCTAGCTTTATATACATTTAAGTGATGGTTCACTTAAACTTACAAATATTTACTCAGATTAATGTTTACATCCCATTAATTTGGAGTTATTTTGTATAAGGATTTACAGTGGAGAGCAAACTTTCTTTCTTTAATTACTATTTACTATTTATTGATCACACGTTGCTTTTTCAATGATCCTTTATTTATTCCTTATTTACTGATGATACGCTGCTTCGTTTTGATGAATATTTGATGCATTTTGTGTATGCATTTTAGATGTATTATTGGGTGTACGCTTTAATCATATAAGTATTTGTACAGTGCTGATTTCAGCGTTGTGCTCATGGAGATAGTACTAGTATTGTTTATTACAGTACTACAGCACTATTTTACGTATTGGTTTTATATTGTTAAAAGCTTTAAAGCATGCTATGTCTTTAATTTTTTGAATGTATTTAATTGATTACATCACTGACTCAATTTATTTAAACCACAGGAAGTGATGCAAAACTGTTTTTGAAAAAGTTTGGCATGAGCCAAATGAAAGCGCTAACTTCAACTGTCTTTTATGCATCGTGGATTTTTTTATTAAACCCTACCTGAGTACTATTCAAGTTGGATACTCGTTTTTGGTGGGCTTGTGCCTTTACACTTTCGTCATTAGAGCCTGTCCAGGAGAATGCTGTACTTGTTTCTTTGTCTTTAGAACTGCTTTAGTCTTTGCCTTTGAAGCTGAAGATGGCTTTACATATAACTGTGTAGGCCTGAAAACACCCTCAGAAGTCGATGCCTGCTCAGCGGCTCCGGACCCATCTGAGGGAATAGTTTCCGACTGTCCAATACCTTGAGTTTCCAGCGGCCTAGTCAGCTCCATGTGGGAGTCGGAAGCAGCCTGTGGCTTTGAGGTAGCGGGCGTCAGGGGCTGCGAAAGCGCCTCACTGGAACCGGCGACAGGCCTAACAGAAGCCTCGCCGATTCTGGACCTCGGATGCCTGTCCTTTTCTTTTTCTTTGCGCTTTTTATAAACTCCGGTAGTCAGCTGTTCCGACGGCATTATATAAATGAATCTTCTGCCAAAATAATGAAATGCAAAATCGTACAGACGCTTAATAGTGCATTGGTTAAATCTAGCACAAAACCGACAACTAGCAATGTCGTGGTCAGGGCCTAAGCAAGGAATACAGTAAGAATGAAAATCCTTATGAGGCATTTCCTTCCCACAAGAAATAAAAATTATTAACTTTTTCTGACATCGGTCTGGAGCAAGATAAAAGTTTCCCCAATGGGGTACTTAGCTTTAATGAAGACTTCTGAGATTTTCAAATTCGAATTTCAGATCTGGAGTCGGCCGACCGGCACTTGCGAACTGCTTTTGCTTCGGGCACTGCGCGGCAAGAAAAACTGAAGAAAATGGCGTTGGCTGCATCTTTTATACCCCTGGCACACTGACATCAAGGAGGAGGTGACAGCAACCGACGCCGGACCCAGACTTTGGAACTCGGGACGACTGCAGGTAGCCTGCCAGCAGGATAACCCCAATTGTAATGACTGCAGCAGTGAAACACGATGAACATCTGCATTCTTATTTGTTTAATGTTTTTCCTAATTATATTCAGAATGTTGATAAAATACGCAGCTGTCAAAATATTTTCTTTTCTTCCAGGAAGTTTAAAAACAATCCATGTAGTAAATAAGGAAAAAAAAACAAAGCTCAGTGCACCAGGAATCTTGTTCTATGCTTTCTTATATAGTAAATGTATACAGAGGGCTTTGCTGAGTGCGTTTAACCACTGGAGGTGATGTGCCTTTATGCACTGTATCAGACAATCTGTTATGCTGATGGGTTCATACCAGTGATTTTCTGTTGACACGTGATCTGTTTCTTATTGGCATTATACAGTTGTCTACTATTGACTTACTATTGCTGTTCTTTTAGCTGTTGTAATTTAGTTTGTAAACATTACCTGGACAGAATATTACCATGCTTTTTCTAATTCCTTTAGTTACCGTTGTGCATTGGGATGTACGAGTAGTTTTTCACTTTCTTGGCCATACAGTAATGTATCTCACTTACTTACCTGGGGTACTTAAGTGAAGTGAGACTTAATGATGAGAAGCGTTTTAAATTTCCTAACGTTATGAGTATTTTGATTCCTGGGTATGGATTTACTGAATTTTCACATGCTGTAAGACAGAATAAAAAGCAGTGTATCATAGTGGTGTGGTTCTATATAAAGAAAATAGAGAAAGATATAGATCTTGCACATTTCAAACATTATTTGAATGTACGGGTAACTGCAAATTGACTCCTGGTTTAGCACTCTTGTCCTTCTTGCTGTGGCAAAATGTAAATATTCTGCTCATTTCTATCTTATTTATTATATTTTAAGTTTGTTGACTGGGATAGTCAGACTGGATACATGTCCATTTTAAGCAGAGGTCAGAGGAGAAAAGTTCCAAACTTACAAAGACAAGCAAGTTACAGTATATGCACAAACACTGTATTAACATGCAAGTTAGTCTCAGTTTATATACAGAAATGTATACAAATATGTTAGTTTCTCTTATCAAACCTATAGGTGCAGCTTAAACACACAGTATCTGCAAAGATGTTAGTTTCTCTTTTCAAACCTTTTGGTGTAAGAGGGTAGTTACTATGAATAAAATTGTAGAGATATGGAAGTGGATGAGGCTTTAGTCAGGGTTAGAGCAAAGACATAACCAGTGAGTTTTAATATACTGGTTTAGATTTTTTTTTAACTGATTAAGGGAAGGGTTCAGAGTAAGGTCAGATGGGAGCGAATTCTTGGTTTTGCCTACTGAATTAGGGTAAGTAAGAGTAACTGGTGGTTAACAATGGCAAAGGCCTTGGAAAGATCAAGAAACGGGGCAGATGACAGTATGTTATGGTTGGAATTTGACATTAGCAAAGGAGAAGAGGGCTGAGGTGGTACTGTGCTGTGGTCTAAATCCGTGCTGGGAGTTGGCCAGAAGATTATTTTGAATAAGTTAGTGTAAGAGTTGTTTATGGATACACTTTTCCATAATTTTAGCCAGAGGGGAAAGGATAGCTATTGGTCTATAGTTTGACAGTTCAATGGAGCTGCCACCTTTATGGAGTGGTATGACATGGAATATTTTCCAGACAGAGGCTTCAGTTATGGTTCTGTTCATCAAAATAGTGACAGGGTATGCTATGACATCAGGAGGTAGTCTGCAGGGAGAAGGTCAGCTGAAAGGGTGGTTGGTTTGAGTTTTGTGATTAAGGCTGTAATGAGAGAAGTCTAACTTTTTGAAAGCTAAAGGAGATTGTCACTGGGTTTAAGGGTTTTAGCATTCGGGCAAGTGGGTTTACGTTTGCTAGCATGGGCCTAGATAGTTTACGTGGAGAAATTGTTGAAGGTGTTGGCAATGGACTCTGGTGCTTTTTGGCTAGGGGCTGAGGGGGTTGGATTAGTGGATTGTCCTGGGTGGAAGAGTTTAATACCTGCCCAGAACTTCTGTGGCTTGTTCTGCTGATGGCAGAAATGTTTTTGTCTAGCAATATGGATTTTTTTGTATCATTCCGAGGCCAATTTTCAGTGGCGGCCTGGGGAGAAACGCTCATGATGCATGTCTTTGTGATATAGCTAGAGATAGAAAGACAGATATAGTTTTTTTGGTGCATTCACTGTCAGCATTATGGAACTCCATATTTCAAGCAGTTATGATGTATTGTTTAATTGATAATACTGATGCAGAAATGCTCCCATGTAATTTTCAGTTTTTATAATGGAGTAATGACAAAACACACTGCCACTCTTGTATTTTAAAGTAAATCATAAAGATTTCAGCATAGTTACAGCATTGTGTATTGTTTGGCAAATGGGTGAAATTCTTGGCTAGGCTTTAGGGCCTCCATGCCAGTAGCCTATAATCATGTGAATCACTTCACTGGTAGCACGACTGAACTGTCAAATCAAGAGCTGGCCTTTGTTTATTCATTGCAGGACCAGAAACTCAAACGTTGCATTATACTTGAAGAGCTTGTTTACAGGATCTGTAAAGTGCAAGGCATGTGGCTTCTATATCAGTGCATATCATGAGAATGTTGTATCGGCATGAAGGAAAATAGTTGACCATCAATCAGACTGTGACAGTCTTCTATTTAGCCCTGATTTCAAGTCGTTTACATTCCGGTGTTCAAACAAGAATCTTGTCTTTAAATCCACATGCATTTTTTTGTACCCTGAGGCTGTCACAATCTCAGTCTTATACACTAGCAACAGATCAAGCAGGTTTATTAAGAATAATTCAGCCTTCAATTGCAGTCAACTACACTACAAGTTGTCTGCTGCAGTATGACTGGTTTTTCATGCATTTAAACACTGAAAGAACTGGAGTGGGTTTTGTGGGAGTGACCCATCTGTGAGCGTGGCTCAAAATGAGGTGTTCCTTAAGTTCGGTGTGGGTGGGGCTTAAAGGGCACCAGAGCAGTACTTCGCCTAGGGCGCCATTTAAGCTAAGGCCGGCCCTGCTGGATCCATCCAAGGTAGAGACATCCGCAGGTTCCACAGCTGAAACATCTTGCGGCATACCGGACTCAGAATGGGTCTCAGTAGAGGCCTGCGAGTCAGAAGCAGCGGGTATCAGGGGCTGCGAAATCACCGGCGAACTGGCGACTGGCTTAGGAGAAGTGTCGTCGGTAGCTTTGGACCTCTGCAGCCTCTGTCTTTATCTATGTGTTTTTTCTGAATCCCGGTAGTTAGAAGGCTAACAGATGACATTTCTGGATAATTATACTGAGAACCGAAATATTTAAAAGCGAAAATATACCAACGACGGATAGTGCTCTGTTTAAATAAAGCACAAACCCAACAGCAAGGAACGTTGTGGTCAGGGCCTAGGCAAGGAATACAGTACTAATGAAAATCTTTGTGAGGTATCCATGCAATTATTAACTTTTACTGACATTGGTAAGGAGCAAGAAAAACTTCCCCCAATGGGGTACTTAGCATTTAGTTGAAAACTTCGGTTCTGAAACTCAAAAATGAAAATTTCAGGAGTTGGCCGACTGGCACTTGCAAACTGCTTCTGCTTCGGGCACCGCACGGCAAGAAAGACTGATGTAATGGCATCGGCTGCATGTTTTATACCCCTGACGACCTGACGTCATGGAAGAAGGGACAGCAACCCACGCAGGAACCAAGACTTTGTTAATCAGGCCGACTGAGGGCTACTACAAGCAGATAACCCAAATGTAATGACTGCAACACTGAAGCACGAAGAATATCTTACGGTGAAAAGGTGCATACTAATGCTGAATATTAATGAGCTTTACTATCATTGGTTAATTAATTGCTCATTACCTACAAGGTTTAAAAGTAATGCAATGTGTGTTTTAAAATTGTCTGATGAAGGCTGGTATTATACAGCCGAAAGCGCTTACCATTTTTGTAATAAAAACTTTGGATATCAATCTATTGGTGGTCCGGCACTTGTCATTGTGCTACTGGGTTTTATTGTTCAAAAGTCTGTGGTCGGTTGTGGTGTAACATCTGCAATGGTATGGAGATGGGGGAAGTGTACCAACAAAGTACAGTTGTGCACACTTACCATAAATGTAGATGTTCGCGTGTATTCACTGTTGCAATTATCACATTTGGGTTATCTGCTTGCATTAGCCCTCGGTCGGCCTGATTATCAAAGTCTTGGGTCCTGCATCGGTTGCTGTTGCATCTTCCATGATGTCAGGTAGACAGGGGTATAAAGCATGCAGCCGACGCCATTACATCAGTTTTTCCTGCCCCAGATGTCAGGTGATGTCAGGTGCCCCCCTAATAGGGAGCAATGAAATATATATAAGCAAGGTTATACCTCCAACAAAAAAAGCAAATACACCAGAAAGCTTTTAAGCATAGTAAAGGAGAACAGAGGTATAGCCAAAAGAAGTCAGGGGGCTGGAGGGACAGTAACCAGGACTGCAACAGTGAATACACTTGAACATCTACATTTATGGTAAGTGTACACAACTGTACTATGTTCTTTGCATTTCAATGTTGCAGTCATCACATTTGAGTAGATTCCCAAAGCTAAGGCTGGGAGGAGGAATTTAGATAGCATTAGGACCAGCTATAGGCCCTTCAAGACTGCAGTGGCAACGCCAGCTCTGGATTTAGAGAAAAATGGCAAATGGTAATGCTTGGTGAAAGTATGTACATAACTCCAGGTAGCAGCTTCTAGGTTGTCCCTGGTAGGGACACCTCTGAGAAAGGCTGTAGAGGTAGATGCAGCCCTGGTTGAATGTGGTCTTATCCCCTGTGGGATAGGTTTTCCATGGTGCTTACAGCAGAAATGAATGCAATGGCCTATCCATTTAGAAATAGTTTGCTTTGAAATGGCCTTCCCCTCTGCCCTGCAGCAAACGCCACCAGCAGTTGTTCAGATTTTCTTTGAGGTTAAGTCCTGTCCAAGTAAAATCTAAGTTGTCTGTGCACATCTAAGGAGTGCAGTATCCGTTCCCCTTTGTTCTATGAATTAGGAAAGAAGGTTGGCAAATGAATGGACTAAGAGCCACACTGGATACTACCTTGGGCATGAAGGAAGGATTGGTCCTGGGGGACACCCTGTCCGCATGAAAGATGATGAAAGGCTCCATTGCCATAAGGGCCTGTAATTCAGATACCCTTCTTGCTGAAGTGATTGCTAAAAGAAAGTCTGTTTTCCAAGAAAGGAATTTTAACTATGCACTTGCAGCTGGCTAAAAAGGAGGTAGAGTGAGCTTTTCCAATACAAAGTTAAGGTCCCAGGCTGGAGTTGGGGCTCTCCTAGGTGGTCTTACGTTTTTGGCCCCTCTGAGGAACTGCTTGAACAGTGGATGAGAAAAGAGGGGTGGTTCTGTGTTGTAATGAGCTGAAATGGCTGAGGCATGAATTGTGATGGAGGAAAAGGAAAGGCCCTTGTGAAGTATCTCAGTTAAGCATTGAAGAATCTGAGACAAATTGGGCGCTGCTGTGTCCATCCCTTGAGTTTGGTTCCAGGAACAGAATCTTTTTCCATTTTTCAGCATAAGATTTTCTAGTACTAGGCCTCCTTGCCTCCAAAATGACATCCAGCACTTGTTTATTGAGGGATGGTAACGGAGAGAATAAGTAATTAGCCAGGCTTGCCAGGTTCAGGGTTTGAAGCTGAGGATGCAAACTCTGGCCTTCCTGCTGGGACAGCAAAGGCATAAACTGAGAGGCTTTTCCACTTGAAAGACAGGACATCCACTTTCCGATCTTGTTTGTGGCAGTCCTCGTGCAGAATTTGTCCAATTGGTAGTTAGGGGGGGGGGGGAGGCAAACAGGTCTATATTTGGGCTCCCCCATTTGTTTATCAACATGTTGAAAGTCCTTGGTTCCAGTTTCCACTCGTGTGGGTCCATGAGATTTCTGCTTAGTTCTCTGCCAGTGTTTAGCTTTCCTGGCAGGAATTGAGTCTGTAGATGCACTTGGTAGTTCAAGGTTGTGTTCCACGAAGCCATGGCTAGTCTGCAGAGGGGATATGAATGGGTACCCCCCTGCTTGTTTAAGTGCCACATAACAGTGGTGTTGTCCGTCTTTACCATTAATTGTCCTGGAAGAATGGGGTCCTTGAAGGCTGTCAGAGCATTCTGTACAGCTAACATTTCTTTTGATTGATATGCAGGTGCATTTGACTTGGGTTCCATTTGCCCTGAATGCATTTCCCTGCCAGATGAGCCCCCCGTGCATAGTTAGATGTGCCTGCTAATAGGGTTTGGGCAGCAGGGGGTACAGTGAATGGTAGTTGCCCACCAAAAGAACTAACTGTAGGCAAGGTATGATAGGAAGCATTGCTTCTAGATCCGGAGAATGTTGACACCATTGGCTTTTTAGATACCAATGCAGTTTCCTCATATGCAGTCTTGCATATGGAATTAGGAGAATGCAGGAGGCCATGAAGCCCAAGACTTGCAGTATTTGCCTTGCAGATAGCAGGGTTTTTGTGGCCATTAGTTTGAAGTAAGTTGTTAAATGCATGTGTTTCTCTGGCATGAGGAAAGCCATCTGGGAAGTTGTGTTCAAGCTTGCTCCCAGGAATATAATTTGTTGACAGGGTACACTATTTATTTTCGTTTATGGTGTACCCCAAACAATTTAGCACCTTTTGTACAAATGCCAGATGATTCAAAAGTATGGCTTTCTGCTTGAATTAGGCAATTGTCCAGGTATGGGTATATTTGAATATTTCTTTGCCTGCAAAATGCAATGACTGGAGCTAGGCACTTTGTGAATACCCTGGGCGCAGTAGATAAGCCAAAGGGCAGTGCAGAGAACTGATAGCGCATGTAGCCTGCTCTGAAGCGTAGGTATCTTCTGCAAGATTACGTGATTGGGATGTGCAGGTAGGCTTCCTTTAAATCCAGTGTTGCCAACCAGGAAGCAACTGAAGAGTTAGCATCTTGAATTTTGGGATCACCAAAAAGGTGTTTAGGATAGAAAGGTCCAGGATAGGATGCCATGAGTTGTCTCTTCTGGGTACCAGGAAAAGTCTTGAGTAGAAACCTTGTCCCTTTTCCTGTTCTGGTACAGTTTGAATAGCCCCTATGCTTAAGAGAGAGTACTTGCTTTTGAGCTTCTTCCCACTGACTTGCGGTAGATTTGGCCAACTGTTTGGGGTTGGTAACATGTGGAAGTGGAATCTGTACCCTTGGGAAACAATATTTAAAACCCATTTGTCCTGGGTAATGAGTTCCCAGTTTTTTTGCCTGCAGAGCCATCTTTCCCCCCTAAAGGAGAAGTCAGTTGAGAAGGGCTTGGAAGTTTTAAAGTTAAGTCATTGAGACAGTTTACCATAGGGGGAGTCTTACTACTCCCCGATTTGGAAGTGGGAGCCCTCCACTGCTTAGTCCTGTGCTTACCCTGGGACTGAAGCCTGGGTTTTCTGCTGGTTCTGGGTTTGGACTGAGAAGGCCTGGAAGAGGCAATAAAGGACCAATTCTTAGAGGGCCAGTGCCTATTAAATCTTGGAGGATGTACTTGTAGGAAATCTTTAACAGTTTGCATAGATTCAGCTTTTTCCTCCATTTTTTAAGTACTTCTTCTGCTTTGCCAAATTGGCAATCCTGATGTAAGGGAGCATTCAGCAATTTAGCTTTAACATGATCTGGCAAACTTTGCTCCTTAAGCCAAGCATACCTTCTAAGTACAGACCCAGTGACAGCAGCCCTGCAAGATGCCTCTAGTGAATCAAAACCACATTGCAAAGTATGTTTTCCAACTTGTTCAGCAGAATGCATTAAATCCTGTAAATCCTTATTTTCAGCAGAGTCAGGAATCAAAATCATTGTCTGTTTAAGCAATCCAATAATATGCTGCTGATACATATGAAATTGGCAGTTTAAGGCCATAATGGCCAAAGTTGCAGTGTATACCTTCTTACCCCATCTATCCAGAGCCTTAATATCTCTATCAGAGGGGGTAGGATTTTTGGCAGTAGTAGTCTTAATGCCCTTGGGTCCCTGTGAAATGGTCTCAGGATCCGCAGTAGGATTTTTAAAAAGGAACTTGTGAGAGTCAAGAAAGTACAGTTTTGTACCTACCATAAATGTAGATGTTCGAAGATCCACATTGCTGCAGTCCTAACACTTGGGTAGTCCGCTGTCCCAGTCGGCCCGAATACCAAAGTATAAGGCTGACGTCGGTCAAGGCGCATTATTCTGACGTCAGGGTACAAATGCGCATGACCGACGTCATATCCTCAGTCTTTTCTTGCCCCAGATGTCAGAAGACCCTAAAAAGATAAGGCCAAAACCAAAAAACACCAAACACTCCTGTACCAAATATATGTACAATATATACAAATTTACAAAAGTACAACCCCACCCACACAACCACCCCTAAACACAGAGGGGAAGGAGGGAGGGTAAATTGGACTGCAACAATGTGGATCTTCGAACATCTACATTTATGGCAGGTACAAAACTGTACTATGTTCTTCATCTCACATTGCTGCAGTCCTAACACTTGGGTAGAATCCCAAAGCAGAGGTAAGGGAGGCTGGCAAATCATAAAGAAGCAGGAGCTGTCAACATGCCCTGCAAAATAGCCGTGGCAAAACCAGCCCTAGATTTAGAGTAGAGAGGAAGGTGGTAATGCTTAGAGAAAGTATGCACTGAACTCCAAGTAGCTGCCTCCAAAATATCCTTAGTTGCCACCCCCCTTAGAAATGCTGTTAAGTGGCAGTAGCCCTAGTGGAATGAGGCCTAATCCCAGCTGGAATCTCCTTGCCATGATGGGAATAACAAAATGCAATGCAAAACCCAATCCACTTAGAAATAGTTTGTTTTGACAACAGGCTTGCCCTGAGAACTCAAAGCAAAAGAAACAAACAACTGCTGAGACTGCCTAAAATCCTTAGTCCTGCTTAAATAATAACGCAACTGCCTGTGTACATCTAAAGTGTGCAAAATCTTTTCCCCTTATTTTGGGGATCTGCATAAAAAGTAGGCAAATGAATAGTTTGGTTTAAAGCCACACTAGAGACCACCTTAGGCATAAAGGAAGGATTAGTACGTAATGATACCCTATCCTTATGGAAAATCAAAAAAGGCTCAACCGCCATAAGGGCCTGCAATTCAGAAACCCTTCTTGCAGAAGTAATGGCCAACAAAAAGCAGTCTTCCATGACAAGTATTTCAATTCAGCAGTAGCTGAGGCTCAAAAGGTTGTAGAGTAAGTTTCTCCAACACAAAATTGAGGTCCCAAGCAGGAGTAGGAGCTCTACGTGGGGGTCTTATATTCTTTGCCCTCTAAGAAATTGCTTGAACAAAGGATGAGAAAACAATGGTGGGTCACAATCATAGTGAGCTGAAATTGCTGCAGCATGAATCTTAATGGAAGAGAAAGACAAACCTTTGTCCAATAACTCAGTAAGATATTGAAGAGCCACACTCAAATTAGGCTCAGAAACCTCCAAATCCTTTGCTGCACTCCAAAATAAAAATCCCTTCCATTTTTCTGCATACACTTTCCTTGTACTAGGTCTTCTGGCTTCCATAATCACATTCAAAACTTGTTGAGGAAGTTGAGACCTGCTGTGGTTCAAAACAGAATATGCCAGGCTGTTAGATGAAGAGAGTGAAGCTTGACATTGAGTAGATGACCGTCCCTCTGAGACAATAGGTGCGGAATTAAAGGTAAAGGCCATGGAGGCTTCCTTACCAGACTCCTCAGTAATGGGTACCAGTGTTGCCGAGGCCAATCTGGAGCTATTAAAATCATCCTTGGCTTGTCTTGTCTGACCTTTAGGAGTACCTTTGGGAGGAGAGGCAGAGGTGGAAAGGCATACACATGAGGATTTTTCCAACTGAAAGACAGAGCATCCACTTTCCAAGCTGTGTGATGAAACCTTTTCGTGCAAAACTTTGGCAGCTGGTGGTTTAGTGGAGAAGTGAACAGATCTATGTCTGGAGTTCCCCATGACACTGTCAATTTCCGAAATAATGAAGATCCAGTTTCCACTCGTGGGGATCCATGATTTGCCTGCTTAACACATCTGCTAAGGAGTTCTGTGCTCCCGGCAGAAACCTTGCCTGAAGATTTAGTTGCAAGCTGAGCGCAGTCTCCCACAAAATCATTGCTTGCCTGCATAGAGGATAAGAATGTGCTCCCCCTTGTTTGTTGATGTACCACATGACAGTTGTGTTGTCTGTTAGAATCAACACCTGCCCTGGAAGAAGTAACTCCTTGAAAGCCATTAATGCAAACTGGACTGCTAACATCTCCTTCATGTTGATATGTAGATGCTGTAGTCTGGCAGGCCACTTGTCTTGTATCCACTTTCCATTCAGATGAGCTCCCAAGCTATGTCTGAGGCATCTGTCGTTAGAATCTGACTCGCCTCTGGCCGGGTCACAGAGAGTCCCTTGTTTAGGTGACATTCCTGAGCCCACCACAAAATTCCTTTTGAATGCAAGGTATTATTTGAATGACAGTGTCCAAATCCTGGCAGTGCTGTGTCCATACATTTTGAGATACCATTGCAGCTTCCTCATATGCAGTTTGGCATTGGGAAGCACCAGAATACAAGATGCCATGAACCCTAAGGCTTGAAGGACTGTCCTTGCAGTCAGCCCGGACTGAAGAGATAGTTGATGGAAGTAAAGGAAAGATTCTTTTGTTTGTCCGGGGTTAAAAGGCCATCTGTTGCTGTATTCAGTCTCACACCCAGAAAGCACATGTCTTGAGAGGGTACTAGACTGGACTTTATTTCGTTCACAGAATACCCCAGGCATCTTAGCACTGCTATCACATATTCCAAATGCTGAAAAGGTCTTCCTTTTCTTGAGCCAGAATCAGGCAGTCGTCCAAGTAAGGATAGATTTGTATTCCTTTTAGCCTGAAGTAAGCTATCACTGGAGCCAGAACTTTTGTGAATACTCTGGGCAGTAGATAAGCCAAAGGGCAATGCAGAGAACTGATAATGGGAATTCCCAGCTCGAAAACGCAGATACTTCCTGCAACTTAGTCTGATAGGCACATGAAGGTAAGCCTCCTTGAGATCTAAAGTTACCATCCAGTGATCTTTTCCCAGCAGAGGTAAAAGCTGTTGTAACGTCAACATTTTGAACTTGGGAATGTCCAGATAAGTGTTGAGGATAGATAAATCCAAAATTGGTCTCCACGTGTTCCCCTTTTTGGTACTAGGAACAGGCGAGAATAAAATCCTAGGCCCCTTTCTGGCACAGGAACCGGCTGAATGGCCCCTATTTGGAGTAACAGAGAAATTTGCTTGTGAGCCTCTTTTCTTTGTAGAGGAGGAATGTCTGGCATGCCTTTGAAAGGAGGCAAGGTATGGAAATAAAACCTGTAACCGTGGTGAATGATATCCAATACCCATCTGTCTTGGGTAATTAAACTCCAATTTTCTTTGAAAAGTGCCAGCCTTCCTCCCAAAGGTGCTGCCAGACGAGAAGGCTCTGGCAGCTGAAAAGGCAGGTCATTGGGTCTGTTTACGAAAGGACTGACCCCTGCCCTCACCAGAAGACTGAGCAGGTGAACTCCCTGTTCTAGGCCTAAAAGAACCTTGAGCTCTGCCCCTACCACGTCTAGACCTACCCCTAGACTGGGAATCATAAGAAGGATATTGTCCACCCCTTAAGTAGGCCAATTTCTACTAAACTTCGGAGGCTGAACCTGCAAAAAATCTTTAACAGTCTGCATAGACTTAGCCTTGTCCTCCATTTTCTTTAAAACTGCTTCCACAGGCAAACCAAACAACACATCAGATTGTAACGGAGCATCTAAAATCCTTGTCTTAACATGCTCAGCCAAATTCTGATCCCTCAGCCAGGCGTGCCTGCGAAGAACAGAACCAGTGGCAGCCACCCTCGAAGAGGCCTGTACAGCATCAAAACCACATTGCAAAGAATGCTTACCCACCTGTTCAGAAACATGAACTAAATCCTGCAACTCTTTACACTCAATACCTTCCGCCAGAGCATCCACCTTAGACTTCAATTGTGAAAGGAGATAATTTTGGTATTTTAACATGTGGAACTGGCAATTCAAAGCCCTCATGGCTAAAGTGGAAGAAGTATACACTTTCTTTCCCCATCTATCCAAAGCCCTTGCCTCTTTATCAGGAGGAACAGGATTTTTAACAACAGAAGCCTTAACACCTTTAGGCCCCTGAGAAACAGTTTCTGGGTCTGCCCTAGGACTCTTAAAAGATACTTATGAGCTTCAGGCACCCTATAATACCTATCCGGTTTAACTGGGGCAGGAGGCAAAGAATCAGGGTTCAGGGAAGCCTCTGCAAAACATCTTCCACCACATCCAGAACAGGAGGTATAGCTAAAGGCCTATGCTGGGGTAGAAACAAAATTCCCTAAGCCTTTTCCTGGAATCAGAGAAATCTTGACCTTCCCATTTAAAATGCTCCCTCATGGAATGAAGAGTTTCTGAACAAGAAAAATCCTCAGGACGAGAAGCCGACGGACTACAATCATCTACATCAGAATCAGAATCAGGACGATACTCCTGGAAGTCTTCAGTCAAGACTCAGAGGCCTCGAACACTGCTCAAAACTCTCAAGCTCAGGTTCCACCCTAGGCCTCTTATCAGGGGGGGGGCATAGAACCTCTAATCATAGTAATCAAATCTTCTGCCATTTTAAGCATATGTTTGTTAGGCAGAGACCCTGAAGAAGTACGAGAGACACGCACTGAAGTTAAACCTGGCCTGCCTCTCAAGAAGTCTTGGAAACAGAAGGAGGGCCTAACCACCTTAGGAAGGAGGAAAACAGCTACCTGAGAAGCCCCTTCAGCCTGGCCTACCTCCTGAGAGGACACATCTTGTAACAGTAAAGTCTCCCTGAGACTCCAAAGAAACTTCTGGCAGAACCTCCGGCTCCACCGAGCCCTCTAAAGAACCGATGTCCGGGACAGACGGTTCTTCCAACCTAGGCTTTGCTGCTTTGTCCTTGCGCTTTTTGCGAAGCGTCCGGAGCATCCGACGGCATTTTATAATTACAACGCTT